>NW_027286741.1:6573812-6901312 GCF_022747635.1 Hetaerina americana
AGGACTTTCATTTTCATTGGTATTTTTTGTAAATTTGCTTTATAAAAAAATGTCATTTGTCCGGATTCAAGCGTCACACCATTTATATATATATATATATATATATATATATATATATATATATATATATATATATATATATATATATATATAGAGTCTCTCTTGAAGAAGGCCTCTGAGAGGGCCGAAAGCTCGAACAATTTACCGTGTGAGTGTTCTTTTAAATGTGTCTATTCTTTTATATTTGTGTTATATTGTGTCAGCCCATTATTGTGCCGCTCGTGTGAGTTTTTCCGTACAATCGTTATATATATATATATATATATATATATATATATATATATATATATATATATATATATATATACACACACTCATTTATATAGAAACAGGTATAGGGATAAGGGATAGGAGCACATATAAAGGACGAACACAGGAGAGATGGGGGCTATCGAGGAAACGTAATTTACACTGAGAACTGATATACTATCCCGGAACGATAAGGACAGTTTCGTCCAGGGGGGAAAGAGTCACATGCCTGCACAAATTGGCCAAGAGCTCCAGCGACTACCATTTAGGAAGGCACGTCGCAGGGAACCAAAAAAAAACAGCGCGTTCTCCCTGATTTAAATAAAACCCGGCAGCCTGCGAAAAACTAGGGCTGTAGTCTTTTCATACATTGAGCCTCGTGATATTTCGCAGTCGTCATATCTGCGAGGCCTTTGAGCCCCGGCTCGGCCGGACCTTACTTACCCAAACCTGAAAATTCCTTCATTTATTTTATCCGCTAGGATCCACAGCTAGCAGTTCCATCTTTCGATACTTAATGTTTCAAAACTTATCTTGTATTTATGAGACAGGATTTTAAATAGCTTAAAGACTGCTTTGGAATCCTTGTGAAGCGTCTTTTGAGCAAAGTTTCTTCTAGCATTAAAATTTAAACTCGGAAAAATGTTGCGATTTCATGGAGTACATAAAAATGCAACAAAGCGGTGCTCATGTAAAACGTATTCCGAAATAAATTATGACGAGTTTAATCGTGAAATTACTGTAATTCTGTTGCAAGATAATTTACAGGAAAGATAGGTTCTTGGTTACGGCAAAACAGCAATGAATATGCAGTAGCACGAAATGAACTCTCTTTCATGAGGGAAGTGTTCCTCCGTTATAGTCATGGAGAATATTGCATCCGATTTTAGGTTCACATGGGCAAAAGTGAGGGTTAACAAAAAGAGGTGGGGATGAAGGCACGTGATGCCCTGCTCATTAAAATTTAAGATAGAATTCCAAGTCCAAGAATTTGAGTGGGAATGTTCCAACTGGATCCTTGGATCGATCCTCAACTCCCTCGAGATTCGACTCCTTAGATACCTAAAGCAGCGTGGTGGTCTTCTTTGACGAACTGGCTTTCACGATAACCCCAACTCTAATTTTGGCAAGTGCCACGGTCACTTAATTTCTGATTGATTGATTATTAAGGCTGTTTTTTGTAGAAGGATGGCGGTTTGGCCGTTTTCTTAGGTTTTTACTGATGTGTGACCATGGCTGGCGACCTAAAACCCCCCGCCCCACGCCCCCTGCAGTGGTTTGCGGCGTATCATGTAGATTTACGTCAACGAGAGTCAAAAAAATGAACCGTGGTTTAGTCCGTTCCCATCGAAAACCTATATTAAACGGTAGCATGACCAAAATAATAACTTAGCTGCCATCAACGTTGAAATGAAAACGCGAGTGCTTCATAAAAGTGAAAAAATTAGTTTAAATAACTAATATTATTAAAATACTTACTTACGTATTCGTAACATGAGTAGAAATATTAATAAATTGTCAGTGCCTCAGTAACATGTAGTTTGTAAACACATATTTTCCATAGAAATATTGAAAAGAGTCCATGTCTTAAATATATGCCCCGATATACACGGTTTGAAATGCATTGGTATGATTGATATTTCGTCTAGAATACATAAATGAAGGATGAAACCTTTGAAATAAAATATCTGTTTTCTGAGAAAATAATTTAAAAGTGGAAAAAAGTAAATTTAAATTATAGACAGGGACGTTCAGCAAGGATGTTAAGAAACGGCTCGTCAAAACTTTGATAAGGAGCGTTGTTTTGTTCGGCGTAGAAACATGCTCATTGACGCAAGATGATAGACGTAGATTATAGGAATTGGAAATGTGGGTGCGGAGAAGGACAAAGGAGGTGAAGTGGACATATAAGGAAACGAGTGAGGAAGTAAAGGGTTAGGTGGGGGAGGAGAGGGGATTGTTGGGAGAAATCATGACGTATGAAAAATTGATGAAAAACATTTTGATTGCCAATGGGATGTTGAGGACTGTGATTAAGGGAATTGAATAATTAGGCAAACGAGGAAGAGGCAGAAATAGGATATAGATGTTGGACGGGATGAAGGAAGGAAGGATGGAAGTATGTATACAGAAATGAAGAGGGTTTTATTGCAGAATAGCATTTTGGGTTTTGATTTGTTAGGATAGGCAAAGAAAGTTGTCGCTGTATGTTTTGGTAGCTCGTGACCAAACATCTTAACCGCTAGATTACCAATAATGACAATGCTAGAAACTTTGCAGACTAGTCAAAGTACATTTAAATCGATAGAAAGAGGTTCCTCTAAATATATCAGACTGTTTATTAAAGTAAAAGTAATGTGAACGTGAAGCTTTGAAAATGGCCTCAATTGCTATTCCAACATGCCAAGACACCATGACAACATAACAAATACCTGTCTCCCAAAGAGCAGGTTTCGAAATCTAAGGAGTAAAAAAAAAAGAAATAATCCTCTGCGGTAAGAGCAGTGCTCTCCGCATTGTTCACTTCTACATTTGTTTGATATCGGAAAACGGTTTAGTAGCAGTTAAGCCGTCTGCCACGGGAATATATATCTTACGCTATAAAAGTTCCCAGAGAATTTTTTTACCTCATTTTTGATCCCAAAAACGAATGAAAAGTAAAATAACGAAAATATCTCGCGGAAATAAAAGAGATGTTTTTTTTTTCTTCCAGCTCCCGATATCTTCTTCCTTTTTTTTTCATTCGCCCACCCTCAAAGTCGTCGAAAACCCAAGTACGAGATGATAAAAGAAAGATCTGCAGCGAGAATAAAAAAAAAACGATGGCATCCCTAATTTCGCCATACATCGACGACCTACATGCGGTGTGTCGTGCATCTGAACTGCGCATAACGTCTCCGGTTCCATGGCTTCCGGATGCTCGTCACAGCAGGAAAACAGGGTCGGAGGAAATAAAAGAAAAGAACTAGGGGGTGGGTGGGGGGCGGGGGAGGGTTGGAAGGAGCAGCAAACTCGTATTAAAACCAGTTCGCATTCGCTCTCCGAAGTCCCCTTTTCCACCCTCCCTCTCCGCCCCCGCAATGAAAAACCCCCCCTGTAACATAGGATAAGCTTTTATCCGAGGCAGTGGGAGCGTGAGAGCGAGTGACAAGGCCACTTAAGCACATGTGACGACCGGATAAAGCCGCACAAGAGCACGCCAACACGCCGGGCGAGAAGAAGTCGAGAGGGTGAGGGGACCCGGGGGGGGGGGTTGGCGGGCGCGCGGGGGACTTTCGAGGGGAAAGACAAATATACTGCCCCCTCCCCACTCACTCTACCTCTCTCCCTCTCACTCAGGGAAGCTTTTGGGTGGGTGGAAGAGGGGGAGGGGGTAAGGGGGAAGGCGCCGGACGTCGCTTATTAACCCCTGGGTCCACGACTTCACACGAGTCCGAAAACTGCATTCCCTCAACGCCGTCTCCACACCACTCTCTTTCCGGAACTCCTCAAGAATTGATGAGTAATTTTTTTAATAACTCCCCCGACGTGAGAGCCGTACTTTCGCCCGAAAACACGCATGATCACGCCCGAAAACACTACCACCACCGCCGCGATGTGTCGCCGTGGAGGAACCACGAGCCACACTCGGTTGCGCTGGGAAGAATAAAAGCTTCCATACTGAGCATTAAAAGGCTTAGTCCTTTCAGCGGATGAAAGTACACATTTACAATTTTACACTCCCGTCTCCACTCCCAGATCCGCCATCAGCATAAAACATTCTTTAATGCATAAGGAAAGTTTGAATAAACGTAAATATTGATTTATTTTATTTCTATAGGCAAGAATGGAGAGAGGGTTAAGATAGAAAGACGGGGATGTTTCTCCCGTTTAAAGGTCACAGCTGCAGAAGCAGTTATTTAAGCTGTTAGAGCACGCGAAACCCCTAAAAGATGTATATCACCGAATGTATTGGTGGGAAAAATCAAATATAAATCCAAGAGAACCTCTCTTAAAAATGTGCTCTGCATATTTTCCAACAGTATCAACTTTTTAGGACGACAGACGATGTCGTTAGACTTTAAAAGAAACAATAATGTAACTTGCATATTTACGAGAACGGTCGAGCTGAAAATAATAAAAACTATACAGCATGATGGCTGTGACGCGCAGGTGAGACATTTTCCTTGGAGAAAGAAACTGAACGGATCTGGTGAAACAAACTAAATATTCGTTTTTGCTGGTGCAGGGCATTGCATATGGCCTTAACTAATAGTTTAGCCTAGATTGTTTCCTGAATAATAAATGGAAGAATACAGTAGTTATGCTAATACTTAGTCATGAAAATTGGGAATGATGAGGCAATGGTGAAAGGTAATTTTTCGCACATCATCAACCATGGTTACAGCAACATGAGTTTTACTCTGCATTGCCGAGTAGTAGTAGTAGTTTTTAGGGGAGGCGACCGACAGCTAAGGTCATTTGCGCCATAGGGGATGGACAGGAAAGGATGAAGGGTGGAGAGAAACCCGGCGTCGGCATTAGCCTACTCTTTACGAAAGGCGCCAAGGGGTCCGCAGCTTAACGTCCCATCCGACGGACGCCGTACTCACTCAAAGTGCCCTCCACAAAGCACCTCAAGTAGGGATCGAGATACCTCTGAAAAATATTCAACACCGCCGGGATTTGAACCCGCGCCCTCAGGGTGGGAAGCCAGTACGTTAGCCCCCGCACCATCTCGATCCCCCTGCATTGCCGATTTCAGTAGAAAGCCTCAGTTACCTGGGGGAAAATAAGTTTTTTGCTCAATCTCCTCGACAAACAACTTGATAGGTAAGTTAGGAATCCTATTTCCGTAAGCTTTTATGGCTGGGGCTCGCAAACCTTCGACGAATTTCCGGATGAGCCCCAAGGGATGATAGGGTCGACGACCTCGTCCTAGCCGCGTTTCACCGGAAAACGTGCATCACACGGAACAATTGGAAAAAGCACACAATTTCACTGGTGAATGCAGGGGAACAGTGAAAGGAAAAGGTTGGGAATACTCTTGAAGATACTTTTCCTAGAATGTCTTCGAGAAAAATAAAAAATCTCATATGGCCAGAATATTACATTACCCGACCATTGTCCCTTTTTACAACCGAATATGAGGGCAACATTTAATAACTGAGTTTAATATCTTTTATTACTCATGGTAAAGGATGTTCTTCGTATTTCTGTGAGACAAAATGAAGGAATGGGCTCGAATTATGTAGCTATTCTAATGTAGGTTATTCTAACACAGTTTTTTTCGAAAAGATTTTCCTAAGGGATGACATGGATGTTTTTTTACTTTACCTATCTTGGAGAATGAATGAGCGAAAAGAAAAGGAATTTCTACGGCAAGTAAATTCAGAAAAGCAAAAGATATAATGATCAAAACACAAAAGACTAATTTTCAGCATATTGAAGATTTATTAAGATCATCTTGCAAGTTATGAAAAAATCGTGTTTAACGGCAGTAATTTCGATAGAAATATTGCTCGCTTTATTCAAATGTTTATTTGTGGTGACGAAACGTCATGGCCGAAAAAATAGTTCTCGGATCCATCGCTCTTTATAATTAGTTCTGGACTGTGCTGGTGACACACTTTCTAAATAAACCGAAACGATTATTTCCAGCCGGTGGATATTAATCTTCATAAATATACTTTACACATATATTATTCCATAGAATATAGCACTATGCTTCCTTGTGTCATCATCCTTGAGACAACCTATCACCATATACACGGACAGATATGCTGACCAAGCACCCCCCGCCACACGCCCCCACGGCGGCTTACGGGGTGTTATGTAGATGTAGACATCATTCAAAAAAAAGATAAGGACGTGCTCAAAGTTTAGTTATCCCAAAGTCAATTATTTTATGACATAATACTTTGTTTTAATGACTTCTTGCTAAGAATAAAGTAAAAATAAGTCCATTGAATAACCTTAACATTTAAGACACCCCTGTTCCTACTTTTGATGCTTAGTTTTTGTGATCTAAAATCAATTAATTCTATTTGGGTTCGTTAGAGAAATGAAAGTATTCGTGTCTGTCAAGTTTATTGAATTGCAACTTGTGTGTCTACTTTAGAAGTCCTGCCAGAACCGGGAGGCGCGGGGCTAGGTGTCTGGTGTCTCATTCCCGGACACTCCGATTTCTTCCACTGAGGTGGCATGCGTTCAGTGCCACTGCTGTTTCCATTCGTGCGTTTCGCTCACGCCTTGAAGGGTGCGGCATCTTGCCAAGCGAGATGGCGAACGCGCCGGAACCGAACGGGTGCATGATGGACGGGCGAGACCTCTCTCTCCCTCGGGGCGGCTCCTCCCCTCGGTCCGGCGACCAGAACTTGCTGAACGTATAAAAGAAGTAGCGATTGGAAATATAGTCCATCATGCGTATTTTTATGAACTTTATTGGGTCTCTACTACATTCTGCTCAACGGTTCTTGTGATGTGGATTTGGGGAAAATGCGGATGTCAAGGAAGGCTTAGAAGATATTCGCAATGGAGAGTAAGATCCGTAAATGTTCGGAAGAATAAAATTTTAAAAATCTGCATCAATGAATGCTTAAAGATAAGTTGTATTCGAATCAGGCGAATTTGGAAAGATAAGACACGTTTGGAAAGCTTTTCGGTGAGTATGAAAAACTTGAAGAGTTTGAGTTAAAAATAAAATCGGTTGGAATGAAATAAGGAACGAATAGGTCATGGAATCACACGGATTAAATCGACTTGTAATAGGTTTGCATTCAAAAAGTGTGATTTGGTTATGTTGCGAGAATAAATGCAAGTCGAATCATTAAGCATACGAGTGAGATCAGAATAAACAGATTGGGAAGAAAGGGTTGACCGAGAAAGTCGTGGATGAATGTGGTCGAATAAACCTGCAGGACAAGTAATCTTTTTGACATAAACGACGATATAAAACGATGGATGAATATTATAGAGACGCGTGTAAAGATAGGAATACGTAAAATAAATTATGACAACGGGCTAACCCTAAGCTAAAAGTTTTGAAACAGGCTTTTTAGACTTAACTTTTGAGTATACATGTAATTTCTGTAGCTACTGCAGGTTATAACTTTTGGAAATCAGCCATATATAGTAATAATAAAATGGTAACATTTGCTGAACAGTGCAACGCGTTTCAACGCTCGTGCATTACCATAAGGTAAAAAATCTGATGGTGCATAGAATTTCAAATTTATTATTTCACACTGTGTATTTATGATGTGGTTTAAAATAAAAAAATGAAAAAAAATATTAGCTCAATATGTAGAAGCTTAAATAAAAAAAATTGTCACCTTGTGTTTTCTACTGTAGTGACTGCAGGACAGACAGATTTAAATGGTCATTTTTTCCGAGAACAATAAGAGGCCAGAATTATTGTAATCGATATCCCCCAAGAGCCGGCTCGACATAATAAGTATTAACCTACAAGGTAGCGATTGCGCAGGGTTATACGATTATATATATATATATATATATATATATATATATATATATATATATATATTTTTTTTTAATGCATATTTTTTTGCAGGTTGGCTTTACCTTTCCCCATCCATTTGAAAAACCCTAACCCCCTCATCCCTTACCCTTTCCTCCTGGTGCTGCACCCCCTGCCACACACCTTTTTGGTGGCTTGCAGGGTATTTATGTAGATGTAGATGTGTTTGCCGGCTGAAACTGCAAAACTGAAACCCTCAGCCATTTACATTATTGAAGATTCAATGTGCACTCGGGCTTGGAGAATGCATTATTCAATTAAGAACGAAGGAGAAAAGAAGTTGAAAAATTACGTTAAACCTAACATATAGGTAAGAATGAATTTAGAGAGGAACCCGTATGCGAGCTCGTATATTGCGAACGCGGCAATCCCAATAAAAAGTTCTGAAAGGGCGCAATCCGGGAGTGGTAATTTGTGTTATCTCCAGGATTTGAAGTTAAAAATATTTCAATATTTGAAGAACTTTGAGGAGAGTTAAAGGATAAATGAGGCGTGTTATTAATAAAGGCGCAATGAAAGAATACAATTAGCGATGTCGGTTGGGGGTGAGGTCGGGATTAACTGAGAAGACACGTCACCTTTTATGTGGGCCCGTGACCACCAATTGCTAAGACCCAGATGAGTCTGAAAATACTGGGGACATATGATATGCACCGGCGCAAGGAGAGTAAAAAGTGAAACAAGAGAAGAGGTCTGCTCCCGATCGGTGTGCCAGCGAGGGCGCTGGGGTGAGGGGTGATTGGAGTGGGGGGCGAGGGAGGGGCGAGGGAGGGGCGAGGGAGGGGAGAGGGAGGGGGAGAAAGAGGCGTGACTGAGCTTCTGGTTCGTCGAGCGCCACCTCGCCGAAAGAGCCGTCTCTTTTTTCCAGCCCTGATTCAGAGGGGTGAGGGGAAGGAAGGCGGGGAGCGGAATAAGAGGGGTGCGGGCGAGGGGGAAGTGGCCGATGCGGAGCGTGGGTTTGAACCAAGGGCCGCCCGACCACCCTCGCGGCGCCAGCACCGTTATAGGAGACACCGCTCACCTGTTTCCAAAAGAATTCGAACTCGACGCCCTCGCTCTACATTTAAAGCGACGACGTCGTTGACCCCACGCCCGTTGGCACCCCCCTCCGTTTCCGCGACGCTTTCGCCGCGGGGTCGGCGACCTTATCGGCCACCTGCATTCGCAGCCGGGTCACCCGGACAGCCGCGAAAACCCCAAAACATCGCCCTGAAAATGTTTGACTGGCAAAAAATATCAATGCCATCGCCTATTCCGGAGAGAATGCCTACGGCATTTCACGGGTCCTCCCGTGGTGAGTCGGTTCATCCTCTAACTGCCTTCACAAGAAACTTTATCTTGACATTAATTTCTTTGTCAAATTCAATTGTCTACCCGTAGGTCAGAATCTCTTTCTGTTAAGCAATACAAGATGAAAATATGAAAGTTTTCTCACAACACACATACGCTATATATATATATATATATATATATATATATATATATATATATATATATATATATATCAGTCTCTCTTGAAGAAGGCCTCTGAGAGGGCCGAAAGCTCAAACAATTTACCGTGTGAGTGTTCTTTTAAATGTGTCTATTCTTTTCTATTTGTGTTATATTGTGTCAGCCCATTATATATATATATATATATATATATATATATATATATATATATATATATATATATATATATATATATATATATGATATCTCCGAAATGGAACGCTCTTCGGCGACACACAAATATATAAAAACACAGATGTAGATTTTTAGAATATAGAGACACAAAGAAAGGACACTCACAATTTGTTATTTTACGTTTCGACAGCACGGCTGTCGTCTTCAGAAACGGCTGTCGTCTTCAGTGATTCCGAAGACGACAGCCGTGCTGTCGAAACGTAAAATAACAAATTGTGAGTGTCCTTTCTTTGTGTCTCTATATTCTAAAAATCTACATCTGCGTTTTTATATATTTGTATATATATATATATATATATATATATATATATATATATATATATAATAGTCTCTCTTGAAGAAGGCCTCTGAGAGGGCCGAAAGCTCGAACAATTTACCCTGTCAGTGTCCTTTTTAATGTTGCTATTCTATTCTATTTGTGTTATATTGTGTCAGCCCATTATATATATATATATATATATATATATATATATATATATATATATATATATATATATATATATATATATATATATATATATATATATATATACATACATACATAGATATCAATATAAATATATATATACACACATAGATTAATATATATACATATATACACATAGATATCAATATATATATATATATATATATTTATTTATTTATTTATTTATATATTGTGTGTGTGTTTACACACCATGCGACCGTCCATACTGCAAATGCTGTCATCTTCCAAGACCCGGAACCTACCTTACTACTTCCCAACCCGTCGTCCCCAGCAACTTAAAAAAACTAATTAGATACCACCTCTCCTCTAACTACTGCCCTGCCTGCTACGTGGGTGAATGCACCACCACCCTTTCCCTACCCATGAATAACCACTGCTTTTCCACTAGCTATTATCTAAATTACCCTATTCCTACCCACAGTGCTTCGTACGACCAATCTTTTGATGACTTCTTCTCTCTTTTGTTGATTGAAACCCTTTCCAAAGCGAAGCAAAGTAGTATAGCGGTGAGAACCCTCGAGATGGCGCATATCTGGATGCTCCAGTCATTTAAACCTCCCGGGCTGAACTTAGGCCACTGAATCCATCCAATAGCCGTCTATACGTACATCCCCTCCCACCCACTTGTCTGGTTTCTCTCCTCCCCTCACCCTTCCCCCATACATATTCTTTCCGCTCTTTCCTCGAGACCGTCATTGTGCTGATGACGGCCTCTAATCGGTGAAAACACATTCATTCATATGTATATATATACATATACACGGAAAAGGTTAAGGAACAGAAATTAAAGACAGACACAGGAATGGTGGCGAAGGTCAAATCCAACAGATCACAAGCGCAAAATGTTTCCTTGGCCGGGAGTTGAACCACGCACTCTTTTTCTTATAAACATTTCCATATGACTTAATTGGGAGGTTACGTGTTTGAATGTGTATTTGGCCAATGTGGCTCGTTTCCTTTTTCTGAATATACGTTAAATGAAACGCACTGTTCTCATCCTTTATAACGCTGTATGATTTCTTTCGTTAATGCCCTAATTTGTCATCGTCCATTTCTTCTTTTGTGGGTGAAAAAGCTCCCTAACGCCATCTCTTGGCCAAAGAAACGGGGCACTTGCTTGTATAAGCCCCCGCATATTTCAGTGTAATATATAACTTTCCTCGATAGCTCAAGTTGTTGGAGTATCGACCCCGCAAGTCGAAGGAAGATCCGTGGTCCAAGTCCTAGGCAAATAATCTTTTTCCGCTCGTGATCTGCTCGATTCCACCTTTCCCATCTCCACTGTTTTCGCCTTTTATTTGTGTTCCCATCCCTTTTCCTTAAATCTCTTTCCATGTGAATGAATACAGTATATATTCACTATTTGGCGGGTTCCCGTGTTTAAATGCATGCATGTATATTGATTATATATACTATGCATAAAACAGGTTCAGGGGTAGAGCGTTGGGCTACTGGCCGGAGGGTCCAGATTCCCGGACAAGCCTCTCTGGGCACAAGTAGCTCCATCCAAGCTGTATGATTTTTCGGGTACCAGATCTTTCTGGAAAACCATAACTGACTCAGGAACTGGCCCGCCTAACTTGATGATTGAAATTTACACGCCGTTGGACTTAGTACATGTACTGGGCGAACTCAACCGTCACCTACCAAATCAATCTTCGGGTTGACTACTGTGTTTTTTTATTTCTAAACAGGATATAGCACTATTTTTCAGGCCAGTGTTCAGTTCATTAAGAGTTATGTATTGCTCATATGAAATGTAAGGCGGGCTGATAAGGGCATTCAGCACAGTTCATTAAGCATTTAAATATTGATGCAAGACTCTTTTTTCCAGTAATGTGGTAAATAGACGCAAAACACAGTAATTATATTAATACTTGCATTTTAACGGAAACTAATCGTTTACTTCATTACATAAATACGGAATTAATTACTATTATTAAGAGTAGCCTCCGTGTCGAAATGGGTTTTTCATTGGCAGAAGATTGTAACATTAAGAATTACTCAGTACAGATGGATCATTATGACTCCACTAGAGTGGCTCCACTAGCGAGTTACAAGTATACAAAAAATTTCTAGAAAAATTACTTCTCATACGAAAAATTGAAATTTTACAATATTTTACTGAACCCGTTACATTGACGTCCAGCACTAGAGGGTTAAATGATATCCACCGCAGATTTATAGTTTGTAGTTTACCATCTTAGAGTTGGTTTTTTATGGATTTTGGGACAACACACTATTGTACTCGTACGCCCTCACTAGCATGCCACAAAATATCATTAAACCTCCTCATAAATAATGACAAAACTCATTCCTTAGCCTTGCATGCTCTCTATCTCCCTCAATCCCATCCGAAATTCCTCCTTTTTTCCTCCCTCTACCCTGCCTTCCCAGCATTCTCTCCTCCATCACTGTCCCGTCGCGTTGTCAGCATCCCATTACATTTCAGAATCTTTTATATACATTTGTCTGGAATTCTCCGAATTTCTCGCCACAACCTTCATTCTTCCCCTGTCTCGCCTAAAACTTCATATTTGTTGTTCTTTCTCTCAATTTCATATATTGCACTCTTCTACGAACGCATATTCCAAAGGCCTTCAATCTACCCTTATCTTCCTGCCTCAAAAACCACGTTGCTGAACTATACGAAACCACGCTTCATATTTAAGTTTGCACTTGTCATTTCTGAGCACCTTCACCTAAGGCTCGTGTCAACAACTCCCTCCTCTCAGTAAACACTTGCTCGCCTAGCATAATTCCTCTTTTAACGTCCCCACCACTATGCTCATCTTCATTCAAAACACTCCCTAGATAGGTAAACTTCCCCTATATTTAATTCTTATCTAAGCCTTCGTATATCTTGAAAACTTCATTTAATTTGATTTTTATTATGATTAATTCCATCTCATCCCTATCACAGTGACGGTAACCCTTTGCCTTACTGGCTTACTAACCATTGATCATGCGCGCACGTAGAAGCAGGGTAAAAAGAAATACGAACAGTAAGCTGAATTTACAGTTACGTCAAACACATTCCGAATATTGCAATACAAGTAAAAGAATTTATATTGGTTAAGACAGTGTTTTCACTACATTTTACTATGTGATTTTTCACCAAAAAGAACGTAAATCTAGTTGGTTATGTAACCATAAATTATATTTAATTTGAATTTTAATAATAATAACAACACCATAAAATATAGTTGTGAAGAAGAAGTAGTTTGGCAGGAAAATAATTAAAATTCGTCTTACATCTTTTTTTTTCTACGTACACCCAAATGAAATTACAACCACGTTCATGAATACCGTTCGATGCCGATTCTAATGTTGATTGTCTGGTATTGTCAGTTGACTGAAAGAAGAGTTTGACTTCTCTCCTCGGAATAATACGGTTGCCTTGAACTAATGTGAACTTCAACCTTTGACAAAATCGCAGTCGTCATCCAACTAACGAGCCTGCTCCAAATAAAGGAGCGGATGCTGATCGCATCACGTGATTCGTGGGACATAAATTGGAGCTTGTTGGCGTTGAAAATAGTTCAAATAAATGAAAAACTCTAATGATATTACTTGGAATAATTTTAAATCAAACGTGCTTGGAATATCCGTTTCAATTTCGCCAGTTGTGGCGCTGCCTGCAATAACAACGGGTTCCGGAAATGTTAAAGAAACTGCCCGAAGACGCGACCCTCACAGACGGCCTTTGAAATTTCGGGACACGGCTTCGGCGCGCCTTTTCCTGTTCCTTCGCTAACACAAAGCAAACACTCAGTAAAACCGTTCATGAGTCCCCATCATTACAATGCTGTGCACAAAATTAAATAGGAGTACTTTCAAAGTGAGTTGAAGAATTGTAAGATAATACCCTTGGCGTGCCTCGTAATGCAAAGACAATGAATGGAATGTACGCATTTTCGTGCAATTTAACGAAAGTGGAAAAATTAATGGCCTGAAATCCGACCCCCAACTTGTCACCGAATAAAACGACATACATAAATGTCTCTCCCTCCTTGTGTTTCCCTCGCTGTATTATTAACAAGGGAATTCAAAATCATTCCACTCATATTTGAACTCACCAATCATCACGCAGTAATTTGCAAAGAATTGGAGTGCAAGAATATGTACTTAGTTTTTGATCGCCTTCATGCTTTTATTTTACTTTTTTTGAGAAAATTAATTCAAAAGCAGGGTAGAAATGGAATGACGGGAGAACCATTGCAAATGAATGAGCGAAAATGATGGCAGAACATTTGAAACTGAGTAAAGGTCGAGAGGGAAATATCTACTGAGGTGTAGAATGGCTGAGAGAAGTCGATAATATTGGCAATTCCGCACAAGGTAATGAAATAAATAAGGGCTGAGTTGAACCTTTGAACGGCCCATTGCGCATAATAACAAGAGTGTTTACGGCGAACGGCAAAGCGAAAGTGTCATGTAAAATGGCTGTAAAATGTCATGTAAAATATCATGTAACAATTACATGGCTGCTTCACATATCGATGTAACAAAAACAATGGCTGTTATTCCAATTTGCTCCACACGAAAATGTAGATTCTGCTTTTAAAAACCTTCCGAGTGAATTGGATTGAAATGAAATTCTGTAAAGGTTATTTTGATTCTAAGTGCAAAAGCTGGCAAAAGTTTAAATCTTCAATCAATTACATTATTTGCCACCAGTTACTCTTTTTTCAACAATCGTTCTGCAGAGTTGCTGAGCGAGGTTAAAGAAAATTTACCGAACGCCAGGAAATCAATGGCTGTACGTAAGTCGTATATGTTCATATAACTGGGGTTGTTTCATTCGACACTTGACAGAGTTGACACTCCTTGGCCCTTATAACTTTTTCACGACTAGAAGGCTCTCATTCCGGAAGGTCCTTAAGGATACGCATGCAACCTTATTCGACGGCACTTAGGGTCCCATTGTGGTGTCTTTTGTAGTAGGATTTAATTTTTTGGAATAGGAAATAGCCTGTTGATACCAAGTCGGGACTGTAAGGGGATTGGGGAATCGTCGAGGTTTCGTTGCAGAAGATCTTCGTAAGCAGAGACACTCGACTTTACTCTTTTGGTTGTCCGACCAAAAACCTTTGGGAAGACGAGTTCAGCGCAAATCTTTCGCGTTGCCAAATGTTTAGTGATTTTGGTGTGCGCCCTGTCACTGTCTTATCAATGCCGATAGTACGATCTGCTATCATGCGCACACTTAACCTGGTCTGAGTTCAGCACTTCCCGCACAAGTCTGAAAAATTCGGTACCGATGCTATTTATACAATCCTTGCATAAGAAGCTTTCCTTGCCATATTCTTTTAATGGATTAGGAGTACATTAATTGTCTTATGAGTTCTAAAGCATTAATATTTAATGGAATGAAAAATTTTATACTCTCCGCAAGCAGAATAAATTCGATGAAACAAAGTACCGTTAGGACATTACTGTTTATCAAATATCTTTGAAAAACCCCTAGTAGTAGACCAGTGGGTTACATTGCCCGTCACCGAGGGATTCAATTATGCATTCTTCTGCCGCAGGATACCCAATCATAACAAAACCAAACCTAGAACTCGAATAGGTAGTGCGGGGCACAGTATCCTCACTAGATCGTTTCGACGAGTCATCGTAATACCTACGTGGTGCTCATGGAAAGTCAAATTACCCCGATTTATACTTGAAGTTATTTTTGATCTCCAAGTCCGTGAAACATGGAATTATTTCCACTATCCGCGTGTAAAATCTTTCAGAAACAAATGAAAATTCCGATACCATCGCATGTGCACCATTGGTAATTTCGAAGAGTGTAGAAGTTTAAGGAGTTTATCTTGCCCCCTTTTTAGAATAAATACAAAAACGCATTTAAACATACTGTGCAAACTTCCTACGTGCTAATTCTAAAAACTCAAAAAGGCTATGATAATTTACCTCGGGAAAAAACACCATCTTTTGCCCAAGCAACCTCTCTAGAAGATATTGTCCCGAGAGGGAGCGTGTTTGAGGGTGTGCATATATACACACACTCTAAAAAGCACAGATACATGAGTGTGTGCTTATATACACACAAACGCATATCTGGTTGCTTCAGTCATATAAACCTCCCGGGCTCAACTCAGCCCCCTAGAACCGTCCAACAGCCGCCTTCAAATCCCTTCTCCCCCCTCGTATCTTAGCTTTCGTTCTCAGAGCACTAATTGAAACAAGCATTCATCTCTCTCGTCGCGCTAAACTGGATTTGTTTTGCTTTCCATTACTCCGTTTCTTAATCAATAAGTCAGCGGCCAACACATTCACAACGCGCCTCTACTTTCGCACCATCATACCCTTTTTTTATGGGTTTGCTTCTCTAAAAAAACCCTTTCGTTCCAGGATCCTCCAAGCCAATATCTCGAGGGGCTCCAGCGAAATGAAATACGCGAGGGAAAACTATGATCACGAGTACGATTCCAAGCTCTTACCCCGCCTCTCCCGCCCCCCCCATTCCCCACCCATCACTACGACCACCGACCTCCCACTCCCGCACCTTTCGTCTTCTCTCTACCCTGCCCACCTCGCTGTCATCATTACCGTCCTCCGCCCCCGCTTCGGCCACCTCGCTCACCCTTCCCCGAGCATCCCTCGGGCCATCATCCCCCTCGCAGTCATTAGAGCTTATGCCCTTCAGAAAAACTTGGGGAGCTCTCTTGGACATCCCTCCCTTCCCCATGCCCCTCTTGCCCTGTGGTTCCCCTCCGAGCCGCTTTCCCCACAGCTCCCCCCCCCTTTTGACCTGAGAAGCACCATCTTGAGTCGGAAAGTCGGGCTTAACAAAGGTATGGTGGGAAGAGGGTGGCGCGTTACCCCTGCACATTAAAGTGGATGGATATCAAATAACCGTATAGATAAAGCGTAAGGTCTAAACGTTGATCTCATAGACAGATTTTAAGAGTTCATCTCACATTAAACCATACTAATATAACAGCGCTTAGGATCACATAAGGAAACGTTTTTTACTCTTGTATTTTACTGTTGGTCGAAATATTAGGGTATAATATACAAAAGCGTACACCACCTTTAAAATTGGAAATCTCTTTAGATTTACTTGACAGGCAACTAGAGGAGAGTTCATATTGGGAGAGGAGCTCTTATTCGTTACTTGAAGGAGTATTAGTCCTGATGCATGCTTATTACGCTATGAAAGCCGAACTCCGCATCTACTTTTGTTGAAACTTTTTCCTCTTCCGCTTAAATTGACGAATTAATTTTCGTTTTATCCGGCGGGATTATCTTTATCAAATGATCGCATTTAATAGCGAGATACGCTGTGCTCAATTTCCATCTCCCAGAACCACTACACCTCGAGCCGACTTCATAACTCAGTTCCCTTACCCTCATTTCATTCCCTCCACAAAATTCTTACTCGCTTCCTTTCCTTCCCTTTATATTCCTTCCTCATCCATCCTTTATCATTCTCTCCCTCACATCTCCACCCGTCTCTATTCCCTAAATGCCGCCTCCGCCCCCACCTCCCGGAAACCCCTCACCGCTTCCCCCACACACCCCAGCATTGCGTACTCGCTCATTCAGGATATCTCCTCCTCTCCCACTTTTATTATCACGGGTCCTCCCTCCCAACCCTCCACCCGCGCACCCCCAACTAAAACCACCCCCGAGTGGGCCCGCTAGACCTTATCTCGAGAATCTTAGGCACTCCACGCAGGCCATCCTTTTGCTCGTCTCCTCCCCCATACCTACCCCCATCTGCCACCTTCCACACCCCCCTTCCCCCAAAACCACCCCGCTACGACGCCTTTCCCCCGCCGACGAGGCCTGAGCCAGCCAAAGGTCTTGCGCTCGTCTCCCCTCCAATCTCCCTTCGCCAAATCCCCGTTTCCCCCATTTCTTCCCTTCGACAACGACCCTCCGACGCTTTGTGTGTGTGACTCCCTCTCATCTCCCTCCGTCCAACACCCGCTCCTTCAAACCCCCGCACGCCCCCACTTTAATATCATCCCAATTCAATCCCCGTGCCGAAAAACAACCAACTCCCCCTGCCTCCCCGCCACCTCAATCCAACCCACACCTATCTCACCTTCCCCGCTCGAGTGCCCCCCCCCTCTGTCCATCCTCCCCTCCTCCTCCAGCATACTCTCCGTCGCCCTCCACTCGTGGGGTTGGTGGGTGTCGAGGACTCGGTCGAGTCGCGCGACTGGAGTGGACGAGAGGAGAGGGGGGTGGGTTGGTCGGCGGATCCACGTCGTGCGGGCAGGGAAGGGAAACCCCCCCGCCTGCTCCCTGCGTGACTCTTGAGGGAGGTCTGTAAGGCCATGCTCCATTCCGTCGTCTCGGTGCACCCGACGGGGGAAGGGGGGTGGGCGGTTGCGGAGGGGGGGGGGGAGGGAGGTTTGCGGGAAAGCCCTCGCATAAATAAATTAAGCGGTCAAAGGCTCGAGATGGGATTGCGGGGAGGGGGGCAAAGGCGACTGCTTTCCGACCATCATCTCTTCGCCCCCCGAATACTTGAGTTTCAAAGAAGGCGTGCTCGCCCCACTGCGTCGGTGCATCTGAAGCCTCTCTCTCCCTTCCGTCGCCCGTCTCAGTTCTCTCTCTCCCTCACGGAAAACTCGCCTCCTCTTATAATTAAAGTTGACCGATGAATACGCGCGACCTGTCCGAGGAAGTTGGCATAAGGGCGCCGACCGCGGTTCGTGGCCTCCAGTGAGCGAGCCAGCCGTCCACCTCCTTGGGATATTCCTGTGAAAAATATTACTCGGAGAGAGCGACGAAGTAAAAAATTCTGTATTGCAGTAAATAAAAAATATGACCAAACACACCACTCTCCAAAATATTCATCGCACTAAAATGCTGTATTGCCTGAACAATATTCGTTCTGTTTTTCATTGCCCTCACTATGAAACCAAATGCGGTGCGTTTAGTTTATGTTTCATACTTGGAAAAGCTAGGGTTTTTAGGCGAACAAAAATAAGAAAATGAGGTGTGGGGCGTGAAAAAGCAAAGATTAGTGCCCTTCAGGATTGCTGCCGAGGGAAAGGTTTTTTCACTTCGACTATGTAGAGAACGTTCAGCACGTTTAAAAAATACCAAATTTCTATGGAAGACGTGATCATTCATTCAAGATTAGAAAGATAAACTGATGAACGGGTAGGTTTGTGATGTCCATTTTTTTCCGAAAACGTTTAGAGAAAGCAAAAGCTGCCACTCAGATCAACTAGGGATTAAATAGAATCATAATTACGTATATAAACATGTATGTAAGGTATTCATGTATGCGTATGTATGTGTTAATATATTTTAGTGCATCAATATGCATTTATACGCAGGCCTATGTGTAGTAATTAATGCGTGCACACATTTTAATTAGTCGTAGTTATAAGTTTAAGAACAAGTACATGATTCCTGTTACATGATTTTACTGGAAACGGTGGTGATATCATGTACATTTTTCTTACGTCCGATTAATACTAAGAAGTCCATTTGTACGTCGGAATTTATTTATTCTTTTGTGCCT
This sequence comes from Hetaerina americana, assembly GCF_022747635.1. Classification (NCBI taxonomy): domain Eukaryota; kingdom Metazoa; phylum Arthropoda; class Insecta; order Odonata; family Calopterygidae; genus Hetaerina; species Hetaerina americana. The sequence continues at coordinate 6,593,316 of NW_027286741.1, forward strand.
CGTACAGTGCGTGACTTTTTCCGCTCGTTTGCTGTGCATGCCTGCTGTGGATTCACCCCCTGCCACACACCATCTCAGTGGCTTGCAGGGTATAATATAGATGTGTATGTAGATTTCTGGCTCGGGTTCATGCACGCAACGCCATCCTTGAGAAATCATATACATCAACCTTTCGTTATTATATAAATATCCACACAAAACGCCACCAGATGAGACTTGATAAAAAAAAAAAGTAATATAGAAGGTCTACGATAATTTCGAATGGAATAAAATTTTCAAGATACAAGAAGCTTTTGGAATGGACTGCAATGACAGAGGAATAATCCATCTCTTCTGCAAGAATCAATTAGCAACCATACAAATGAAAATCGGAAGGAAAATAGAATTCAAAGTAAAGAAAGAAGCACGACAAGGACGCAAACTCTCGTCAGCACTACTCAACATAATGTATCAAAAAGAGGCAATAAAGGAAGCATAATAATTGCGCATCAAAGGAGTCGAGGTGAATGGCGAAGAAATTAACATGCTGTGGTTCGCAGAGGACATTGCAGTATTAGCAGGGACGCGAGAAGACCTGCAAAAAAACCTGAAAACTATAGAATAAGTGTTCCGGGAATATAATTTGGCAGCAACAAGAAGAAAACGTGTAGAAGAGAGAAGCTAAATGCACATATCATATATATTCGAGGAATCCTTTTTCTACTTGGGCAACAGTATAACTCGGGATGGAAGAAGCTCGATCGACGACAAGCGAAGAATAGCCCAAGCAAAGAAGGCGTTGATTGAGAAGAGGCAACTACTACTATGGGCATAGAACATAAGGTTGGAAACAAGGAAGCAGTTCGTCAAACCGTTCGTGTGGAGCGTGGAATTCAACGCATCGGAGACATGGAATATTGGAAAAGCTGACAGACGAAGAATAGAAGCATTTGAAACATGATGCTAGAGGAAAATGCTGAAGATATAATGGACAGACAAAGTAACGAGCGAGGATGTATATAGAAGAGCAGAAGAGGAATGGACCATATGGAGAACGCAACGGCGAGGAAGAAATTGATGGATTGGACACACATTCAGGCACAATGGATTAGTTAGAAACATAATAGAGGGAAAAATTGAAGGAAAGATCAAGGAAGATCAAGGAAGGCCAAGAGACAAGTACATGGGGCAAATTAAGAAGGACGTAAAACAAGGAACCTATCAGAGGATCAGGGAATTAGCATTTAATAGGGAAGAATGGAGGCCTGCCGTAAACCAATCGTAGGATTGAAATAAAAAATTAATAAATTGATATTCTTTAACATTTTCTGTCATGACTTTTTTGTATATTATTATTTATATTTAAAAAAATAGAATTAAAGGTCCGGGATGCCATTCTCGCCTACGTGGATCCCGCCTAATGGGTCGCTGAACTTTTCGAACGTGATCTGAACGCTCTACGTGATCCTTTTATCCATCGGCTTCATCCCGCACAATTACTGCCCTCCTCTCCCTCGCAACGCCCGGAAAGCATAATCAAGTACTCTAAAAATTGTGGAGGTCGAACGTTTAAGGGCTTTCTTAGAATTGCCAGCACTTTCATTTAAGTGGCTCACGTGAGTTTAAAAACGCTGCAATACTAAACGTGTGTTTGGTTAATTCCATAAATTAGCTCTGTGAATATAAAAATCATCAAATCTTTCTTTCAAATATTTTGGGACGCATTATTCATTCCTTAATTAATGCGCTACATTAATATTAAAATATATATCTTCTAAAAATTTAAGCGCAGCACGTAAACGATATCTTAAGTTAATCATTTTGGAGCAATGAAAACATAATATCTCGAAATAATGTAATGCAATGGCATTTTAAACGGTTGTCCATATTTTATGCAGCTAATTCAATTAAATGTACCTATATCGCCTTAATACGAGTGATTTTAAATTTGTAGTTACAAGCAAAACGGATATTATTTTGGATACGTGAGTAGTTTGAAAATGTTGGCGATATATTTGAAGTTAAACAACTATTTTTAGCAAAAGTAATTTTAAAATTTTCTGATGCCTATTTGAAAAAAAGTGAAAAAATCTTCCAAATTTTTTTTTAGAATTACTGTGCAATTGCACTGGCTTTTGTGAATATTTTAAAGGATGTGAATTTTTAATTCTGTGAGAATCTGGACTGATTAAATTGCTAATTGTCAATGAGAGAGTGAATATTTCATACAAATTATTATAGTTATTTTTTGTAAGAGCTCGTCACTCTTAAACGAGTTAAAATACCCAGATTTTGGACTGGAGCGTTCGAAAAGAGGACCAAGTACACCTACCAGCTTTGCAAAAAAATTCAAAAGAAAACTGTTGAAAAATTGATTTAATGAATTAGAAACATTAAAAGAGTTCCTATAAAGAATAAAATGATACTAAAAATCTCTACATTATTAAGATACCGAGCAGCAGATGAATTGGAAATTATGACACTGTACTTTGGTTCAGGCAGGAACAGGATATGTACACGCATTACAATGTACTGAGCACCAACTTACAGGGTTATTACTAGAGAGCATAATTCAGAGCAGGCATTATAATTTTTTTTAAATTTATTACTATTTCATCTTGTTAATTTTCAATGGTAAAATGCAAGATATGCCACGCAAAAACAAAAACTGTATGCATTCATTTGGAGAACTCGTTATGATTAAATCATCACTTGTCATAACTTGACGGAAAATATTCATTCAGGCCGTAAAAATAATTCTTTCTTAAAAAATATATTAACTTATATTTAAACATCCGCAATCAGTTGTTACCTTGCATGCCTCCTGGTAAATGATTATTAATTTTAATGCCAGCACAAAAGGGTCCTTAGTTTAACCATATCCTCTATAAAAATGACGAGTTTTTCTTTCGAATTATGCACTTGCTATTTATTAGCAGGCTCCATTAACTTCTGAATTATAAAATTATGGAAGACAATTCACAAGAGGATTACAGAACAATATTTCAGGATTAATTCAGTTGCAACTTTGAATAAATAGTAAGCTTCTAATTCTACGAAATTTGTATGAGATTGCCATACAATTTTTTAACGAATTAATGTATGTGGTAATATCCTGTAATTTTTTATAAATGTAATTGAATTTAATGGAGGACACCGTCAAAAACATTGGATGATCCTTTATTAAATTTTTAATGATAGTCCAAGCTTGAATATTAGGTCTGCTAAACTGTTTCAACATTCAAACTTAAAGTTTGGGGGTAGACTTTAACGGAGTTGTTCCATGATAAAACTCAATTAAATTAAACTTGATAATTATCCAGTTGAAATGCTTGATTCAATAAATACACGTTTTGTCGCTCGGCATCATCGTCAATTGCTTCTGTGGAGCATTTCACCGAGGCCATTCATACGGGCAGAGGGGAAACCAGGCGACCTTATTGGGGTAAGAGGGGTTTGTGACCCGGGAAGAGGGAGGTGAGAATCAAGAGCGGCCTTAATGGCTCCCTCATGCCGACAAGTGCGTCGTAGTGTGACTGTCCGGACATTTGGGATGTTTGGTCAGGGGGTCTGGGGCTGTTTCCCTCGGAGGTGGTCGTCGCGGTAAACGCCAGTTGGACAGCGAATGGTATATGTTGGAGGGGAGCATGGGTGTCAAGAAACACGTGTTAGAGGGCAACAATTTTTGAAAATGTTAAATAATATCACCTTGACCTGGGTTCGAACCTGGATCGCTTTATACTTTTACCCAGTAATACTACCTAGTGAGGATACTGAGGAGTTTTCCTATTACATTTGGAAATTTTGGGGGCTTTTAAAGGAACAACATATTAAAATGTAATGCCACGGAGATGTTCTTAGCCGTGCGCGTTAAACCACAGTCCACGAGGCTAAATCCAAACTTTTGAACACTAGGATGTTTCAATTTTTAGATAATTTCAAAGAAACTGCGGCAGATACAATGACAGTAACTTTCAACGGAGTCATTTGCTAATGTGAATTACATTGCAACATTTTTTTTAATTTTAAAAATCATGTCATAACACGTGTAAAACATACCTGTTAATTCAATAAAATGTAAAAATCTTCTCTCCTGATGAACATATTTCACTGTTCTAGAATATCTACGTTTCTTTTTCTTTGGAAGGTTTCCACTACCTGTCATGATTGGTTGCTCCACCGCGTAGTTGATTTACTCATTGTGGAGGAGCTCCATGTCTTCCTATCTTGGGACATTCTTTTCACCTCTTCGCATCTTCTCCCCATTCTTAAACATGTCCAATATCATATAACTCCTTCTCACTCTCTTTACCTCTATCACTCCCTACAGCGCAGTCTTCAATAGGCACTCCTCCTCGGCCATACTATGCCCTAACCAATTAGCGTTTCTTTCCTTAATTGTCTTCGCCAAATCTCTCTTCCCTCCAATACTCTGCAGCACCTGTTGTCATTCTTCACTTCATCCTTCTAACTAATTCCTTCTATGACCTCTATTCTTTTTACTTCATCTTTCCACAAAGTCAATTCATCGCTCCGTAAATCACTCTTTAAATAAAACATTAAAACTCATCCTTAGCTCCTTTTTCATAGGTTCATAGTAATGTCTTCTTTTTATTTTAGCCCTATTTTGTTATAGCTTATCTTGATCCCACACCTAGACCACTTCAATTTATGAATCCTTAATTCAAGAAAGGGACTAACGACATCTCTGAACTGACATTAACGCTAAGATAATATGGGAGGGCTATAAATGGAATTTACATATTTCTATCGAATAAATTTCATGAAAGGTTATCGATAAACGATAATTTGCATCATTTCCGCGAATTTTTCCAGCTTACTGAAATGGAATTTATGTTTGAAGTGAGCTTTTTTTGATCGCTCCTCATGGAGTCCTTTGTCAATCGATTCCTTTGTTTTTTTCGGTTTGATGTGGCAATCCGCTTAATCGCGAGTGCTTCCCGGTCGTGTTTAAACGGGGGAATGGGTCTCGCCCCCAGGAACGAGGGATGAAGGAGTACTTGCTTGTTTGCCTGAGTTCAGTTGGTGGTCCGTCGGGATGACTGAGTGATCGAAGGTGAGATCCCTGTGAAAACTGAAAATGGGCTTTTTAACCTGTTACGGAGATGTAACAAATCCAGAAAACGAATCTGCTTCCCAACTATCCTTCAGTAAAGACTATTGAGATTTTATGTAAATGTATTTGACCCTTTGCCCATAATCCACAGTATTTTATATCTCACATGTCTGGAACAATCATGAGCGTTGCTTAAAGGAGACATTTATGGAATGAAGTTATTCTATTCCCGGGTGTGTGTGTGTGTCTCTACTTGCCTAATGTGTGAAAATGATAAATGAAGATGAAAAATTGAACGAAATCACTAACTTTAATTCTGCTTGTCGAGATAGTTCTGCTAAATTTATCGCCAGGTTTAACAGAGCTGTTATTTTTTCTTTCGGAATGAATCCGATATTTCGTATGTAAGATCGAATTCAGCCAGTAGTTTATTTTCGTTGCTATCGCTTATCTAATGAGCATTCAGAATTTATATGTAACGTTAAATACTCCACGCGAAAGAGGATTTCCTTGGATATGTTTTGCTTTAGTCGGAATACGCAGTTACTTTTTAACACTTACAATAGGAAATTTATTTTAGCTAAACTACCTCGGGTTCAATTGAATTTCGTTTACATTTTAATATTTTAGATTTACTCACTCACTTGCTCATTGTTCTTACTGACTATTTATGAAATAGTCCATCTGAAAATAGCAATGGAGTAAATGACAAAAACCGCGAGATAAAGGAGAAGATGTGAGGTACGACGTTAGCTTGGGATAGAGAGGAATAGCTAGCTGCATTTATTTGGACTTAAATTATGATTGGCAAACAATAAGCCATTTGATATCCACGTAAAAAGCAAAAGATATCTATGGTTACAGATTCGATGGCAACAGTTCCTACATGAGAATTTCCCATGACTGTTTCCATACCGTCGTCCATCCAACTGTTCGCCCAGCAGCGCTGTTCACGCGACGCGGAAAGGCGCCCTCGGGTGGGTATCTACGGCGATCGCTTTAACCGACCCTACGACAAAGGAGTAGTCCCTCGGCTCAACCTTTTCGCGGCTTCCTCCGCAAAGCCCCCGGACCTCATTAAGGCCGACAAATAAAAACACGGAATCTCCCGATAAACCTCAGAGGGCCACCACCCTCGAAACATTTAGGGCTGCGCTCGCCGAAAAGGGTGGAGGGTGTAAGGGAGGCGTGAGGGAGGTGGGTACTTTTGTCGCATTACGGGAAAAAGAGGGATTCACTCCGGATACCCTGCCTTTTCCCGCACCCCACCGCCCCCCTCGCCCGCCCCACACCCTGTGAATTCACCCGCTTTTTCTCCCTCTCGCCACTCCCAATCTCGCTTCCCCCCCACCCCCTCCACCTTCGATACGAGCGCGAACCCTCTCCCACCCACCCACCCACCCCCGCCCTCTCCTAAAATCCCCTATCGATCTAAAAGGGTAGGCGGAGGGAGAGGATGGGGCGGACCAGAAGCTCCGCATTGGAAACTCAATCTGTGGTACTGTTGGCCGGGTGATTCAAGCCACGGAGAGAGAGAGAAAGAGAGAGAGGAGGGGAAGACGGAGTGTGCGGAGGAAAGGGACGCGAAATGAGACGGTCGGAGCACTCGGACGGCGCAGTGTGTGACGACAGCTCGACCAAAGGGTAGCAGGGGACACCCGCTGAAGGCTAACGAGGAACTTTTACAACCCCGGGCACTCCCGAGAGTAATGAAACGAGACATTTTTGCTCGAAAACAATGTTATGTCAACCTTAGTCACATGCAGGGCTCCGAATCCCTTTATTATGAACGACAGCTAACGGGAATACGAGAAATTGGGAGCTGCACGCTTCGAAACTGCCCTCCATTATCGTCCGCTCCCGATGCACGGGGAGGGAAACGAGCGGGAAGAGGAGTCGCGTGGTCGAGTGGATTTTGGTTCGTCGCTCCAGGTTCGAATCCGAATATTTCAGCGGCATTGCAATCCGAATTTGAGTGGCGCGTTCCACCGAAGTACGTCGTTCGTTGCATGGGATATGTCGAACTTGGGGGGCATGAGGAAACTTTAAACTGGTTGAGATCACGCTTAATTCGACTCCGGACTTCTCTCTCTGTCCTTCCCGTCGATCCCAACAATACTCGCGTAAACATAATTACGACAATGACGCCACCTAACAGCCGCCTCGACTTAAAATTACTTCAGATGCTCCGAGTGCAAACCTTAAACTACGTTAAAATGACTGGTAGACATAAAAACTGAGGAATTCAAAAGGGGAAGGGACTGAGGACCTTGGGCCATTAGTGGGAGCTGGGTGTTTATTTTGTAGGTAGGGTTATTTGGGAGGATTGAGAATGGTGAAAAGTTGGTCTTCTGTCAGTCTTGACCGAGGTCTCGCAAATTATTCGTACTCCTACAGACATTGGTCGCTTGGATCATGCATATAAAATTCGGGAAATAGATGCCAGAACTAGCCGACTTAAGGACTCCTTCTTCCCACGGACAATACGGGATAGCAACTGCAGTGTTATACATAGCAAAAATTCCACTTGCCACCCTCAGCGTCTAAAAAATAATTAGTTGTATTTAAATGCATGCTCTTCCACTAACCTTGTGTGTTTTGTTATAATAACGCATTCTTTCCAAATTACCTCATTCGTGTTCTGTTCATCTGTTTTTAAGTTTCCCTTTCAATCCCTCGTCCCTCTCCGCGGGGGGAAATTCCTGCTACCTGCAACGTTGGGTCGCATTCCCGGCCTTTTACAGACTCTTTGGGGGTATAATCATGGGGTGCAGTTTTTTAGTTGTTTTGCGGTATATGTGTTTGCATGAGTATTGGATGAAGGGATTTTTGCATGAGTGTGTGCGCTGCTGTGGGTGTGATTTTCCGTGTTGTTTTTTTGCATGTGGTATTTTTCCTTTTACGGTTGGTGACCTAACACCCCCCGCCACACGCCCTTGCGGCGGCTTGCGGGGTATTATGTAGATGTAGATATTATTTCAGAAGAAGAATTGGAGGACCCCATAGACTAACGCCTCAACCCCGTAATGGAGACATTGCTTATAATTTCTCTTCATGCAGCACCCTAGAAGGTATGCTACAACTATTATATTGGCTATGGCCGTATCTAAGTATAAACCATCCCTGTGGGGATCCATCACACTTATCTCAGCTAATTAGAAACTTATATTCTGAATAATTAATAACAATATATAAGTTAATCACTAATTATTTCAAAGACTGAGGATATTTGAAGCAACGCTACTCAACAAAGAATCGGATACAAGATGTTTGCTGCATTTCTTTACACATATTTTTGCGATACGAAATTCTCAGGATGTACTAGAGTGGATGTAACGAAGTGACGATAAACTAAAAAGAAAGGAAAGAAGAATTTTTATCACAGATTTCATATTTATTGTCCGTGTAAAATGATTGAGTGGAGTAAAGCGAGTTCAATTCGTGTCAAATGAACTATTGCTAGCACTGATCCACACTTCATTTAAAGCTAAATAATTTCGCATAGAAGAATTTACAGACTCACTAATAGACCTACACACTGATCTACGCACTACTACACTGTTTGAGCAGAGGGGAAGAATTTAGAATCTCAACTCAATAGAAAACTCTGTGCTTCAAGGGCACATTAAACCTTGCCCCGAAACTGCGCCATTCTACTACCCTCGGATATCACGAAGAGCGGACGGGTCAAGTGTAAATACTAACGAAGTCAAGCGCGGATCCAAATTCTCTCCTCTCGGTCCAAAGGCAAAGGATTTGAATTGATGCGGTGGCAATTGCAGTTCTCTAGAAACCTCTCTCATTTGAAGTAGAATTTCGGATTCAGTACTATGTTATGTGAAGGATACTTCTCGTTCAACGTTAACTTCGTGGAAAAGGACGATAAACTGTGTTCCCCGTTGTCGTTCTCGTCGAGGGGTGGCCGAGAAAGCTAATACCACGATTCACAGCATCTTCTTAGACGTGTTGGAGCGAAGAAGGCCTTTCCATAAGGGACCAATGACAAGTGTGTCCGGTCATTTTACTGGACGAAAAATGTTCTCCCAGATCATTAGACGAGGAAATATAGATATTTTATTTTCGAACAGCTAGTATCGTCCTGTTCACTACTTTCTGCTGTTGTGATCACAAATTGCGGGTAGATAAAAGGATGACTTATACATGTTAATCGGTTTGAAATCTTCTTTCCTTAACTTTTCATTGCAGTGCCCCTCCTTACTGGTGTAATATGTGGTTAGAGCGATTCTTTCTGTACTAGTCTTAAACAGATACGTTTTTTTTACTTTTTCGGAGAGCTAAGTTTTTCAAATACATACATTCAGGGCTCCCATTTTTCAAATAGTCATCCAATGGTTAATGTTATCCCATAGTAATTTTTTCACAACCAAGCAGATTACTTTTCATTATAGTTCCGCAGTTAAATTTATCTCTCTTGGGTCACCAATGATTTTTTTTATTTTGATAATTACACAGAGTTCTCGAGATGAAATCAGGATCACCCTACGCTCGCCCTATTAGCTAATATTCCTTATTTTGTATTTCTTACAACAAAATTATTCACTAGATCCGCCCTGCTTATATCTCGTACGTCTTCCCCCACCCAACCTCCTACACATATCCTCCTAAATCCACTTCTTGACATGTGTTAATCATTATTCGAGTACCTTCAATAGTACACTGTATCCAAAAATTACATTTTTTTAGCAGATTATAAGATTAGCAAAATGTAATTCATCACGCAACTCTATGCTCAACAAGAAAAATTTAACGAAGTGCCAGAATCACCTTCGATTTAGAGACGGTTTTGAATTTGTCTGCGTTACTATTTCACTAATTCCCCAAAGCGATGAATCAACTGACCGGTTTCCATTATTACCAAAAAAAATCTGGTCGATTACTGCGATGAATAGGCAGAATGACGCCATCGAAAATCATCGATTGGAAAGCTAAGGTTTGTGGGCAGCTTAAAGCTGAAATACGTCACCTGATATCGCTGGAGGAACGGCACATTTAATCACACTCACAATTTTATGCTCGACTGCTGTGAAAGGTGACGAACGGCAGATGGATTGTCACGGGTTCCAGTTCACCAGTTCATGCAACTCAGCTCTCATGTACGCACTGACTGCATTCACACAATGACCATCAAAGTGTTTCTATGGAAACTTCTGGGACTGCATCATTTCTTACACAATGACTTTTAAAAGGCAAGGGTTTGGATTTTTGCAGTGATTTTTTTTACCTCTCAGGGTAACGCTCTGTAATCAATTGAAACCCTACGCCGGAGAAAGTCTATAATGACGATTAAACCCCAAGAAATCAAAAGTAGATCCATGTATGGCTGGTGCCCCACTAAATTCTGCGATTAGCTCCTTCCCTGCAACTTGCCCTTGCGGGGTAATGTGCGGCTGCAGACGCAGTTAGTGGTCTATCCCTACCACGGAAACCAATGCCTCCATAAATACGAAACTATTAACTATTTTATCATCAAGTAACTGTGACGTTTTAATGAGTTAAACTGCTGTAAAATAAATATTTGTAACTATGGCTGTGGAAAAAATATACGAGGTTTGTGCCAAAATAACTAGGTCTGAGTCAATTAAAAAAAAAAGCCTTCGCTCTTGCAAGATTTTCGTCACTTTTTGAGGTCGAAGGCCGTCCTGGACGTTCCAATTACCGGTCCATGACGGAAGGTAACGGGGTCACGTTATAAAGATTTTGCAAAAGAACAATCCACACTCCGCAAAGACTAGGAGATAACTGCCACCGGACGTCAGCATTTTCTGAGACCCTCGAACTTTTCTCTCCCTCGAACCCAGCCATAGAAACCACCGCCGGCCGTCTCTCCATCCATCGGTGAAAACATTAGTCTTACTTCTTTTGGGAGAGACCTTGTATAATTGCTTCATTTTAGAAACAAGGTTAGGAAATTCTTTCATTTCAGCTGCATATACGCTTGAAAACACAAGCAAGGCAGAGTAAAATTATTTTTTAAATACCAGTACTCCCGTAAACATTATTATTTCTACACATCGATGCACAAGTTAAACATTTCAATTTTAGAAATTGGGAGAAATAAAATAATATTTTCCTGGAAGTAGAAGTACTCATCAAAATTCGAGATGACCCTGAAATAAAATATTTAGAGGGGCCGTTTCATTTTCGGAAATGTAGCCACAGTTTTCACGAGTGGTTGTTTTCGACCGTGAAAATAAGATGAGATTGACAGGCGTAGTGCGAGTTGTAAGCTGGCAATTCCGTGGGGAGTATCGCGAACTTCAGTCGTCGCGTGTCCTTTCGAAGACGTGAAAATCCCCGGGAATTCCAATTCAACCACAGAATTCCAATTCAACAGCTCTCTCGCAACTCAAGAAGAGCACCGTGTCTCTGGGCGTCACGTCACGGAGGATATGGATTATTGCACTGCGCGAAAGAAGTATGCTCACATTGCTCGCTGAATAACTATCAAAATTTAAAGCGAATGCATTTCACTCTTGGATAATATGCCATGATTTTATATTTTCGCAATCTGAATACTAAGACATCATGATAATCATGTTTTTAAAATGATTGGTCGAGATTAATGTGCAAATAATATTGAAATCGATTGCGTAGGCAATGCAGGTCCGCTTAAGTATTTCAGATTTATTTTTTGGGGTTGTTGATTAAGTTAGAGAAGAAGCGGTCAAGCGTTGTCTCAGTGTCCGAATGGAATTCGAGTAGTATGTATATATTATATTGATTGCACGTTTATTTAACTAGAGTTATAGCTATGGATCACGAGTGGGGCCTTTTTCTATGGAAGGGTTCTCTCTGTCTACGAGAAAAGCCAATGGGGTACGACAATCAACACCGCACGGAGATTGAGTTAATTATCCCATTTTGCTCTTGTGAAAAAAAAAATGTCTTGATGGTGATTTTTACATAAAAATATTTTCAAGAATAGTTCTGAGTTGTTCAGTCTTTTTTAAGGTATTGTTTTAACTATGGTTCAGTTCAAACTTTAAGGTTATTATGCCTAAAGATTGAGAACTAGGAGTACTAGCATCTATGGGGCGAATGTTGAATTCGAAGTCACCACAAAGCTTAAAGTTGCCCATGAAGAATGAAACCGTCCGAATGGTTTCGTCCTACCACTACCAAAGTTATTGGATCCACCGAATATTGGATTCGACTTTACACTGCTATCGACCCTGTCCAGCTGCATTCCAGGGTACGCCATACAACTGCGACCCATCGCCTCGGATAGGCAAAGGGGCCATATTCGATCACGGGAATACTAATCCCGGGCAAACAGAAAAAGTTCCATCCAACGGGAAGCGTCAGGAAACCATCGTGGGGGTCCGGGGGAGGGGGATCCGGCGGGACAACATGGCGTCATCGGACGACCTCACGCGCGGGAGAAAGTGAAAGGGGGTTTCTGCGGGAGATGCCGCGTGGATACGGGGACCGAATTTATCACCGCCCGTGTTTGCGATTCGCTCTCATGGGGGCAAACAGAGCTCACTCAAGCCGGCGCCCGCAAGTCGCCCTCTCGCGGACCCCAATGCCACGCCGCCCTGCCAGGGGGGGATGTCACTCGCATCGATACGTCGATCCGGATGGCGATGCTCGATTCTCGCCTTTTCTCATGATTAAAAATGTGACGGCAGTATAATGTCGGATGTGGCGGATCAAACTCAAGAAAGGCGCTCGCTGACTCCCACTTACATATCAATGCTTATCCACAACTTGTTACATTATATTATTTTCAATTGTATATCATTTAAAAGACTAAAAGTTATGTTATTTATGAAATTTGACTGCACATAAAATTTTCCAAACAGAGAAATCAAGTGTTTTTTTTATCAAAATCATCAATTTATTTGATAATACATGAAGGTGAATGGTTGGTACTATTGATGAATCAGAAAAGATGAATCAGAAAATTGACGATCAGAAAAGTAAATTCATAACGATCGATAGTAAGAAATTTGTAGAAAGGACTTCAAATTAGAACTCCTAACTAAGCTTAAGGTATGAGTAAATTATTGTGTGAAAAGGTCCCACTTGCTAATCATCAGGGTTGAAGTAGCTTTATGTACTGCTTATGAAATAACACTATAGTTCTTGCAATTGAATTTCACGTAGGGTTCAAATTTTTAGAGATAAATGGCATTTGTAAATTAGTCTTCAAGCTACAAAAATATTTTTGTAGGATCAGTTTGTTTAAATTTACGTAAAATTAACATAAGAAGTCCTCAAGTTAGTTTCTAAGGAGCCAACGGTTCCATTGTAGACATATTTCGTTCGTTATGAGAATTTCCTATTGAAGGAAGGTTTTAAAAACAAAACGGAATATGGGAGAGATCATTGCAATTTTTATGAACTTATTGGGGAGTTTTTCTAGCTCAACGACAAGGAATTCGTTTATTTAAAGGTGTATATTCTACCTAGCGCACAAAATCATGTACCCAATATCTCCTACAATTAGAATAATACGCGTCCTATAAATAAATGCTCGTTATCAGTTGTCCCAGGATCATTGAGGAGCAGTGGAATGCTCCATAACAATTGAAAACATAAAATCCCATCCTCAATCGATCAGAAAAGTAAACCTCAATCTATTCATAATTTATTCTAGACTAAATGTATTCAGCATCATTTTCCAAAAATGCCTATTTTTTATAATGCAAACCTTTCACATTTAACGATTTCTACGTCATTCCGGTTTAAAAACAACCTTGAGAAGGTTGTATTCCAAGGTAAAAGAGAGTCGTTGACTTTCCAAGACCATACTCATTTTTATAACATTCTACTTTACGGGCACTTCAATAATTTTGATGTACATAATCATATCATTTGACATGAATGCACGCAAAAAATATTTCCAAGTATTTTTTGAGCCACATAAAATTGCGAAAATAAAACTTTCATAGCAACAATATTTCTACGAGAATATTTGTATTTAATCCACGCAATACTTATTTTTAATGAAAATCGCACAGCCTTTCATTTTTAAGATCTTTATTTTGGTCTTTCCTTCCTTCTTTTACCAACTAGCATCCAGGTTAATGGTAAATACACAGGATTTTTAGATGCAGAAGTCTATTCGTTTTTCCGTGATTTTAAATATGCAATTGCGTGAATATTAAAAATTAATTATGAATAATTATTGGTTGCCATTAAAGAAAGAGAGCTGCCCAGAAAGTAACTTATGTTTTTCAATAAAATATGAGCCAAGGGGCAAGGCAGGGTTTTATTATATACATTTGAACGGCACATTCTTCAACTATATTTCTACATATTTGCCATTCAAATGTAAGCATTTATCATAACGATATACAAGCTTTTTAATTCCGTCTCTGAAGGTATCTGCCGCCATACGTTATAACCACTTGTTTAAACCAGAATTCAATTCGGCATCACCGTCAAAGCGCTGTTTTTCCAGCCGAGTCTTGCAACAGATCCCCCATAATCGTAAATCAGCGATTTTCACGAATTTTTTCGTAGATTTTCACCGTCAGTTCTATTGTCTAGATTAGGTCGACCACTGCGGTGTCCTCGTCGTGAACATTGGTGCTGTGGCCATATATTGCACCACTGCCTCACTCCGTCTTCAATCATTCGTCCATTATTTCGTTCCTGTCCGCTTTACAAATTTACCTATGAATATCAAATGGCTTGTGTTAGCCTTTTTACCAGTAAAAACCGAATCACAGATATCACTTCACAACTCGCGAAATTTCCGATTGAAGTGCACATTTTAAGATTTTGCAGTGAGCAAAATGGAAGAACCACAATCTGTACCTTACCACAGCAGGATGCGTGCTGAATGAAGGAACGTTTATACACGTAGATGGTGGCTCTAACCCTATACCCACCGCCGCGCTAGGCCGAAACGTACGACACTTCCTCGGCAGTCCTCGTATTTCACGGCACCAAACACAACAAAGGCTTTAGTTTTCAATGTCCTTTCTCGATGCGGATGGCTCAATATCGATAAGGCAGCTATTGACATTGCCATCCACAGGGAGTGGGGTTCATGACAGAGAAAGGAGGAGAAGAGAGATGAGGAAATGGAGGGGGGAAGAGAGGAAGGGATGTACTGACAATAAAAGGAGATTAATGACGAGTCGAATATCCTCCTCGTCGTGCCCCTTGAGATTCGGTGGAGAATTTTGACATTCCGGGGGTTTGAGTGGGGGCGGAAGAAAGTGGTTCTCCGGGGAGGGGAAAGGCTGAACGGGGGGGGGTGGGGGAGCGGGAAAGCGGAGTAGTCACGGACCTCATCGGAGAAGAGACGTGCTCAAGGAGTGAAAATGAGACGAGGATAAAGAAAAATGAAGGGATGAGATCGAAACGTCGGACGAAAAAGAGGGAACGAAGCGAATTGGAGGAGGGTAACGACTATTCGCAGGCAGCGGGCATGCGAAGCCCGAATGCGTATATAGAAGGGCGAACGTAAAATGAATACCTAGAGTAAGGGTGCAAATGTATCGAAATTGACAAAAAACGACCTGCATCGTATTAAGCATCTTATCGAACATCGTACGTTATATCACTTTCGCACTAGGCCGATATCCCCCAATCGCAATCGGAGTTATATAAAAATCTTTTGTTCCATTACGTATGTTTGTGCATGCAATTTTCTTCAGCGAGTTAATCGATGTTCCTCAGTAAGAACATTTTTTCCTCAAACTACATTTCATTCATCATTTAAACTCGATTTTTTAAATGAAATTTTGAAAATGCAAAATATTTAAACTTCAGAAGGAACAGAGAAATAAAATCGCAATTAATCCATATTTATCGCATTGAATTCAAAAAATCAGTTTGCTGAACGAATCATGGGCAGATGTTGAATGACATCGTCGCCAATGTTTGCTGATGCAGAAGAAGCTTTAAACAAAATCAATTATCTTCACGCTTCAAAAAATGCATTTGCCTAAAAATTACAAAAAAAAACAAATAAATGATCACTTTGACTATAACTGGAAGCAAGCAATGAACGAAACGCGCGCTGTTTAGCGTGAAATCTCCTCCAATCAGAACTATTTCGTTGGAGTTGCCATAACCACTCAAAGACCAAACAGGACTCCGGCTTCTCCTTTCATGTATCGAACCCGTCCGTGGTCGATAATAATGAGCTCGCATAGGGGTGTAGGCGGGAAACGAGTTAAAGTCGAACTTGCCATTGAACTCCTATGAGAATCGACTCCGTAATCGCCTCTTTAATCGCATAATTGCATTGGCATTGATCGCAGTGTGATGCTCCATGAGAATCGCCCATGGCAGACGATTCCGTGTAATATCACACGAAACAATTGGAAGAGATGGAGGGTCGACGATGACTCGACGAAGTGGTTGAGGCCCGAAACCATTCGGGGAATTTCCTGGGCTCCTCGCTCTCTTCCCAACCCTCCTCCTCCTCCCTAGCGGCCCCTCCCCTCAAACCCCCTTCCAGTCCCGCAGAGGGCATAAGCAAGGCTCTTTACGGCACAGTTTAGCAACACGACTCATATCCCATCGGTTGAATAAATCCTTCGAACCACATAAACATTTTGGAGCCGAGAGCACCTCTCACAGCCGGCTGAGCAATTCTTACCCCCATCTTAGCGAGATATATGACATCTGTTCTCCGACTAGGAAGTTTTAGAAACTTTCCTCCGATTGGGAATAGGGATGCCGTCGTCTCCGCAACGGTTTCATCCGCTGGTATAATGGAATACCGTCAGAAATGGAGTAATTCGTTTCTTTCGAGAAAAGCATTATTAGAAAATTTCAAAGGCAGGAGAAAAGTTTCTATCCATTCCGCGGACTCTCAAGTGGAATAGGGGATGGAAGAGGGGTTGAAAGAGGGTAATAGAAGGAAAAAAAGATAGGGCTCTCATTCCTAGGAATCTAAAATGAGAACATTCTGCTGAATTACATCCCAGTGTCATTAGATACCTTACCAATGGTATTTCTGCATTAATGAATAAAGTCGAATTTGATGCAAAATCATAATTCATGTTTCATGAAAAGGCGAGACTAAACTAAACAGTTGAGCAATGTTATAATTTATTTTAATCTAAAAGTTCTTTTAATTATTTTCATTTAATATAATATATTTTTTAAAGATTCATTATTTTTCATGAAAAAAATCAAGGTTCATAAAATTATGTACACCAATTCACTTATATTTATAATGAATAATATTTGCTTTGTCGAATGACAAAATAATGAATAGTGTGATTTTATAGGGAAAGCTAACTAATGTGAATAATGAAATATTGCAAGTGAATAAATGCTGATATATGTACTATATGTATAGAAATCCGCAAATTATCCTTATCCTCGTATTCATAAACATTATTGAAAAGACTGTTTCACTTAGTTGATTATACGAATTTTTGCAGATAGAAAAATTTAAATTTGAATCCATGGAAAATAAAAATAGTAATGATAATAATAATAACAATAAAAATGATAGTAATATTATAATTATTATTGCTATAATAATAATAATATTAAGCCTCAAATTGTTTAAAAAATTTGCACGCGTTTTCATTCGTGTGATTCTCTTTTTAGTAATACAAGGATCGTCATCAGTATTATTATTCATATCATTTCAACTAATTTAAATTTTTACATTCACCATTTATGTATCTAAATCTATTTTTTTATTTGTTAATAAGAGCTCGGTAAAAATCTTTTTAGTTATAGCATTGCTGATTGTGATTTTTTGGGGAAACATTACTCGGCTAATGATGGCATTTTACCCAATTCTTGAACAGGGTGATACGTACACAATTGATTGCACTTCATTACTGGGGAAGAATTCCTCAATATGGAACGTCATTTCCGGAGAAATTGTGAATTTTCTTATTTGGATTTTCGGAACTTATAGCCATTCCCTTCCCTCAACTCCCTGGACCCATTCACATTCTACTCGATGTTGCGTTCAATTTTAACCTTATCAGTCCTTCCACCCTTCCTATTTCGGATACCTACCATTTCCATAATCATCGCTACTTGACTCGTACCATGCGAATCCGATTAGGAATTACTCCGTCTTTTACGAAATAAAAAGCTAATACCTCGATATCTATCTATAACCTGTTTAATTATATCGAACGTTTTCCGCAATTATTCTCAGATAAATGACATTGCTATTGCGAAAAAACACTTGTTTGCCTTAATATATTTTGAAGTTAATCAGAGAAAGTAATGTTATCGTAGACATTGTCTTTATTCGAAATTATTCTATCAATTTCTATTTCTATTCGTCATCATTAAAATATCCGGAAAACAAGAATGAATATTGAATGCTTTTATCAATCGTACACTTAGAACCATAAACTTCTTTGGCATTATTTCCACCAGTTCAATAGAATTGAAAGAATAAAGCGCAAGTTTCGTCCTAGATATTTATAATATGAAACAGTTACCTAACGCCTTCTCCTGGCCAAACAAGCGGGGAAATCGCTTGCATGAAACCCCAGCAGATAACTTTGTGAAAAATACGTTTTCTCGATAGCTCAAGTGGTGAGCGCATCGGCCCGGCAAGTTGAAAGGTCCATGATTCAAGTCCCGGTCAAAGGAATAGATTTGCCGTTGTGATCTGCCCGATTCCACTTTCCCCATATCTGTGTTCGTCCTTTCCTATCTCTTTTCCTTATTTCTATTTCAATGTGAATAAATATATATATGGGTCGAGGTAGTCCAGTGGGTAGAGCGTTGGACTGCTGATCGGAGGGTCCCGGGTTCGATTCCCGGGCAAGACACTCTGGGCACCTGCAGCTCCACTCAAGGTAAAGTGAATATTCGGGTAACCATAACCGGCACAGGGAAAGGAACTGGCCCCCCTACCCTGATGTGTGAATTTTCACACGCCGTATAGGGCTTCGTACTGGGTGATCTCTACCATCACCTACCAAACCGACCTTCGGGTTGATTACTTTGTATACATATATATATATATATATATATATATATATATATATATATATAGATACACACACGTCCGTGTGTGTAAATTTTCAGTTGAGTCTTAGAGTAAATGACACACTTGTTAAACCCAACTTTTAGAAATTATTTTCCACCTTGTGTCATCCGCAGTGATTTAAACCTAAGTGAGGGTGTTTCTATGAAAAAATACGTGAAGCATTTCCAATTGAAGCTATGGTGCTCTAAATCCAAAATGTGCTCTCGCGGAGAACCTTATAACACTAAAGTTTAAGGAACCATGAGGGGAAGGACGCTCCCTATGCGACTGACTTACGGAGCAATACTTCCCGGGATAGAAGATCAGGGAGATCCTAAAATGAGATATGAGAAAAATGCCTTAAAGCGCATGCCTTGGTAGCAAAAATATACTGCATTGAGTTATGAATACACGCGAGATCTTCCTACTGGCGGTATCATTTTTTTAGCATATAAACGAAGTCAGAGGAAAAAAAGTTATATTATTATGGGGATTTCGATTCCGTGATCTCATCACCGATAAAGTCAGGAAGTTCGCTACCCGAATCTCCCGGCCATAGTTCGACCAAATATATAACTAGGGTGGGCAAAGTTTCTCCGTGGAAGATTGGGTATCGGGGCATAAGGAAAGATCGGAATTACAAAAACGGCGAAATAAAGTTGATGCGATATTAGATCTTCGGATTGTGGGAGGGAAAGGGGGGGACACTGAAATAGAAGGAAAGCGGGGGAGAATGTGGTTAAAGAGGGTGGAGAGGGGGGGTGGGTGCGGTTTCCAGCCCTTGGCGATGGAGGGATGAAGGCGTTCGTGAAGTAAAGGCGGGCAAACTTCTGAAAAGGCAGCGGCGAAACAGGAAATTTGAGAAATAAACTCGACTGATGACTTGTGTCTTCTGGTTCAACGCGCATCCAAAACTCAGATGGCTCATCAAATTCAACTAAGACATCGTAAGCATGGAAAACGATCTCCCACAACCTCCCCCATACGAACGCCAAGGTCTGGGAATTCTTCAAAATATTTCGGCTAAACCTAATTCATGCACACGTTGTACGCTGGTGAATTGAAAGGAATAAATATTTTAGTATTGATCATAGTTTCCCGAATTATGAGAGGAATCATTTTCAACACTCACTCAAATAAAAACCGATAGATGAAAATGTTTGTCGAGGGGTGGACGTTGCCAAATTTCGATTTCTGTGTAGCTATCGTGACTCCCCCACCAGGCGGAAGTATTGATTCCATCGGAAAAGTTTGTGGATGGCTTAACATCGATTCATAACTATCCATGGAGAATTATAATAATGCGAATGCTCTGTTTTTTTAAACAATTTTTCTCTTCCATACTTCGAAACACATAAAAAATGTCTTTCTTTTGAATTTGGACGTTTCGTTTCCTGAAGAGACAGCTTCACCTCGTCACGACCAGCATCAATTGGAATATTTGTTCTGAAAATACTAATCGAATTGAGAAGACGCACAATTAGGCTGCTCAAAATATCTCGTTTAATTGTCTACGGTGGATACCATAAAGTTTTGGCTCTGTACGGCGCATGCGTGGGATTGAGATATCGGGGTGATGGAGCGAAATGTATGCGGATAGGACTTTATTTTCGGAAAATGTCCGAATCGTCCGGCGAAGAAAAAAATATCGACGACTCGGGACACGTGAGTCATTTTCCGGGACAATCACGCAACCCTACGATCCCAGTCGAAAATCCAACGGTTAGGGGAGGGGAGGGAAATGTTGGGTGACCGCGGATTGGGGAGGGAGAAAGGGTTGGCTAGTGCGCCGGGAAGAGCCAACCCGACGGGGGGCGGAGCGAAATACAGAGGCGGGAGAGAGGCGCCGCGTTGTCCCGGGAGCAAATTCGGGTAATATGGATCCGGAAGGAGGGGGAGACAATGGGAGGGAGGGAAGGGAGAGGCGCGGGATATGTGTCGCCGTGGGCGCTCGCTGTCCTCCCCCAAGGACATGCCCCGAGTCCGAATCCCTGTCCCGCTCCGAGCGACGGCGATCATTACTGCACCACTCCTCCCTCCGATTCCCCACAGGGAGACACTCCCCTTCCACTTTTCATGAAAGAAACCCTCGTTGGTGGCTCAGAGGAAGAAAGTACCAACTTAATGATTTCAGAAATATTTTTACGGCGTCATGAATTCAACGATTTGAAAAATTTTCTCTCAGCGTCGTATTTCGTCATCTCTGAAACACACGATGACATCTAACTTTTCCAAAAAAAAAACCTCCTACCAACCATAAATAATATCAGTTTGCTCACAAAATCTTATTGCATGATGGAATACCGAAATAGAAAGTATAGAGTTGATTAGATAAATGCTTAGGCATTACCCCCAATCACGACCTCTCCTGAGTGAAGAATATATGAGGAACACGTGGACAGACTAACACTTAGGATTTATTAAAAGAGTGTTGAGGAAATGTGATGAAAAGGTTAAAGAGAAATATTATCTTCCACTGGTTAGGTTTCATATAGAATACACTGTTAGTATAATTGGGATCCTGACGAAGTTAGATTGATTGTCAAATTAGATACATTGCAGCGCATAGAAGTTAGGTGCGTAAAACGTAATGATGAAAACTGAGTAACTAATCCAAAATATAAGAATAGTAAGGCTCAGAATCACCCACGGTGCGTAGGTTGAATTACAGATTAAATCTCTTGAATATATTGGAAGGATGTCCCATTAGTAGTGATATTAAAAATGTATCATTGGTCCCATCGTACTACGGTAGGAGAGATCATATAAATAAAATTAGAGAGATCAAATTTAGAACAGATTTAAGATGTAATTTTTTCCACGAACGATAAGGGGTAAAATAAAATTTTCCGACCGTGCTATGGAGGAAAGCATTGTACCCAAAGTTGTCTGGTGTGTAATCACCCTCCGCCACTCACCATAGGGGTGGCATGAATGGTAATATGTAGATAAATGTGTTACATAAAATTTCTAATATAAAAGCAACGGACTAATTAGGACGCATGTATTGCAATCCGGTCGTGGTTTTGGAATGTAATGCTTTGTTCCAAAGAATGCAAATTGCACAATGTGCACATATTTGCGGTACTTCGAGATGGAAGGAAAGTGGTTAGCTAAAAAAAAGTAAAAATTCCAATGGCCCAAGGAGAAATAATGATTCACAGAATTCTCTTATTTAAAAGGTTTCCTTAGATATAACTTCCGAAATCAGTTAATACATGTGTTTTCGAACTACCTGCTTAAAATAAACTTTTACTATAAGTTTTTCACTCCATATCCATAAGAATCCTTAGCCAGGGTCATGGTCACTGAACCCAATTTTCCCAGCTTAATGCAAAATATAATCGCATATGATTTCTCCATGGATAGTGGCATCGTGAATTCGTGAATGTGACCTTCGAACAGGGGTTCAATCCAGCAGCACTCCCTACAATGTAAATGCCCAAATTTAACTGACGTGGGTCGCGTTACTTTTCCAAGATCTCCCGTTACCTTTAACTTTACAAATCACACCACTCCAGCCATCAGTATTGGTGGCAAAAAAATCATTCTACTTATTTTTGGGGAAAGACTCCGTATGATTCTTACGCAAACCCTTTTAAGAAAGGAATGTAGTTAGGGACGCAACAGCACAGTGTGTAAAAGACGAATTATTCTTTCGTTCTTGATGACAAATAAAATAATAATTTTCTTTTTTTATTAAATACCATTTCAAATTTGAATTCGCAAACTGTAAAAGGCTTGCCAAAGTTCGAGAGGATGGGATTAAGGCGCATGGCTCATCCGATGGAAAGCCAAATTTGCCTGGAAACCACATCCAAGGGAACTTTCGTAAACGGAATTAATTTTTAAAAACACGGGCAAACTTTGAC
The DNA here is from genome assembly GCF_022747635.1 of Hetaerina americana. Classification (NCBI taxonomy): domain Eukaryota; kingdom Metazoa; phylum Arthropoda; class Insecta; order Odonata; family Calopterygidae; genus Hetaerina; species Hetaerina americana. The sequence goes on from NW_027286741.1 coordinate 6,616,192, forward strand.
AAACGGGTCAAGAGCATAACAACGTATTGCGAAAGACATAGATGTTACATTTATTTACGAAACCATAAAGAGTTGAAGTACACACAAGATTGCACATCAGTTTGAAAATGGGCTCGTGAGATATTTCATGTCAGAAGGCATCAGCTGAAGGTACAATCGGAAACGTTTCTAGGCCAAATCCTCGCAAAGAAATACCATAGAGAAATAGGGCTATTTGCATGGATTTGGATGTTTATCGCAAATAAACACAAATGGGCGGATTATGATTAAAAGTATGGTTCCCACACTCCTATGTTCAGAGAGATAAATTCACATCATATTTATAAGAAGAATTTTTGAGTAGTTTAACCCGAAATTTTCTATGCATTTTTCCCCGAATATCATTTATCATTGGTGTCGCGTCAGGCAAGAAGCTAATTAAGATTCCGCTCTGAGAGGTTTTTGGAACGCAGATTGAAGAGGTATCTCCAACTGGAAAGATGCCGCATCCTTCCCTGACAGTTACGCAATGCGCACACTTCCACGCGGCCTCATCCAACCTCCCCATCTCAATCTGTTTCACCCTCTGCTGCTTTCTTATCTTTATTTCATCTCGAGAGGTTCGGCGTTTATTCTGAAAAACAAGAAAACTTCCAGCATTAAAAAATCAATGATTTTGTAAATCCCAATAGCCGCTCCATTAAACAAAATTCATATATATTTATTAAATATTTTCTTTGGAGACTATGTGATGAATTGTAATTTAAGTTAATGATATTTTGAGACCTTATATTGTCTTGTAAAATTCTTCCTATCTTCTCTGAACTCTTCAAGAAAATATTTTCAAATTTATGATCTTTAATTGTGTCTCAAATGTCTTTGAAAATATCATCCCCTGTTGTCAGCAATTTTGATCGAAGGTAAATGGGATTCTTACTAGTGATGGATTATGTTTTCTTAGGAGAATTACCAAATGATTCAATTTATTGAAACTGATTAAAAAAGTGACTTTGCAATCCCACAGACACTAGTGTGGGTGAGTGTGTGTTTCTATTTACAAAGTTATTTTAAATTTCAATCTTTTACGCAAATTCCATAAAGTTACGATGGAGATAAATTTGATTAAATTATTGAATTTTTAAAATTTAGGTGGAATATGTCGGGACGTCAATGAGGATAACATACATGCATTTATCCATTTTTCAAATCCCTACGCTGGTTTCTTCAGAAAATTTGTTATCACGATTAAATCGACCAGAAAATATAAAAATAGTCTCTTTCCTCTAAAGATGTTGCAAATACTGGTGGCTTGATGAACAGATAAACTCAAACTATAGCGATGATACCAACTATTAAGTAGGAATCATTCAATAGAGCAATCATTTTATGTAATTTTCATTCTTCAGTTGTCATTCGTAGTAGTTTTGAGGGGAGGCGACCGACAGCTAAGGTCATTTGCGCCATAGGGGAAGGACAGGAAAGGATGAAGGGTGGAGAGAAACCCGGCGTCGGCATTAGCCTACTCTTTACGAAAGGCGCCAAGGGGTCCGCGGCTTAACGTCCCATCCGACGGACGGCGTACTCACTCAAAGTGCCCTCCACAAAGCACCTCAAGTAGGGATCGAGATACCTCTGAAAAATATTCAACACTGCCGGGATTTGAACCCGTGCCCTCAGGGTGGGAAGCCAGTACGTTAGCCCCCGCACCATCTCGATCCCCGTTTGTCATTCGTTTAAGAGAGAGTGGTTAGGCAAGCCACACTCTTGACCTTCAGAAAAATGTATAAAGTGATTCTGATATTAATTAATGAATCCTAATGATTGAGTAATTAATTATTAAATCAACCTCTTTTTCAATATTTTTTATGAAAATTCTACCCCCCTCAGTTATACCAAACATACGACATTTAATGAAATAATTGTGGTGATCGATGGATGAGACGACAGGAGATAATAATTAAATTTGACTCCTTTTCCATCCTCATTAATCATTAACTGACCCAGAATTACCACCCTATGGATTGGTCCATGACTGGTTGAATCAAAAATCAGATCCTCGCGATATTGCGAGGTCCGTAACAATATGGACGCAATATATTTCAGCAGTTTTCTCCTCAGGAGAACCAAATTGAAGAAAACAACACAATAATTACATACGAAGAAATTTCAATAATGATTTACAAGAAGCATGCAATGGAAGATGCCAGTCAGTATAAGACACCAGTAAACATTATAGGATCGGGAAGGAACAGCAAGGCTTTAAGGGTTGACAAATGGTAATCCTCTGATTAACAACCCATAATGGTAATATTCTCTGAGGTCCCAACTTCGTTTTCTCTACTGTCATTGAAAATAATGGTTTTCTAGTGAAAAGCCCAACGGATTAAAATAATCCAGCATCACAACCGCCCAAAAAGGCTAACCTCAAGTTCGACGTTAGAAAATAAATCAATTTTCTCGAAACCCCGTCGCTGAGGAAACTTCTTCTGTGGTGGGGGGGGGGAGGATACCCGCGAGACTCAATCGCCCTTCTTCGGCCCCCGCCTACCCTCTCCCCTCCCACAAAGCGACCCCCTCGCGGCCACAGCGACGAAGGAAGAAGATGCTGGCGATCGGGTGGCCACCCCTGAGCCCCACGGCGCAAGGGTGAGCACCCAATCCTGCGCTTTTAGCGAGCTGAAATTACCAATTTCAACCTCTCGCCGCATTTATTTCTCTTGAGCCAAGGGAGAGGCAGGAAGTGTGTGGGGGAGGCAGGGGAGGGCAAAGATAGAGAGAGAGAGAGAGAGAGAAGAAAGGGAGACAGTTTTTCAGAAAGGGTGAACTTTTCCTCAAGCTCCATTGAAAGAGGGAGAGATGTGGGAAGGGGTTGGAGTGGGAGGGGGGAAGGAGCGAGCGATTCCTCGCCCCTTTCCCCTTCGCGGCGCAATTTTCCATTTCCTCTTCGTCCCCCTAAGTCCCCGTCCCCTATTTTCACTCCCCTCCAGTCCTTCTCCTCTCTCTGCTTACTCCAAGACTCACCGCTTTTCCTGCGACCCCTCCGAAACCCCCAGACTCCTCCTTCCTCTCGGGGGAACCTCGCGCGATGCTGTGCGTCACGTCCGCGCCCATATACCGCGGCGTCAATGGACCGCGAAACGATGCGGTCTACATTATGGTCTGGGCGATGTTCCGCTCTCAACATCGACACCAGATATGCACGAGGAAGTGAGGGTGAGAGCACGGAGAGAGAGGAAAATTCGGTCTCCGTAGTCATCTCATCAATGTATTCGATTACTCTTATTGTTATCTGCCTCAGCGAGATAAGGAAGGAACGGGAAAATAAATATCGCAAAGAATACTGAAATAAGGTACCCAAAGTGAATCGGCTGAGCACCGACTTGATATTGGAGGTTAACCTGAAAATATTATTGGGCTTAAATTTCAGGTAGATGTTCAAGTTTAGCGTTATTCGTCAATGCAATTGATGTACGATTTTCCACATAAAGTTAGAAAATGTTTTATCCAAAAACAATTTCTCCTCAAAACGATTAACGATGGCAACAATTCAGCTGTAACCATACGAAAAACGTTATCACCACAAGTTAAAATATAACTTGCATGGTTATAGTTGAAATATAACTTGTAACTTGATGAAGTAACCATCCACAAAATCCTAATAGCAAGACAACGTTTTTAGCAGGAGTATTTTATTTGAGGATTCACAATAATTAAGTAAGAAATAAAGTCAGTTGCTAAACACCAAAGAGTCTTTTAATCATTGAATTAATTTAGTGCTTTATCAATTCAGAAAACGTATACACTAGCAGGTTCTTAGTGAGCTAGTGAGTTCCCCGGCCAAACACCTTTTTGGTGGATCGCAGGGTATTGATGTAGATGTACCTCTTATTACATGAGCTTGTATATTTTCATAGATAATCGCAGTAGACTGATTCCATGGGAAAGGCTTAAAATATGCTATTGTTCACAGGGTTAAAATAAATCAACGGGATTCCTACTTGGATTCCACGGCCGAGATCCCAAATCGAGGGATCGAAGTTCGAATCCCGGTCAATGCGAATGATTTTGACTCCTTCAAAGTTCTCCATAAGTAAGCACAGAAACGGGTCACTCCGTCACAGAAACTGTAGTGGCATCTCCGCCTATTCTTTGAACTAGAAATACACATTTTCCGCAGTCTGAACGTGTTACGTTTCCTGACACAAGAGATGAGTAGGGAAAGAGACCGGAGAGGAAGCGGTGTCGTCGTGTGAATGGACTTCTCGGAAGATTTCGTTTTTGTTTTCACGCTCCGAAACCAAGCATCCGAATGGATCACTTAAGGCCATTATCATTTCTAAACATGTTACGTAAGAGCATATGCCAAGCACCGACATGCTGGATAAAGGAGAATGGACCACCAGTGAAAGAGATGGAATGGAGGAAATACAGTTCGAAAACGCAGTTTTGTCCGCTCGCGATTGCCTATGTGATAAAGAGCTGTATACTAGCTTCATCTTAAGTAAATAGAGAGCTTAGTGAAACTTAGAAAACTTGTGCTCAATGCCGCTAATAATGAATTTATTTTCAGATTTAAAATATCCAAACTTGTTTGACACGTGCATTATTCAACTTGGATAGGGGATGCCCGGGGTAGAACCACCGCCTGCCACGCAGTGCTATGCAGGTTATTTACACTTTGTTCAGTACCACAAAGACGCAGACGACCCGAGTCACCTTTGGATTGACGGCATCACATTTTCAAATCATCTGCAAGTACCGCGAGGTTTCGATGTTTTACCGGATTTCGGGAATGCCCAAATCAAAACATCGCGACCCCCCTTCCCCCCTCTCACTCCTTCCCACGCCACCCCCTCTCCTCCCCCTCTGCTTCTCCACCCTTTTCCCTCCGCTGCCTCCTTTCGCAGGGGGTGAGGCTTTTTTCATCTTCGGGACTCATTTCCTATTCCATTTCTGTATTTTTTCCTCTTTCTCTTTCCTTCCCCCGCCCCTCTCTCTCTTTTGCGACATTTGTATTCAAATGCGAACGGGGGGCGGTAGGTGGGAGAGGAGGAGGAGGGGATGAGGAGGCAGGGGGAGAGAGGGGGGTCTTCTTATCCGGTAGACCTTTCGGATGGGAGAGAGTTGGGGGAGGGAGGTTGGTGGTCGGGAAAAGGGGATTTTGCGCCAGGGCACAGATTGAATAACGAGAGTTCTGGGAGACTGGGAAATGTGAAAGTATTTTCCTCGACATATTCGGTGTCACAAAGTGTCGAGAATGGAAATGATAGGGTTAGTTAGAAGCTACCTTTTGGAGTAGGCGGTTTTCGGGACGGGCAAGGGAACTTGGGGAGACAATTGTGCGATGCGACTCAGACCTTGTACTGGAGGGAATTAGTACACTCCTCTTATACTCCTCAAGGAATGTCAGTAATCATTCAATTCAAATCATAATGCGACCTGAACATTATAAAATTCAAGAATTAATAAATTCCTAGAAACTGCGGGATATGCTGTGACATTAACTTTGAACGGAGTCATCGGCTAAATGTGCAATAAAATTAAACAATTTCAAAGTGTCAAAATCTTCCGCCTTGCCTAGAACTTGAACTCGGATCCCGAGATGTCCGACGGATTGTTTTAAGCAATCGACGCCCTCTCTTATACTCCGAGATTTTGGGCGCTTTTGAAGGAACAAGATGTTGCGACGAAATGCCGTGCATACAATGTCACAGGCATTCGTAGTCGTGCGCGAATACGCATCGCCCACAGTTCACAAGATTAAAGTCAAGTTTAAACAGCAGAGATGTTTTATCTTTGACACATTCCAAGAAAATGTGGGAGATGCCGCGATGGTAAACTTTTAATTGAGTCATACGCTATCGAATGCGGGCACCTCTGGTTAAGATCCTCTGGATTAGTAGTCTTTAATGGGATGGAAATTACTTCATATTACAAAGACGAGTTAGTGAAGGGAGTAGTTATATAATTGATGTAAAGTTCGTAAAAAATCAGAGATTCTCTAGAAGATCAAATTTAACTCCGTTCTTGTCATTTGCACTAACCGTGATGCTCACCGTTATATTTTTATGCCAAAATCTGCGAGATTCAAAATCGGAAGCCCAAAATACACGGTCAATCTTATCTAATTAGAAAATCACTGCAGTCATAGTTTATCTACGAAAACGCTACCTGTGAAATATTTTTCAAGGAGGATCTTGCTCGGAATTCACGGCGGGGTCAAGTCATCATCACCTAAGAATGCAAGCACCTCTGTTTAAGACCTCCTGCACTGGTAGAAGACATTAATGGGATGGAAATTACTTCGTATTACAGAGACGAGTTAGCGAAGGGAGAAGTAATAGAATTGACGTCAAGGTGACTTCAAGTTGTGGCTGCTGATAGGTCGTGATCCGGATAATTGTTTCTCTCGTATCCCGGCAAAATTCTTCCAATGACGCCGTTGCAGCGATTGCCTTGCTTCCATGGGTCTTTGTTGACACTTGGGTGACACCTTCATCCACCGCCTAGCACATGTACCAAAGCCGCATATCGACGTCATCGAATTGCAAATCGTAATTACCCAAAAAATTCATGCGCGTTACGTCTTAAATTAAGGGGAAGTGATTGTAACACTTTGAGAGACAAGAAAAGCCACTTATACTAAAATTATTATGCATTTTGGGCACATATATTAATATTCAGGAGATGATGTCATGATAAATACAGCCGATGGTGAATTGAATATTTGTTAACAGAAAATAGGCACCCCCATATTGCAAATAAATGTTTAAACGGGTCGCAATAATTGGTATTTGAAAAAAATTTTAAAATATTTTGTGCGAAATGCTCCTCAAGATATTCGTTCGCGAATTGCTTAACTCGCATCCGGAAGGCTGTGGCAATCAGCTCGGGAACCGCTGTTAAAATATTGAATGTATCCCTTTCAAGCGAGAAAAATAATTAGTAGGTTTGCCATCGTGGTGCAATGACGTGAAGCCTCGGGGACACAATCTATGCAACTGAGGCGATTAATTCATAAACAAAAGGTTTCTGGCTTCTGAGACTGATGCTGTTTCCTAGGGAACCACGGATTCAATATCGATTCATTTATCGTTTTTCGCGTTCCCCAAAGAGTTTAGAAATTAAAATTGATATAGAATCTATGAAAGAATTCCCTTTTTTGTGAGTAATCTCCTATGTTTGAAATTAATTGAAGAGCGTAGTGAAATAATTCAATTCGAATGGGTGCAATACTTCTTCACACATCGACGCTTTCAGCGAATACCATATTCATAAGAAATTTGTTTATTCTGAGGTGAAATTTTAAAATGAAAACATTAGTTTGCTAAGGCGGGAAATAATTCTGAGTTGACCTTATGTCATCATCATCAGCAGTCCTTCAGTCATCGGTTGTTCAATTCTAAGATTGGTTGACTGCAGTCCTCCATCATACCCTCTCTGATGCTAATTGGCAAACTTCCTGGAATTTCTGCAATGCACTTTCTTCTTTATTTATACCATATCCCTTGGCCTTACTCCGGGGACTTTTTTCTCTATTTGTCCCTCTATTACATTCATCACGAATCCATTGTACCTCATGGTGTGGTCAATCCATCTGGTTCTTATTTTCTCTACGATGCTCCACGAGGTCCGTTCTTCGTCTATTCTTCTATATACTTTTTAATTTTTTTATTTTTTCTGTCCATTTGACCTTAAGCATCCTCCTCCAGCACCAGGTTTCGAAGGCTTCCAGTCTTTTCTGGTCTACTTTTCCGATGATCCATGTTTCTGATCCATAGAGTGCCACGCTCCATACGAATGTTTTCACGTATTGTTTCCTCGACTGTAGTTCTATCTTCTTTGACCACAGCAGTTGTCTTTTCATTGTGAATGCTCTCTTCGCTTGATGTCGGTAGCACTTCGTTCGCCCCATGTGACGGTACTTCCGAGATAGGTGACCTTATGCGCACGAATGAATAATGAATCAAGATCACGCCAGTGACCCGCCCACCACCCCTTACTGCAAATACTCCTCTAAACTACGCTTTACTTCTCCACCGTCGACTAACAGATTTACGTTGCGAATGGCACAAATGAAGTTTCGATGATGGCGTCCCAAACGAAGGCGCACATCCGATCCCCACGCCCCCAAGTAGGGGGGGGGGGTAGTGAAGGGAAGTGAGGTCTTGCCATCTAGGGCCTAGGGGCACGATGGAGGGGCGCGGTGGCCCCGCCCTTCAATTCGTCATGAGACTGCGGCCCTGAACGACTCCATCCCCGCCACTTACACACGCGCGGACCTCATCTCCATGCCAAGTTCTTGCATCCCTTCGTCGACCGCTTCACACGCCCTCTGCCCCCGGGGTCATCCTCTCCCCTCCTCCCATTCCGCCCAATGAGTCCAAGGGATCATGTAGAATGGCCCCGGTCCATCCCTCTCCTCTTACCGGTCTCTCCCTCTCTCCCTCCGCTCGACGACATCCCCGACGGAGAAGAGAATTCCCGCGTCCGTCCCTGGCTCGCGTCTCGGGGAAATCTCGTCTCCCGAAGGTGTGATGCAAAACAAACTGAGAGAGGTCGGATTCCGAGTGCCCTCCATTGTTTCGGAGTGCGTGAGTGGGAGAGGGACGAAGGTGGCGAGGGTTTCGACAGGTATTCCCGGAGAATCACGTCCGCCCGCAACTGACAAGCTCGTCTTCGACACCGCATCCGTTTCGGCCGACACCACCCACAAGTCATCACAGAATCGCCCGAAAGGTAGCGGTGGATCATCAAGCATTACCTAAAAATATTTATTTTAACACAAAAAATTTTTAATACACTGTTGTTCCAGAGTAGTTGTTACAGTTTCACATATGGATATGTACCTATTCTTTAGAATGAGGATTTCACGAGGGACAAAACCATTTCATCGGTTGTACGCGCAATATTTACCTCTTATTTTTCCTTCATTTTCTCGACTATCAAGTAAATTTGAACCTGTAGTGATAAATAGTTCACAGGCGACAAACGACGTAGGTATACACAGATGGTTGTCTTTCAGCGTGACCTACTGTTAATCATATTTGATAGGCGAAGAGATCTTGAGGTGGTTATGAAGCATATTCATTCAGGGGCAGAAATAAAATATAACACAATTTCATTTTTTTTTCATTGTGTTAATATTTGCATGTAACTATTTATTTCATACATTTCCCATACTAAGTTTTACAAATACCAAAGTGGCTTAGTAGTTTTTATTATTGTCTACCAGATTTCAATGGGTTTTAGTCACATTTCATTACCCTCCAGTTACATAAAGGTCACAAAATATCCTTAAAAGCCCAGAATATATACGTGGGGTATTAATGCTTATACATATCCGAGATATCAAACTAAAAGTTATTTTGCAAGTTATGCTGATTTTTATGTAAATAATGCAGTAAATTACACCCACTAATATTGTTCTTTTTTGCTTCAGGGAGCCGTAGATAGTTGTAACTCGCGGTATGGAGAAGGCAGAGGTCTGAAGTATGATTAAGTTCCTTCATTTGAAAGGCTGAACCCTGCTCGGCAAATCCGCCATGAAATGTGTTTCTGTTTATGATAACGATAACCCATGACGTGGCACAGCTGTTAGGTGGAAAAGGGATTATAAAATTGGCCACATGTCCCTCTCACAGACAATCCAAGAAGTGGAAGACCATCACTTACAGACTATGCTACCAGTGTGAATAAAGTGGAGGACTCTATCCAATTCAAGACCGAAAAGCGATCATCAAAATGATGAACATGAGTGAGACTGATCTCAGTTACAGCAATATTTGTAAAGAACTTCACATGTCGCAGGTGTCAACACGCAGGGTTCCATAATTACCGACTCCATATTAGAGGCAAACATGGCGCGACATGCAGTCAAAGCCAGGTGGCATTTAACTTTTGTTTCATCCGCCCTTTTCTCCCGATTTCACCTCAGGAGACAATCATTTTCCCAGAACTCAAACAACCATTGCAGTTTCGGAGATTTGCCAACACAAATGACGTTATTCAAGAAGTGAAACAATAGTTTTCGACACACTCTGCTGAGTTATATAATGAAAACCTTCGAAAGGTCAACATACGCCTGGAGAAATGTATGACACCGAATTTTGACTATGTAGGGAAGTCTTAAGAATAAAAATTAAGTTAATATTTCGATTATATTTTAATTATTATTATTAGTATACCATAACCCTTCGTACTACAATACTATTTCTTGGTTATGCATGCTTTATGCATTCCTTAATTTCATGGAAAACATTCTTATCCTCCCTCTGCCTCGATTTACCAGCATTCTCCCCTTCTGTATCATATTAGGCAACCCACTGACCCTCACGCTTTCATTTAACTCATTTAACAAATTCTAACGATGCCAGAGGTTTTCACACGAAAAGTGAAGAGTCAGGCGTGATGTTGCCGGAGGTTTTTCTGAGCACTCAATTCAATTCAGGAATTTCGATCTTATGACTTCCGGATCCTATATGCCTGAGGCATTCATAATAGGGCTTAACAATTGTGAAATAAGATCTCTTTTTTATGCGTAACAGGCTACCCGAGAGCAATATCCCTGACAAACATATTACATAGGGTCCCAGGCAGACGTACCATGGAGATTCTGAACTCCAAATCCTACGAATAGACTAGGTCTTGTGGCGTTACTTTAGTTTTGGCCATATATACCAGCGGTTTTTACGGGCAACGGATGAATCTTATTTTTATCCATATCATCTACATTTCCTCTCCATCCTTCTACTGCATGCATTCTGCCTTAAAAATAAGTGGTATATTGCAAATATTAGAGAATTATCCCTCTGAGATCTTATCTAATTTAAATTGTTCTTCTATAGACACAATAGCCGGTTGATACTGAAGACAACGAAAGACATTAAAAACCTCAACCAAAATAACTTTATGAGTATGACTATATTTTTTGATTATATAATATAGTTTGCACTCGAGGGCTTAGATGAAATGTGAATTCACTATATTTTTGAGCATATTATCGCCTGATATTTATAATTATTAGACATTACATATACTGTGCATTTTTCCCATTGACATAACAGTTAACCGGAGCAGAAGACAATTGAAAGTACGCGTAAATCTTCCCCCAATTATTCCAGTCTCAGCCACATTTTCATCTCAACAACAGCATGGATATCGTCAAAAGATGATGGGATGCATGCTTCATTTATGACATTTTGATGGGCTGTGAATACTATATGTTTCATAAAGGGATGTGGGAAGGAAGGGTAAGATCTGGAAGGGCATTCCATAAAAACATTTATGGGAGGGCGACCCTCGTCTTCTTGTGAATGCGTACTGCGAAAAGGAAAAAATGAGAGCGTTTATATATCTCTCATTGCAAGTCTATATCCTTCATTTTATTGGAGGGGGTGGTTGAAAGTATAGCCTTTTAATTCCTCTGCAGTAAGAAGAAAAATTCAATTTTTCGACGACTTTTATAGAGTATTACTTGCTTCTTTTCGTGAATGTATTTTTATGTACGCATATTCTAAATATTTCTCCGACTTAACTTCCAAAATATTTCAGATACTTAGTCATTCCATTTCTGGCTAGAGACCCTTTCTCCTCGCAGTAGATTAAAAATATATAATGGTTGAATTTTTATTAGGTTTTTTAATAGGGATTTCCCCAGTAGGTTTCAAATTCTTGCTAATATTATGAACTGTGCTAAAACTAGCATTCATGCCTCATAAAATAATACAAGTAAAACAAGTATTTGCATTAAAATTGCTCAACTAAACCTAGCACATGAAATCGAACAAAAATTAAATTTTATATCCAATGTTGCTTTGTATTTATAAAAAATTAAGTATTTTAAACGATTGTAAGATTTGGATGAATTGTTTCAATACGTTCACGGAACACATTTCCAGAACTCCTTGGCTCCTCAAGTCTGAGTCATATTACACCTTAGTTCTTCAATCTATGGCTCAAATCACAATGAAAATTCTAAGAAATTACAAGTTGCAAAATTGTAGTTATGCTTATTGGGAGCACATTAAATATCGACTTTGGGAGTCCAGAAATGTTTTTGACCTTCTACCGACGTTCCTTAGGAAGTGAACTCTTTAAATAACGGCAAAAAATATGTTGAAAAGCCCATTAATATTTTGGCGTGTTGACAAGAATTGAATATTGAAATTAAATTTAAAATACTTCGCCTTTCCACATAAACCACTTTAATGGTTTATGCGGAAAGGCAAAGTATTTTAAATTTAATTTCAATATGAAGAATTTCCACCAAGTGACGCCAGAAACTGTTTCATTCATGTTTCATTTAAGAATTGAATATTTGACATGATGACACTTCCACTCCAAATATTCCATCACAGTCGGAAATATTTAATTAAAATTGATAAGTAGCCGATCATTCATTCAAACTAAATTCCTCTTTACCACATACTAGTATTGCCCTAGCATATAATCTGTATACCTTATTGATATCTTCAAATTCATAGCAAAGCAATGAGCACCCGATTTTCATAATTCCTCATTTTAACGTTAAAAATTCTTAAATAGCAATAATCATTTATATCTGATTCATCAACATAAGATAAAAACTTTGAAGAATTTTGAGGCATTGTAAGAGCAATATCTGAAATAAATCCATTTTTCCCGATAGTATTTATACAAACCATGTGTCATGTAGTAAAGATTTCAAATCGCGTCATTCCTTATTCAAGATGGCAGATTTCAAATTTTACTCAGGGTAAATTGAAGAAGCCCTAGCTTCGCCCTAGTGATGTGATTTTTCAGCGTCTTAGGAGGATCTCAGGCGTCTTAGACAGAGGAACTGACCCCTACCCTGAAAACGCGTCAAATGGCTTAGAGCATGATTAGCTCTACTCTTGCCGATCAAACATCTTTTAAAGATGATTACTCAGCTTTGGGTGATATCTTGTATGCCTCGGAGGCATTGTAACAATAATTGAAATAAATCTATTTTTTCCGAAACTTTTCCCGATACTTTTCATACAAACAATGTACATGCTAGGGTCCTGTTGGTTTTGACCACGCGTTGTTCACAATCTAAGGAGCGGTTAATCCTTCGTTGACGACCAATCAAGAAGCTAAGACAAGAAAAAGCTTTGAACATGATTGAGCAGCAATCGATATTCCTTTCTGATGGAAAACAAACCGAAAAGGAAGCACTTCCCAGGGTTCCCCTGTTTAGTAATCGGGCCCTCGAGCAGTCTAGAAGAGGGTGGAGAACATCCAATCCGCTCCACTGGCTCGACCGTAAACGTCCGACCGCTCATCCATAAAAATTCGAGCAAGTCACCCCGCAAACGAGGCGAGGAAAATCCTCCCCCACTCCCTCCGAGAGAGGGCGTGTCAAATCGTTTTCATCGCCTCTTCGGGCACGAGGCGTGAAACGGGAACCCCGAAGCGACCCGAGACCAAAATAAAGCGTGCATTTTAAATATAAACCTCGGAAAACTCCGGGAATAACTGCTTGGAGTCGGTGTATTTCCACTATCGCTGCCGAGGGGCGGTGTGGTTAGCACCTGGGTAAACAGGGATAGCGGGGGGAGGGCGTGGAACTTAGGCATCGGAGGGAAGTGGGGCGGGGATGAAAAAATTCTTCCGTTAAAAAACCCATGGGGATATATGATTCAATGAGTAGAGAACTCGGCGGCAGCGGGAAGTATGTGAAGATCCTGGGGATTATTTTTTCATGTGTCCAACGGGTTGAGTGCGGCAGGTAGCTTGGAGAGGAGAGAAAAGAGTCCGGGATCACTCGGCGGGGAAAAACTGCCGCACCCGAGTGAAACACTGTTGTGACGAGAGATGGAACGAAAAAAAATGGGAAAACGCGAAGTGGGAGAAGTGCCACTTCTTTCGCTCCCCGAATGTTATCAACCAAATAGCAAACCAAGGTTAAGAGAGCAGTGTTTTCGCATGCGCAAAGTGAATGCTTATGGCCCAGTTTATAAGGTTTTGCGAACATTTTGAGACCCCATGCTGGTCCATGTTAAATGATTAACGACTGTGTTTTCCATTAAAGTTAAAAAGGAAAAAGAGAGCAGTAACTTGATATCAATTTTTTCTTCGTAGAGTTAGCTGGCGATAAATGCCATCTATTCGAGACACTGGAATAATTTAAAAACGAACATATGATGATTCTCTCCACCATTCTACCTTCCAAAGGAATTGGGTTAAAGTTGATTGAAAAGGGATTGAGACAAAATAATCTCTTCTTTATTTGGGGACTTAGAGCGTAAAAACAGGTGAAAATCTTCTTGTCAAGAGAAGGCGAGACTGACTTTGGGATTCCTTCTCCTGGAATACTCACAAGCATATCACGAGCAAACATTAACTACACGAGGCTTGAATGATTAATAACTATATTTTATCTGCTTTCTATTGCACTTTACCAGGTAATATAATAGTACTAGTAAATTTCATTCATTAGGTAGAAGTATTTAAAGAAATCAATACATTTCACTTATTTCCAGTATAATTCCGTTAATTTATAGTTTTAATGAATTCATAATCGATTATTCTGTTATACACGGATATAAACTACAAAAGCGTAAAATGAAGCGATAAACATCATTAAGAAATATTAATGAAGGCAGTTTCATTTGGTATTCGAAAATGTATACAGGCACTTGGTCGATTTAAACTTTAAAATGGATTCCAAATATTTATGTACCATTAAATTATCCTGTAATGACATAAAGAAAAACGATATAAATAAATAAATAAATATATATATATATATATATATATATATATATATATATATATAAATGCCTGAGTTAAAACACCATTAACGTGTTACATTAATAGATATCTCATCTTAGCTTTAAATAATACAGAACACTTAGATAACTGACGTCAACTGAAGTTCCGCTAAACGCAATAGCTGTGAAACGTTATTCCAATTATGAAACCGATAAACAAAAATGAGACGATAGCATTAATCTTCCATTCCGAGGGTGATGGATCGATGACAGAAGACTACACATATAGCAATAATAAATCGCATTGCGTAGATATATTAGTAGTGGAGGGACAGCTCCCTGAAAAAACCTCAGTCTTGGAGAAGGACGAACTTAGGATTTCAGCGCCAACGCGCATTCTTTCCTCAAGTTCACAAGGTCCCGACTACCTCCTGGAATACATCCCAAACAATCCCAGATTATGCAGAAGTCTTAACATTGAATGAGAAGTTCAGCTACTTGAAATGCCATCGTTCATCGATTCAGTACCTTAACCTAAGAGACTACTGCTGATACGAACAATAGCAGTTAAACAAAATAAAATATCACACTGACTTCAGGTTAGGAAACCTGTGTAATTAGAGGTGTGTCACGGAGTAAGAGTAAGGAATTTATCGATTCGTTTCGGCCTTGGGGGCATCCCCCCGTCCTTTTTTTCCCTCTCTGCCTCCCTGACACCCTGGAGCCGCCGCCCATAAATGGAGACAAAGGCAAATCCTGTCATTGTGTCGCCATGGGGACAAGGATATCCCGCCAACAATGAATGAGCGAATGCGCAGGGGAGGCGGCCAAAATCATTTTTCTTTCTTAGTCGCAGAGACAAAAATCCTTTATCCCCCGCCCAAAAAATTCCACTTCTCCCCGCTAACTCCCCGTTGCCAACGCACCCCACCCCTCCCTGCAGCGCCAAAGGCGGTATTTTTTCGCACCCGCGGGCGGAGGGAGGGCGTGTGGGGGGGAAGGGCAGAGAGGTGGAAGGAAGGTGGGATGGGAGGGTGGAGGCGTGGGTGGTAAGGAGAACGAGGCAGATATCAGTCAAAGGGGTGGCTGTCACAATCTTTCAAGGATGAGCCCGGATAAGAAATTCGGGAGAGATTAATGCGCCGGGGAAAATGAAGATGAAGACGGAGAGGTCGAGGGTTGGGGGGTGGCGGGCGTGGGGAGAGAGTTGCGGCGGAGGGCGGGAGGAGGGGCGGAAATGCACGGCAAGCCCGTGTGCGTGTTTATGCTTTTGGGGAGTCTCCCGTTAGAGTGAAACGCGTTTGATTCCACAGCTGACTAATTCCGTGAGGGACACTTTGGGAACACCCAGCTGGCGCGAGAGGAATAACCGCGGGACCAAGAAGAAAAAAGAGAGAGAGAGAGTTGCGAACCGTTAGTAACGGCTGAGTTGGATAGTTTTAAATCGGGCTATCAAAGATATTCCCGGTTTAATTTAGAACACACTATAATGTTTGCTCATCTGTTTATTTTGACGAGGAAAGGGGTAATGTCACGAGTGAAATATGTTGAAGGTAATACGAGGGTAGTTAGAAAGTTTCCCTTAATCATCACCCGAGTCCAACGCTAGCGCAACGAGTTTTTTGCGTAGTAATGGGTAAGATTTTTTAAATAAACACGTAACGCATATGTGCTCTGGGGAGAAATCTGTGTAGCGGTCACCTCTCTATTGTTGTTCCCATCTTTTTATTTGTGAAGATGGAAATAATTGATATTCGAGCAGTGATTAAATACTTCGTAAAGGAAGGCACGAGAGCAAAGGAAATTCATGCTCGCTTACAGAACAGTCTTGGGGACTCTTTTTCTTCATATTCTCAACCGTTGTTAATCGTAAAAAGTCGGAGTCTAATATATGTCGGGATAGCTTATATTATGATGATGATCCGTGCAGTGGTTGGCCAAAATGTGACCCTGCCCCAGGAAATTAGGGCATGAAACGGTCACGGAGGATCACCAAATGAAACTATGAGGAATTGCTTATGCCGCAGGGATGTCATCTGAGCAGGCATATCAAATTTCAACAGAAGAATTGGATACGAGAATATTATCTACTAGATGGGTGTGGCGACGCAGGATCACAAAAGCATCACAATGGAAATTTTCGAACAATGTTGGACCCGTTTTAAGAACCGCCAGCATAATGAAATATGGGCCTACTAATATAACCAAGAGACAAAATAGGAGTTAGTTGCAGCAAAAACATGTAGATTCACCACCAACAAAGAATCCAAAGGCAATGCGGTCTGCCGAAAAGGTGATGGCTTCAGTTTTCTGGAATTCGAAAGGAATTCTGCTGATGGATTATCTTCCCACTGATCAACTAATTATTGGATAATAATCTTGGACCAACTTTAGCAGAGCATGCTCGAAACAAGGCTAAGTTTGGCAAAGAAGAAAATCATCTTTCATCTGCCCGTCCACATACACATAGGTGTCGTTGCCATGGCAAAAATACGTGAGGTAAGGTGCGAATTGTTGCCACACCCACCTTATTCGGCTCCATCAGATTTCTATCTCTTACCAAAGGTCAAATAGGTCCTCGGTGGACGGAGATTCACTTCAAACAAAGAACTAATAGCCGAGGTTGACGGGTATTTTGCAGGCCTGAAGGAATCTAATTTTCGAGATGGGATCGAAACACTTCAACATCGCTGGACCAAGTACATTAGTGTACTGGGAGACTAGATTTAAAAAATCAATGAAAATTCACTGAGGTAAGTCGTTTATTGCTATTCCATTCCGAGAACATTTCTAATTACCCTCGCATTATTACACCAAGAGGAGTGCGCAGAAAAATACGCTCGAGTTTCATCCCAGAAACAATTTCTTAATTACGAGTATTAATATTAGTATTGTATCGTATTCATATTAGTATTCTACACAATGCTTATTCACTTTATATTTTGGGCACCAAATTATTTATAACGATCAAAAAGAGCGTAGAAGTCATTTCGGTAATCTAAAGCGATGAAAACCGACTTCATATACTCAAGGGATGTCTCTCGGTCAAATGCATTCTCCTGAAATAGGTAATCTAAACAATATCGATTAGAGTAAAAAAAAAATACGCGCCTATTCCATTGACTCGGTTGATCATTTTCAAATTCAGTTCTCTAATGTGGGGGCATGCAGTCGAGCCTGGGAGAGAGTTTTCTAGCGAAAATATATTTACGAGGCTGATTTATGGCAGTTTGTAATAGGAAGCATTTCGATTGAAGATCAAAGCATGGCTTCTCTCACCCGGTTTGGAGCGGAAGAAAACTCACCCTTTTAAAGCCGTATAATGATAGCACTTCAGGAACACCTGCTCCTGGGAGCGAGCGGGAGTGACTTGAGACAGTGTGTGTTTATATTGTGCATGAGAATAAAAAAATATTAACTCAAAATATTCGAGGAGCAGATTACGAAAGCAACACCCTTCACTTTTACAATTTAAATACAATACTACACTTTTATGAAAGCGTTTTGCGTTTTAAAAATGGAATTTATGTTGCCGCACCCTGTATGAGCAATTCCAAGCAAGTCTAAAACAAAAGAGTTTCTTTGGACGAAAAATAAAAATAACACAAGTCAAGAATCAGAGTTATAATAAACCAAGCAACGTGAATGAGATGATAAATTGTAATCATTATACGATTAAGTTTTGTGAAAATGAATAAGGATACGTACTCATAAATGTAGGCGTATTCAGTCGATAAAAATCGTAATACTTACGCTGACATGTATTTAGGATGCTAGATCGAAGATTTAGTTCTAAGAGCAATGGTTAAAGTTAAATTGAGTCCTTAAACTTGATTATC
Source organism: Hetaerina americana (assembly GCF_022747635.1). NCBI lineage: Eukaryota > Metazoa > Arthropoda > Insecta > Odonata > Calopterygidae > Hetaerina > Hetaerina americana. The sequence continues at coordinate 6,634,727 of NW_027286741.1, forward strand.
GGTAAAATTTTAAATATTACACTCTAACGATCAATAATAGAAAGCTACACATTTTACTTAATTTTACAACGGAATATTTTTCAGATATTGTAAATTTGGTGATATTTTCTGAACATCAATTGCTTTTCTTTCTTTAGGACCTCTTTCAGTAAAATCCGTGAATTACGCGGTTAGTCCAGGAAGTAACTTTCGTTCGCGCGTAGCGAGTGAAGTAGTGGAGGCAACCGAATGTTTGCTGTGGGTTATTGACACGCACACACACACACACACACACACACACATTAAGGCAGTACGCCTCGAGCTGCAATGTTTGGTGGAAAGCCGCGCCGCTTGTCATTTGTTTACGGTAGCGAGTCAAAATGGACAATAGAATTGAAAATCCCGTCAAATGTGATACCATTTTCCTGGTAATAAACTTCAAAGCTGCTGATATTCATCTGGAAAATGTTACTGTGTACGGCCTAAGTAATGAGTGACAGTGTAATGCGCCAGTGATGTTGTTAGTTTAAGAATAAATGGACAAATAAATGTCCATGATGTCTAAAAACTGGCAATCCGTCAGTTTATCTGCCGAAGAACTAGGCCGACCACCTTAGTCCTCGCCGTGAACATTGGTGCGGCTATTTTAAAACTACTTTCACCACAGCCTCACTCCGCCTTCACTCATTATTCCGTCTCCGTACACCTCACAAAGTTAACCTTTACATTAAAATTAGTTTATTGGTTTTTTGCCAATAAAAACTTAATCACAGATCGCTCTTCACAACTCACGGGATCTTCTACTGAAGATTAATTAAGAATAGCAATTTTCCACAAAAATAAAATTTAATGCGACCGGTTTCAATGTTACTACATCATCATCAGGTAGCAACATTGAAACTGGTCGCATTAAATTTTATTTTTATGGAAAATTGCTATTTTTAATTAATCATGATATTCCACCATATCACGCCTGAAACGCCTCTTTTTATTCTACTGAAGAGTACGTTTTAACAGTTTGCAGAGTGAGCAAAGTATAGAAGAACCTCAGTCCGCTCACGCTACCATAGCAGGATGAGTACTGAATGTAGGGACGTTTATACACTAAGGTGGTGCCTCTAGTTCAACCCACCGCCACGCTAGGCCGAAACGTAAGTTACTTTCTTGACAGCCCTCTTAAACATATTGTGCACTAATTTGAGAGAAAACTTCTCGTATCAAAACTACATGGCTACCGTCCAGAGCGTTAGTTGTTGTTTCATTTGAATTATACCCGATTCACGTCCTTTATTAGAATAAATGGCTTAGCAGCGTGTCACTTTATGCAATATTTGTTTTGTTTCGAACGACTTCCGTAAATTGTGAAAGTCAAATGAAACATCGAAGTCGGCTAATGGTAATTTTAGACTTTTCGGCGTGCTTCTAAACTATGATGAGTGTTGGATTAAGCAGATGTATAGGTGATCACGGTGAAAAATTTCATGTTTAAGCATAGTACCACTACGGATTGAGGTAATTCACAATCGCAACGCGCTTTTCGTCAAAATCGTAGGCTTTCACTGCGTGATAGGATACTACTTTTACTTCACCTCTGCATTCCAGCAAGCAGGCGTGGACAATGAATAACGTATTTACTTGTGTAAAGCCAGAGGGAACAAAGAATACGCTCCTGAGCTGAAAATTTCCCCGAGACTACAGCGAATCAGAGTGAGAGAGAGGAGATTGAAGGGCCCTAAGGATATAGAAAATTCCTTTGACCGCATAAGAGGCTCTTTCTCTCTCTCTCTCGCACTGTACGACGGGAAACCCGGGCTGCTGCTCGAACGAAAAGAAAGAAAAGAAGTACAATTGCGCAATTCCTTTCCTTTCCCTGACATGAGACGGGGTTAATTCGACCGAGACCACGTCAGGGGCGGCGAGGGGAGTTGGGCAGTAGGGACAGGGAGGACTTTTGCTTGGCTGGAATCGGGGATGGGCGCGGGGGAGGGGTGTGATTGAAAGAGAGAGGGAATGAGAGAGAGAGAGAGACTGACCCCTTGACCTTTTTCATACCCAACCACCGCTTCTGCTGCTGTCACACAAAAGGGGTGGCGAGGTTGAGGGAAGGGTAGAAGGCGCGGTAGGGGGGGAGAGGGTGGAATGGGCAGAGAGGTAGGGGGGGGGGGTGGAAATGGGGGGCGTGATGGGGGCGACGGCTGCCCTGCCATCCTGCAATGCTTTGTATTCCGTACATCTCTCGGCCTCTTCCACTTTCTCCCCTTCGCTTTCTCTAACAACTCGCCCCTATTTTCTCCTCCCTCCCCTTCTCATCCAGTTCTCTTCTATACGTCCCCACCCTCCCGGCTATTCCTCCTCTCCTCTCTTCCTCTCCTTTCTTCTCATTCTTCTCCCTTGAGATTCGTCCATTTCTTGGACTGCCTCGTCGATACAAACCCCCTCCTGCCCCCCTCAACACCTTCCGGGCCCTTCGCGCTCCCCCATGGCACCCGGATCTGTTCCCGATGTAACGTGCGACACTCTCCCTGGTGGGCCGTGGGCTCCCGATCGAGAGGGTTCGAAGTGGAACGAAGACCCTCGTGCAGAAATATTTTCCGAGGATCCCAGACGCGGTGGTCAAACACCACTTCTCGTATATCTCATGAAAGGAACTTATTCTCCTCAATGGTGCCCCCAGATTGTCCACCATACGCGTCAGCGACGTCTGCCGAAACAATATACTACTTAATACAATCCAATGAATTTCTTGGCAGATAAGAAACATATGAATGAAACAAAGAAAGCGAAATAAAGTCTTGTTCAAGGTCAGTCCCAAAAGTATTGAAAGGTACTCCCGGTTAGACAGTTGGTCAGGCGACGATCTCTCTGGCTGGGTTCGTGGCGAGGGAGTCTCAGGGTAGGCTGAAGACCAGTGTCAGTTGGCTCACAGCCCTTGTGGAGAGCGAATCGTTCGTTTGCGAAACCTCTAAAACGTGACCTCGTTACGCTCCCTCATGAACCGATTATAGGAACAGCACTACGCCATCAAAATTTGTGTCAAACCGGGTTAAACCGAAGGATAGACTCATGACATGCTTAAGGCAGCTTTTGGTGATATAGGGTAGATCAGGTGTCTTTGAGTGGAAAAAGTTGTTTCGGGAGGATAGAGATGATGTTGACGACCCCGAGCGTCCAGGACGTCCCTCGACCTCAAAAAGTGACGAAAATCTTGCATGAGTGAAGTCTTTGTTGGTAAGTGATTAAGTCTTCACATGGTTTCTGATGAAATTGGGATCCCTAAAAATTATGTGTATCTACTTGTAAGCGAAAGGTGTGGCTTGTGAAAGGTGTTTGCGAAGTTGAAGCCGCAAGTGCTCTCGGACAAAGGAAGGAACCTCGCAAGCGGATCTAGAAATAGCTTCTCGACCATGTGAGTGACGAATCAAATTTTTTAGCTCCTAATGACTAGCACTTAAATCCTGTGTTCGGTCTACTGCAGCTTCTCGAAATTCTCTTTCGGTGTTAGTCACGCCATCCGCTGAGAGCTTCTCTGTTTTCTTCCATCTTTTTCTCAATTCCTCCTCTTCAACTTGTCTCTTGCTCTTCCACATGGGATATTCTCTTCAACTTTCCCTTCCTTTATGTTTACAACTTTTGCCTCGAGGTATATCCAATACGTCTAGTTCTTCTTTGCCATCGAGGTTTCTATGTACGGCTATCCTATCCAGTTTACCCCTCAAATTCCTCGTTCATCAGTTTATCTGTCCATTTAATCTTCAGCTTTTCCTTCTCAGCACGAAATTTCGAAGTCTTCCATCCTTCTTTGCTGGTCCTCTTATCCAATGTTCCATGCTTCTGATCCGCAGCTTGTCATGTTCCATACGAATGCCTGGCCAGACCTCATTTACTAAATGCTGCTGGTATATGAGATCTTCACGAAAGTGGATTAATTGCCGAATTGGATCAAGTGTAGCATGGAGGAGCTAGATTTTTAAAACGTTGTTATGACAAATCTAGCAGGGTATCCATAATTTTTAGAGGACCTGGGCTAAGAATCGCTTGCGGATCGAAGGTTGGTCACAGATTGAATCTCTTACATGAATTGGGAGGAGGTCTATTTAGAATTGATGTTGAAAATGTTATATTAACCCCATCGTACCTCGGTACGAGAGGTCATGCCAGTAAAATTAGAAATATTAAGTGTAGAACAGATAGATTTAAGATGCAATTTTTTCCACGTACGATGTGGGACCAGACTAAAATTTTCCGACCACGGTAGGGGTAAAAATATTCGGGTATAGACTAGTCTGGTGTGTTTTTAACCCCTTCCACGCACCCAGGCTGAGGCTCGTAGGGTACAAAAATAAATTTAAATACATGCTTTGGCTGATTGCTTCGTTGATTGTAACCTTATGTGCAATAAGCATGGCTTTTTGAACAAATAGTTGCTCTTCATCATTAGTGCCGTCTTAGATTTAACTTTTCTTCGCTTGAAGCCGGTCGCATTTCTTCCATCCAGGAGATGCTGCTGCCCAAGTACATGATGAAGGATCACTCAGGAAGCTCAGGATACGAACCGGTGAATGCTAATTATTTCTTCGCCAATTTCCTTTACTACTTGGACAGAAAATTCTTGTGTTTATTTTATAACTTCATACTCTGAATAGAGGATTCCAGTCGTCGCATATTTGTCTAACTCGGTTCATTTTGGCTTTTACGAGATTTTCTTAAAGTTTTCGATTTCATGGTTTTTCCCTGATTCTTGCGGAGGTGATGGATTTTTCTTCTGTCGTAATAGTCCATCCGAAATCCCTCCAGTATCTTGAAAATTTTGTTCCATTCAACATCGTCGAAAGCCTTCTCCAAGTCCATGGATGTCAAATACAATGGCTTTTTCATTTTGTTTTCGATTAGAACCCCTTAACGGGTATTGCCCCTCTTGCTCTTAGGTTTTTCCTCAACCCGAAATGGTTCTCCCAGAAACATTTTTGTATTCTCCTTCTATCCTTTGGCTAATCATCCGAGGGCATATTTTCAATACATGAGGCATCAGACTACGTTTTATTATAATAAAATAAATTACATTCGCGGGAATGAATCCAAGCTTGACCCAATTGAGAAACATATTTTGGAAGCATTAGTGAAACATCATCGGCTTAATTATTAGAACTGCCGAATCTCAGCTGCCATTAATTTCCCCATTTATTCATTTTGCCAGTTATTAAAGATTGAGATTCAACTTCAGGGGCTTGTGGTTTTCATGAGAGCGTGTTTAACCGATTTCTGGGGGAAGAGTGAGGAGAGAAGACAGGGAGGAGGGGTAAAATCCTGTCCCTCCGGTTTTACGTAGGCCAAGAGAGGTTATTTCATCTTTTACCGAGGATCTTTTTGAGAGAACGGAACAACACCGGGGAAATGTGGAGTCCGCAGTGTTAACGACTTAATGCGAATACGGTTGGTGGATGAATTACATCTCCCTTCCGAATCTTGATGAAGGAACCTAATCCAAAATCCAACGCTCCACTTTCCCACTTCCGTGAGACCACTCATTTGAAGTTTTGCTGCCTGAATACGTTTGCCTCTGACTAGCAGAGAAATGGGTACAATTTGAGTGAGAGGGGCAGGAAAGAGAATCGGTTGGAATTTAACAAAAAAATTATAGAATACATATTATTAACAGCTTCAAAGAAACTACCGGAGATGCCGCAACAGTAACTTTTGCTGAGTTAAGACTGTCATTCGCTAAATATGCATTTCAATGCAACAATTATAGAGTGTAAAAATCATTCACCTTGACCGGGATCCCGGTGAAATTGTTGCATTGCGGGATATTCATAATATTTTTTCAATTTTTTCATTGAAATCATGAACCAATTCAAGTTTAAACTTAGGCACTCATCTCTTTAGAGTGACTAAAGAGTCCAACAAGGACATGTTTTTGTACACATGTACTTTGCAATTTTCAAGAGCATTTCCTCCAAATATATCCTGTTCTAATCAAATAAATAAACAATTGTTCTAGTAATTTAATGCTACAGAATGATATATTGTACACTGTCTGAAAAATCAAAACGCAATGTAAAAGCCAATTAATTTTTTTTTAATACTCATAAATTTTATTACACCCTGAGTAATGAGGGGATGATTGAAATCATTAGCAAGTAATTAAAAACATTAACATCTTCAATGCTTTAATATATATCGTCCAAATAGAAAAGCATTTTGGAAAATTAGGTGATTAGATTTCAAATTTAAATCCGGGAGGTCATCTTTCAGCCAAGCTTTACTAAAGGTAAAGTTATAGTAATTTATTTTTATCGATGGAAAACTTCAACTCTTGGTAAATTAAATCGAAATTATTCTCTAATTTGATGCTTATCTTTCAAGAGAATATCTCTAGTTATTTTCTCCAGAAGATTTAACCGATTTGTTCTTCAATGGGGCTTTTTCCGAATATATATATATATATATATATATATATATATATATATATATATATATATATATATATATATATATATATATATAGTACAATACACAGTAACACACAATATAGAAACACAAAAAAAGAGAACACTCACACGTATTTTCTTGATATTTCGACGGAAACAATCCGTCTTCCTCTGAAGATATAGAAGTAATGACTGCTGGAATTGTTGAGGTGAGGGGTGCGAGAGAAAGGGAAGGGGGCCAGGGGAAGGGGAGAACGGGAGGCGAAGGAGGGGTGAAAGGAATGGTTGGGGAGAGGAAAGGGAGAGGGAAGGGGTGGAAGTAACAATTTTAGGCCACTCCCATCATATATATATATATATATATATATATATATATATATATATATATATATATATATATATATATATATATATATGTATACATACATATATTTTCCCCACCTCGTCTTAGCTTTTCGTCCGTCGTCTGTTTATGACATTTTCATATTCCAATCCTATTTTCTCTGACCTCCTTTCCTTCACTTCACCTCCCAACTCCCCTCCCTTCCCTCCACATCCTCTTCTTTCACTAATTCCATTCGCCAGCCCTTCCCCCCCCCCCCCCCGCCCGCCGCATCATTCTTGCTTCTTAACCCAAGGCCAAAGGTCTCCGAACCCCGCGTCATACCATCTGACAGCTCTCAAGATTTTGTAGACCTACTCTCCATCTCGCCCCGGACCTTTGCCTTCGTTCCATGTCCATTCCGACGCTGGGTCACCATTTTTTAGACACTTAGGCACTTGAGAACCTGATGGTTTGCAAAAAGGGCAGTGGTTAAAATTGGTTATTTGACATGTTTAAAGGTCTCCAACGGTTGAAGTTTTCCTCTCTTTTTCCAACCAAAGTATTCTTACTTTGCCAACACAATTTCAATCATTTAAGTCAAAAACACATCTAATATACGTAAACTGTTCAAGTTTACGTCCTCCCATTTTAATGTTCAACTTAGAATTCCTTTTTCATGAAAATCTTCCAACATTTTTATCTTATGCACATTGATTCTCATCCCATAAGTATATCACTAATTTTCTCAAGCACTCAGTAGTGATTGTTACTCGTGAGCATAGTGGCTAAATACATCTTGAGTATCCAAAAATGTAATCGATTTAGATAAATACCCACTGATTTCATTCGTATCTCCAGCTCATCAGATGCCCCTTTAACCACTACCTCCATATATATTTAGAACAGAGAAAGTAAAAATGGATATCTTCTGTTACCCCTCCATACCTTTACAAGACTGCCGACCACGACTCAATCCCCCACTCGAGCAGTATGAGGCATGTACAGGTTGCAGATAAGTCGCCATTCCCTCCAATCCGCAGCATGCATTAACTCTACGAACTTGATTTTGTTAAACGCATTTCGCTTAGAAGGAAACATTTCAAGGAGGGAATTGGGCGTGGTAAATATTATTATTATTACCTTTATATAAATCTCGTGGCAACCAGGAAATTGCCCTGGTGGCAACGGCCAAGTGTGGTCAACGGTCACTTCTACTATGCCCATATATACCTGAGAAGCACATACATCCGACAAAATGCTCTCATACAGGTATACAATGACACTAAGGTTGCCACCCGAACCTTTACCATGACACACGTGCTAGGTTCACTCCATACCTACCCTTCACTCCACACTCCGTCCATAATCACGCACTCTTCATTTTCATATGTCTTTCAAAGTCATGCACTGTTAACACATCACTCACTTTGGCAATACAACTGCTCACCCGCTCGCATCACTTACAACCAATATTTTAATAAGTTCAATTTAAAAATAATCGCTGATCAATGAAGTTTATCATCCATTGGTTTTTTACACTTATTCTTAAAACTCTTAAAATTGGAAGTAAAAGGCTCAAACAAACCTCCAGGCAGCTGGTTCCATTCAGCTATAGTCCGGTTGAAAAAATGTTATTTTTTCTTATTTATTTTTTGCGTTCCTTTTTTTCATTTTAAAATTGTGGTTGTTTTTTTCCCTTAAAGTTAGGTTTTTCTAACTCTATCCATAAATCTTCCCACGCTTCGTCATTTTTAACAATTCTAATTCATCGCGCCTAACCTACTCTACTTTTCTACTCTTTTTCAATCCCTCCCATTTCAGTGTATCCAACATTTCTGTGACACCAGCTGATCTTTTGCACCTTCCGAGTACATATCTTGCTGCCTTTCTTTGAACTTTTTCCATCTTTAAATATGTCTCACCTCATATGGATCCCATACTATGGAGGAGTAGTCTAGGATAGGGCTAACTGGTACCTTAAATGCTTTTTATTTTGTGGCTACGCTGCTTCCTTTTAAATTTCTCATTACCCAATGCAATACTTTCCTTCCGAGCCAAATTATCTACTTGGACTCCCCACCCAAGATCGCTAGTTTAGTAAATGCCTAAATATTTGCAATGACTGCTACATGGGATTCTTTCTCCAAAGAGGGTCTAAATGTCCTTTTCTGTATCCTTTTTATTTGAAAAATTTATATGCCTACTCTTACTAACATTAATGCCCACATTATTATTTATAACCCAGTCACCAAGGCCATCGATGTCATTTTGTAGTATTACGCGGTCATTTACATGCTCTATCCATCTGTATATAATGCAGTCATCGGCCAGGAGTCTTACTCGGGAATATAAATTATTTGGTAGATCGTTTAGGTAAATAAGGAGGAGTATTTACCCTAGAACACTGCCTTGTGAAACTCCTGCTAAAAGGTTCGCCTCTTTTTAAAATGCATTCCCTATTTTTATTTTTGAATTCTGCCTTTAAGAAAATTTTTTATCCATTGCTTTATCCTGAAATCCAATGGTATCGATTTGAACTTTAACAATAATCTATCGAGAGGCACTCGGTCGAAAGCTGCCAAAAAATCAAAGATTACCGCATCAACATCCTTTCCTTCATTTATTGCGTCGTCGTTATATTTATGTAATCCTAAAAGCAGAATTTCACAAGAGAATCCCGTTCTAAATCCATATTGGTATTTTAGTAGCCATCTATCTCTTGTCCATCATTCCCGAACGTCGTGATAAATTCTATTTTCCATTATTTTGCAAACAATTTATGTTATTCTTGCCGGTCTAAAACTCTTTGCTATTGTTACATACAAAGGGGATAACCCTTTCTTGAAACTAGGGGAAATGTTTGCTTTTTTCTAATCATTAGGCAAGGTATCATTATTTAAAGGTACTTTGAATAGACGACTCAGGTACAAAGTTATTGCGCTTTCAGCCAGTTTTAGAATGGCAATTGATATATTGGCCGGTCACACTGACTTATTTTTCCTCATTGTCCTTATTTTTTTTCACAAAATACGAGTTCTCCACGATAATAAATATGCCTAAGTAAAAAATAAAGTATCAAATCTTCAAAATACAAAATAATATCAGTAATTTTTTATTTAGTTCTTCAAAAATTAAGCATCTGAAAGCTTTTCATTGAATATCGAGGCCTTTTCAATTCTCTTTGCGCTTAAGCATTGAGTTCTGTGAAAGAAACAATACTCCATTATTGCACATTTTCGATAAAATATCTCTCTCGTTCGGACGCTATTGTGCAAACTGGAGGCATAGTACGAAAGGAAACCTTGGCGTCGAAATGCAAACGGTACGGTTTAAAGCTTTGTCTTCTTCTATATTTACATGGCACCCCGCAAGCCGCCGTAAGGGCGTGTGGCGGGGGGTGTTGGGTCACCACCCGTAATTAAGAATGAAATCGCGAACGAAGACCACAAATTTACGCCAATCTACTGACAAAAATTCGTATATATTCATGCAAAAACATTTACAACACACACGTGCAAATAAGATTGACTAGCACACACCTGTACCTACGACTATGCTAGAGGCCTTTTTGGTGGCTCGTAGGTTATTGATGTAGAAGTAGATATACCTTATTTCTATGCAACGTTTACTCTTGACCTGACTTGTAAATTAAATGTCTTTAATATTTGCATAGTGACTTTGGTTTCTTGTAATTACGATTCCTGATTGTCCGGGCCCGAAGGAATATTTGTATCTATATCTGCTGGAATCTATCTCCCTTATCTTATCTTTGTAGTCCGATCTACCTCAGTTGTGCGGGGCCATAATAACTCCTTTACTGTCATTATTAAACTCCTTTGTGCTGAACTTTTGTAAAAGTCTTAGCCTGGCTTGTTCTCTTCACATGTAAATTGGCTCCCGGTTTAATTCCCCCAAAAGACCCGTTACACTCATCTTCTTACTCGTATTACAACTTTTAACAACTCTGGCGGATTTTCTCTGGAGTTTTTCAAATATTTTTTGCAAAATTTTCTCACACGGATCCCAAATGTTAGCGGCATATTCCAAATGAAGTCTATCTAGAGTAATATAACACCTCTCTTCAACATTTCCTCACCGCAAGCTTAATTAAGCAGAGTCTCTTTTAAAGCGATCCGCATACTGTCCTAATGCGTGCTTTCCACAAAATGCGTGGTGTTAGAACTACTCCCAAATATGTAACTTGATCGATCGTAGTTAGCACTGAAATCTCTATTTCTTGGCTTGTGTCCTGTTCCCCACTCCCTTTGTTCCAAAATTTCAAAGCTGCGCATTTGCTATTATTAAGCAGTAATCCCCATTCCTTACACCAATCCAATATTGTGTCTAAGTCCCTAGAGAGGAGCTCGTAATCTGATGGGACCCTTATTTCCCTGTTTACCACCGTGTTGTCCGCAAATAATCTGAGATTGCTACTAACGTGTGCGCATAAGTCATTAATGCACATTAAGAATGGAAGCGACCCCATTACAATTGCTTGGGGGACGCCCTAAGTTATATCTATATCTGTTAAGCACCACTTATGGATGATTACTATTCTTTTGCGCTTTAACAAGAAGTCTCCACTCCAATTTATTATTTTCTCATTGATGCCATGTCATTTAAGTTTGCGTAACAATTTATTGTGCGAGAATTAATCGAAGGCTTTCTTAAAATACAGAATTAAAATTCAAGGTTTTGCATTAGTGAATACGGCGTTAAGCCAAAGTCTCTATGGTCCTGCGGTTTCGTTTACTTTTTTGTAGATAATTTGTCCTGTCCTCCCATTTTTTTCGAGAACTCGGCAAATTCAATTAACATTCTTTTCCTTTCCTTGATTTTTTCTGAGATAGTGTTTTGATAATTAATTTCATACCTGAAAAAGAAACGGCGTTTTCAGCAAATTTTCAAATTAATTACTCCAGCAAAGATCTCAATGGGTTAATGATTTATGAGGCGGCACTGCATATAGACAGGATGGTGGTGCTATAATGTTAATACAATCACAGAAATTTGCGAAGTTGTAATTCCATTTTCATGAATCCATGTGTTGCTTGAAAATGTCATTCGACTTCAGTTCCCAGAAACTCAAGGGCTGCATCCCTAACAAACCCTGCTTCTTAATGCAGCGTATGACAGGAAAGGATGACGATTTAAATCCATTATTTAGCCCATTTATCTGAATTTTTAGTAGAGAATATAGAAGACAACAGCCAATGAACCATTTTAATTATTTTCACTACTGATTATGCATATTATATTTTTAATCAATCATCTATGGACCTCGATTGAGCCTACACATTTCCTGTTTTCCCAACACATATACCACTGCTTTCATCAATAGGGGATATTAATGTAGGGCATCCAATTCTGTTACTTGCATCATCTGCCATTCCAAATATGTCAACATAAAAATATTAAATCGAATTATATTTAGAATGCTACCATATCAGAAAAATGTTGGAATTAGCATGAAAATATATAATCATTAATTTGGCTGAATATTTTCCTTTTTTATTTTTTAAATTTTGGCATTTCATGATACATAGAAATCAGAACGTATTACTATGTGGTTAATCGATAATCATCGTTTCTTTTATTAATTGGATAAAAATACAATCATTTGCAATGATGCACTATTTACACTATGAGAAAAAATAGATTTTTCCCTTCAATTTGTCTTCGTGAAACGCTTATTGAACTCAAATAACAAACATTTCAAATGACGCGTGTGTAGAAAGTTCCCTCATAATGAGCAAACAAATAATCAATCCGGCAATGTGTATCAAACCGTTATCATCCAAGAAAGACGCAAATATTTCATCAGAAAGCCACTCACCAAAGTTAACACAATATTTAACTATGATTGTCTCCAGCTGCATACTTAAATGCTGGTACTTTTTAATTCAATAAAATGCACGAACTACAATTACACGTTATATGTTGATGTGTAGGGTTCTGGTTCCGTTGACGAGTATGCTACAATTTGTATGCAAAAATAAGATCTAAATACCTCATATTTGGTAAGTTTCTTGTTGGCCCCTTCCGTACCTGTGCGTTATGGAAGTGGGCATCGTTCTTCGTCCAGCTAACGCTTAGAGCCTCAAATGCGTCAATTGGTATCCTTTACTCAACAAGGTGTCCCTCCAAACACCCCACACTCCATAGTGCCCTGCTTGGCATTTGTGTCCCCGTTGTACTCCTATCCCTGAAGCAGAAACTCACCCCCGAGACCGACTTTCCCATGCAGAGATACCACCTCACCTATTTTAATCTGCTATCGTTTGGCGGTCTCGGATCTAGGTTTTCTTTTCAGACACCCCAAGGAGAAGCAGAAACCCTGTCGCATTTAAAAAAATGAAACCTTTCACGCCAAAGTCTTTCCTTAGTTTAGCTAAACGAGGAGTGCGTGGCGGAATTCGAAAGGTGCAGAGTGTTCTCTTCTCCTCCTGACTCCCGCCCCTCCACCCTCCCACTCCCTCCCTCTCTCTCCTCCATGCTTTCACTTCCATCGACCTTTCATTTGAAAGGCCCCTCTGTCTCGAGGCAGGCGCCGCCTCCATCCGACCCTTCCACTCTCTCTCCCTTCTCTCAACCCCTCCCCTACCCCTTCCCCCTTCTCTCACTCTCTTCCCCTGCTTTGGTCCACCGTTATGCGGGGGAAAGCCGTATGGCTTATTCAATCCCCTCTCCGGATAACTCTTTCTCCCCATTCCGACTCACAAACACGTTCGTACACGCCCTAGTACGAACCCTGCCCCCCCTCTCTGCAGCACTTGGAACTAACGACCTCCGAGCATTTGCTTTACACACACATATAGGCATACGTATTATTTGCTTTTATGTTTTTATGTCGCCGCCAACCCATAGCTCTCCTTCCCCTTTTCCCTTATCCACATTCTGTTTCTTTTTTTTTCCCCAACTATCAACCGGGAAAAAAATTTGGTCCACTGAATTCCTGCGGCAGAAATTCATAGAAAGAGAAGGAGCAGAGAGAATAAAGAGAGAGATAGAGAGAGAGAGATTCAGGGAGGGAAGGAAATTATGGCCAAAGAACATACCAAGTATATTTTTATTTCGCGTAGAACTTAACCGAGAATGTACGAGAGAGGAGGCTATTATTTCGCCCCAGATATTTTTCTCTTGCCCATCGGACTAATAGGCCACACTTATTACAAAGCACGACGCGAGAGGCGATACATTACACTTCAGTCATTGCAGTGGAGTTTGGATGAGAGTTGACACCAATAAAAGAGAGATGCCGCCGAGCCAGGAACTTGTAGATGCGGTTGTAAGCCAGCTAGGACTTAAATATAGATACAGGAAGATCTGTTTACCGGTAAACCCTGTTGACCGAATAGCACTCCTCTACATCATTGGAAACCATCCGGGTAGAGTTTAACAATAACCCACAGAGTTGCTCAAGTTGCTAAACACTGGTTTTCCATCTCGTTAGTTGAAATGAAAAACAGCTCCAATGTTATGTATCCAGAAATTTTTAATATATAGTACATTATAATTTTTTTTAATTTAACTAATTTATTTATTACTATTATTTAATCAAAGCCGTATCGATCCTTAGTTTCATTTATATTAATATTCAAGATCCTGAAACCATATATGTGGGTCGCGGTAGTCTAGGGGGTAGAGCGTTGGACTACTAACCGGAGGGCCCGTGTTCGTTTCCGGGCAAGCCTCTCTAGGCACTTGCAGCTCTACCCAAGCTATGTAATATTTGGAGTACCAGATCTTCCGGAAAACCATAACCGGCACCGGAAAAGGAATATTATATATATATATATATATATATATATATATATATATATATATATATATATGTATATGTATATATATATATTTATTTATTTATATATACCGTAAACACAATAATCAACCCGAAGGTCGGTTTGGTAGGTGATGGTAGAGTTCACCCAGTACTAAGCCCTATACGGCGTGTGAAATTCACACATCAGGGTAGGAGGGCCGGTTCCTTTCCCTGTGCCGGTTATGGTTTCCCAGGACGATCTGGTACCCGAAAAATCCCATATCCTCCCTCATGACTCACTCTTCCCACGTGGTTCTTGCACCCCTTCCCACACATCTTTTTGGTAGGATCGCGGGTATATTGTATGCCGATGTAATTAAGCCTCCTAATTACATTGGCAGGGTCGACAATTGTTACAAAATAAGAGGATTTGACTGACGAACTGATAGATTCAATCAATAATTCGTTTTTCCTGCGCACTAATCGTGACAACAATAAATGGGAGAGCACCTAAGGAAGTCAGAGGTAGGCGCTGTCGAAAATAGCGATAAAAAAGATAGGACTAGGTCAGGGCTCTCTCCATGTCTGGCGTCCCAACGCCCACCGTCATGCGCCACCTTGGGCCACGTGGAGTGTAGGTGAATACATATAAAGTCTATTATATTTTTGAATTGTCCATTCGGAATGCGTAGAATGGTAACTGGTCATAGGTGTCTGAATTGCATGTTTGCCTGCCCTCTGTCAATGTACGTATGTTCTTGTTCTCTTTATGTAGGCAGAGGAATATTTGCTGATCATATATTACTCGTAATATATATATATATATATATATATATATATATATATATATATATATATATATATATATACCTGTATATACGCAAGTTGCATGAATGGTGGTCGGTCGCCCCCTATTCAATCGGTTTTGGTGGCGGGGCGCATAAGGAAGTAGAGGGAATATACATATCGTACGTAATTGTAATGACTGGTGACCTACCGCCCCCGACTGGTGACGAACATCTATCTAGCTCCCAAGTTGATGTGAGTCGACTCTATCGCCCACTCACACAGATGAAACGCAATGCACTCTTGAGTCCGTGCACCAAAGCTTCGTTCTTTTTTCGGCAATCCCTTTGAACCTTAAATAAGGATTCTGAATGAAAAATGTGATAGTTCTTCTCTGCTATAATAATTGGTCGGATGATTGAAAATAAATTACGCTCACGTTTGTATGAGAATATCTGAGTTAATTTATGGTAATAACAACATTTATTAATCTAGGGGATAACTCACACGAATTTCAATTTTGACTGTTAGACCGAACTTATTCAGGTTCGCAAAAACGTTCAGATAAATCACTGGACTGAAAAACTCTATGAACTGTAACTGTAAGTGAGGTAACTCACCTAGCTATGAAAACGTATACACTTTCCAGAATAGGTATTCTGTGAATTAAGTAGAACAGTAAATGTAATTTCTTACGTATTTAATATGCAATAAAGGGTAAAAGATTCAATTAGTTTCAGCGAAGTATTTGGCCACAGGCAAGGGAGAAGGCTTAATTAATATAGAAGAGTTTTTACTTAAATACAAATAAATGCTCCAATTTGCGATAAATATGAAGATGCAGTATAAATATAGACACAAATTTAAAGCAAGCACTTCATACGAAAATCTAGTCACATAGTAGAAATTATATTAGGAAATATAAGGTCATATTCCAAAGCGTCCCTGCCATGAACTACAACTTAGTGGAAGGACTTGTGCTTCCCGATGACCCCTAGAGCTGTGCTGGTGGGAGTAATGATAGTTGCTCCTGGTAGGGTCGTCCATGACAAAAAGGTCAAAGGTTAGGAGCTATACCAAAGGCAGTCCGCGCAGCGTCTGTTCCTCAATGAGGCGGCTGCAAAGGCGGGTGACCCGACTGGGGCGGCCAGTTAGTGATCACGTTAAAAACGGTTTTGAGGAAGGAAATGAGAAATCATCTCAGTTATTATTCCCAAGAACAAAACAGTTAAGAGAAAATCAACCCTTGCAACTACGGGGCTCGCCCCAATCGGCCGTGTGTCTTGACCGGCAGCGGGAGAGGAGGGGCTTCCGCGGTCGTCATCCAACGAAACCCGTCTAAGGGAAAACCAACAGCAGTACGAGAATCTGCAGAAGAAGACCGAATTATTTAGAATTATAATTTGGAATATTAGGACACTGTTGAGGACGGGAAAATTATAGAGTATAAAGTGAAAGATGGGAAGAGGAAATATATATATTTTAGGTCTATGCGAGGTGAGATGGAAAGATATCGGGGATTAATATAATGAGAGAAACAGAGTAATACAGAGTGGAGGGGATGAGTCAACCGGGAGTTGCCATTGCATTAAAAAAAGTTAGGGAGAAGCATAGTCAACATAACACAAGCAATAGCTACAATATTACTAGTAGAGTTATAGTATTACTAGCAGAACCGACGATTTTGGTCATTGTGCAGGTATACCCAACCCATAAGGAGGAAGAATACCATAGGAGAGGTAGAATACCATAGGAGAAGAAGGGTACTATAGTATATACGATCAGTTTGAGGATAAATTCGCCTTTGTTCCTGCAGGGAAACATTTGATAGTGATGGGGGATTGGAATGCGACGGTAGGCGAAGGAAGAGATGGTGGGGGACTACAGTTTAGGCACGAGGAATGACCGCGGGGAGAAGGAATTGAGTTCTGCAGGGGACAGGGGTTGGTCATCACAAAGAATTGAAGCAGAAACCACAAAAGGCATAGAACAAGGAATATGCCAGGTGAGTCAGCAAGATATCAGTTAAATTATATCCTGGTTAGGCACCGGTTTAGGAACAGTGTGATAAATTCGCCCAGCTTTCCGGGAGCGGTGCGGACTAACAATCACAATTCAGTTGTAATTTAGTGTAGCGTCCGTTTCACAAAGATTAGGCAGTAACAGCGGGTTAGGAAATGGAATGTAGAGATTATGACGTACTTGTTGATAAGAATAGCTTAGGTCTAGGCGTTTCATCTACCTTTCTATCTCGACGATAAGATAGAAAGAGAGATTAAATCAAATGAGGACATGGTGATAGAAAACATTCCTACGGAACTACTAAAAGGTTTAGTAAAATGTGGGAGGAAGAGTCTATATGGACTGATTCGTTGAATCTATGAGGAATGAACCTGGCTAGAGAACTTTGAAGTATCGGTGAAAGTTCCTTTTCCAAGGATAAATAATGTTAGTGCCAAACAATAAGTTTGATTTCCAACGCAGCTAAAAGTTTTCTTAGGATCATAAAGAAAAGGATAGAGAGTAGGAAAAATGATTACTGAGGGGAGGATCAGTTTGGGTTTGGGAAATGGAGAGGCACGCATGACGCCATTGCAGTAATGAGGCCACTAATTGAGAGGAATATTTAATACAATCAGGAAGTATTTGCCTGTTCCGTAGATTTTGAAAAGGCGTTTGATAGAGTGAATTGGGAAAAACTAATGAGTATATTGCAGAAAATAGGAATAGATTGGAGGGAAAGGAGGCTAATCCGCAATCTGTCCATGTCTCAGACTGCTCAGGTACGAGTGGGGAACGGGGAGTCCGGTTGGACAGTGTTAGGTTGAGGTGTAAGGCAGGGTTGCCCATTATCACCGTTGCTGGTCAGCCTTTATGCAGAGGAAATGATCGAAGAGGCATGGGAAGAACTGAAGGTAGGAATGAAAGTGGGCGGGGAATTCGTAAAATCAGTTAGGTTTGCTGATGACCAAGCTTTAGTTTGTCAGTCAGCCAAAGGGTTGCAAGCACTGCTGAGTGAATTGTAAATTCAGTGCGACAGGTATGGGATGAGAATCCTTATAAAAACAACAGGTTATGTGTTTTTTCAGAAAGAGAGAGGCTAAGCTTAGCATAAAAATTGAAAGTAGTTGGGACTTTAGGATAAAAATTGCACTAGGTAACGAGGCTTTCACAAGGAATAGGTAGTTGATGACAGGAACGTTGAGTAAGGATTTAAGAAAAGACTCTTAAAAAGTTTGATATGGAGCGTAGTTATTTTGGGCCCGGAAACTGGTCACTGGGGCAGTAGGATAGATGTAGATTGAAAGCTTTTTAAATATAAGTCTGGAGAAGGATGTAGAAGGTGAAATTGACCGAAAGGAGAGCAAATGAGGAAGTGCTAGGTATATGGTGGGTGAGGAGAGGGGTTTGTTGGGAGAAATCCTAAGGAGGTAGGAAAAATGGACAAGGGCGTAGTGATTGGCAGTGGGACGTTGAACATTGTAATGGAGGAGGGAATGTTAGGCAAACGAGGTTAGGACAGGAATATGACGGAGATGTTGGACAAGATGAAGGGAGGAAGGAAGTACATAGAGGTGAAGAGGGACCCTTTGTGGAGAGGGTTTGGTTTTGTTAGGATGGAAACAATATTTTTTTGGATATTTTGTCCACCCAAAACCTACCGGTAAATTATAATAATTAAACCAAAAAGTAATAAGGTTTATATTTATTATGAGATAAGTTAATTATGACCATATTTTGTAAGTTTTTAATTTGTATAAAATTATGATGAATTTGCGGGCTGTCCCGTTGGAGTTTCCGGGTCTATTCTCAGTATTCAAACATATTCCGAGAGAAGTACTTGATTTAAATTTGATCCATATCTCTCCACGGGCGACACAATGCATGAATATTTATTCATATATTTCCGAGCAGGTATTTTAATGCTTAAAAACTACAGCTGTTTTATGAAATACTGATGATGAAAACTTTGGACCTACAAATAGTGAAATATTTGCTTAGAGCTCGCCTCGATAATGAGAAAAAAATGGACCAAGAATAATAACAGCTCTATTTCATTGATTTCAACTTTCAACAGCAGTTCATTAGTTCTCTTGAAATTTGGTTAATTACAATTATATGTGCTTCAGAGATGTCCGCTCGCTATAGGTCATACATAGCTCTATTTGGATTTTACATTCTCTGGAAGATTATATCGTGTTTTAGTTAGCTTGTATTAATTAGCTGAAACACCTGCAGTAACTAACTAATCAAATTGACTTCTTAAATGTTCAAAAGTGACAGCAATATTTATTCCGTGTTGTGCAATAATTGAAGGCGCAATGTTTATTCTTATTTTTTATGGACCAATCGGTCATAATTGTCATACTGTCTGGGCACAGTGAATTTTAGAATTATTTTTATTCTTCAAATGGTAGCATATGACCTTACGGTGCATGATTCCGGATAAATGAGTTTTCATAAATTCACTAAATTGAAAACCCTCTGCTGGGATACTCACGAAATAAAAATGTATAATAAATAACGGTGTACATATATTTGAAAAAAATATTAAAATTCTCGATAAAATATTGATATTAACCCACTTTCTTTGTCGACAATCAAAATTCACTGACTCCATTCCACAGGCTTCGGATGTTCTAGTCGCGGCTGCAAACGTTATTCAATGTGGAAATTTCACACGCGCCCTCAATTCCATGAATTTTATAGCTGTAGGCAGCAGTTTTTTCAAGTTGTTACACCCAACCTAACGAAATCCGGACGCAGAGATTGTCTGAAATCACGATAAAGAAGCGCGGGCTGCTATTCCGTTTCAATTGGAAAATTCATTATAACCAGTCAATTGACTTTTCGGAACTGGACCAAAATAAAGCGTCCAAATTTACAGACCAGAACGCTTAGCAGAGGAGAACGCTGAATGTCCGATTATGCCGCAATGGACACCGAAACCAACGTGAAAAGGAGTTCATATGGGTTATGCAGACACCCCGTCCCAACACAACCCTCCAGAGTGCATCCTAACCAGGGATCAAGTGGCTCTAACTCTCGTCGAAGACTGACGGGAGGAGAGAGATATAATGTCTGTTTAAAAGTGTCGGTAACAATGTTTTCCTGACGTGTACGTGAAATACTAAATCCAGACCGTCAGTTAAGTGTGCGCAGATCGTATTGGCATTGATAAAGTGACAGTGCAAACCATTATCACTGAAAATTTGGTGACGCGAAAGAGCTGCGTTTAAGTCGTGAGACAGTCTTCACGGACGACCAAAATAGCAGAGTCGAGTGTCTGCTCGCGAACACTTCCTGAAATGACATAGCGACGATTCCCCAATTCCCAAACCGACTTGGAAACAGCAAACCATTTCCACCTATTTGTGCAAATCCTCCAAGATCTACCCCCTCCTAAAAGTGTAACCCTCCCTCAAAGGACACCACCACGGGACTCGCAAAAGTGCCATCAAAGAAGCTTGCCCGCGTACCCTTAATGACCTTCCGGGACCCACCTAATAGAGAACCTTCGATTCGTGAGAAAGCCACTAAGGCAAAAATGTGTCGGAATGTTGAGGAATTTTAGCAATGTTAAAAATAAAACTGTTTTTCCGGTACTTTTTCTACAAACAACAATCACAACCCTCGAAGCGCCAAAATCTGTTTCTATTATTTCCCTCGGCAAACTCCATCCTTGTTACAGATGGGCGTTGAGCCGTACAGTGTAGAGCAGCTAGACTTGCTAAACATCGCTATGATAAATTTAGTGGAGTATCCAAAATATTAGAGGAGCTAGGCTGGGAATCACGCACAGAGAGAAAGTTTTATTGCAGATTTAATCTCTTCCATATGAATTGGAAGGATTTAGCAGTGATATTGAAAATGTATTATTACCCCCATCGTACTACGGTGGGAGGGATCATGTCAATAAATCGTAAGTGTAGAACAGATAGATTTAAGATGCAAGTTTTTCCACGAACGATTAATGTGATCGGAATAACTTTGTCCGACCGCAGTAGGAGTAAAAATATTTGGGTTAAAATTAGTCTCGTGTGTATTCACCCTCCTGCCACACACCCTGGTGGTTTTTTTCAGGGTTCAAAATATCTGAAAAATGTGTATGAGAGTCTCGATGGATGGCAGAGGAAAATGATGGAGTACACGTGAAAACCCAAGAGTAGTGGAATGAGCTGTAGGAGAAGGAATGGGTGTAATCGGTTGGCACTGGCATGTTAATCCCCGCGAAGGAAGACCTTGGCGACAGGAGTGGCTCATTTTCGCTCCCTGGGTGAGAATTACGAAACTAAATGTCTTCGTCCCCGTCGTGACCCAAATCCAAGACGTCCTCCCACGCGCCCTGCCACACTCGCTGCCCTACCGCCTACCACCCTAATCCCTTTTGCGTTCCCTTTAAATTCACCCCTCTCGCACCCTTCCCAACCCCCAAGCGACCGCCCCGGACACACTCCACCGTTTATTGGTTGGCATCGCTAAAGGTGTCGGGCGGCGCCAAAGGAAATACAAGGCCACCACGGAATGGGAGGAATGTTCCGCTCGCTCGGTGCGTCGCGTTGGCAGAGGGAAAAAAAGTCTGACAATGGGCTCTGGATGATGCGACCTCAATTTGCTCGAATCTGGAAAATCTGGGAAATACGCACAAAATGATCCAATCGTGAAGGAACTGCGATTCCATTAGGAGACTCCATTTTAGTAGAATGGCATTTTCGCGATGAATCATTTTGTTAACTCATCATTGGTCGTATGTACATGAGATAGTTTCAAAATGCCATTTGGAAGGCTATTAAATTTTAAATTGCTTTGGAACGCCGGACGTGAACTCCGGAGGAATGCGGTAGGAATCCGTTTCACACGGGGAATCCAAATGATTTCGCTCTACCGTCTATAGTAATGACTTAATTTCATGAAAGATACTGAGCGTAATTCTATGAAAAGAATCAAGTCTGAACTCTTCCATATCAAGAACAGATGGCGATAACATATGACTGGATCGGAAATATTAGCACAAGTATCAGAGCATATTTACTTCAAAACATTTCCTGTTGTGTTTAGAGTACTCGAAATATTCAATTTTATAAGCAATACCGGTATTAACCACGGATGAACAGGTTAAATCAAGCGTCGCTCTTGCATATGAGGACTGTAGAATAACTAGGATGAATGAAAAGAGTCAGACTTTTTCTAGTCAACTTGCCACTGCAGTTAAAACACGGCTATGGAAACCCAATCGTCTTTACTGATGAATGAATTCAAGGCTAACTTTAGTCCATTTTCGTAGACATATATTCGAGGTTAATCCGAAATAAATTCAGTATTATGAATATCCAAGTAAACGAACAACCGCGTAAACCTTCATTTGAGAGGTGGAATTAACTTCTGCGGATTGAAGCAACAAAAAATGATTAGGATATATAATAATCGACTATAGTTGAGCGCTTGAACCATTATTTTAATCTTATTCTAATCTTCTCAGACAAAGAGCAGGAGACGCGGTTGAATATCGCTGGGTAGCAGTGTCCCATTTCCTTCAGTTTCAGAATCGGCACCATTCTTCGCCAGTGAACAGTTCACTTCTTTCAAGGAACATGTGGTCCCTCTGGTTGGGACTCCAACTCTAAGAACTCAGCTGTGTGAGAATGTATATACGAATAAACCATCCTGTACGTGGAACTTGGAAGTCGATTCGCAACACGTGCCAAGATAGAATTTCAGGCCCCAGCGCTGCGCGTCTTCGATCACAGTCAACAGTTGCATTACGATCGCATAAAGAGGATTTTAGTGATTATAAGACGGTCATAAAATTTATTATGGCTAAATTGATCCTGTGGCAACAACTTAATTCAATATTCATGGATTTTATCAAATCACATTTAAATGTATTTTTAATTCCCTGACAACGATCAACTCTTGCGTTCTCCCCTTTTAGGCTATGATTTCGGGATGAAAACATTTTAGTTGATTGATAACCAAGAATTTTATCATGCGTAGAAAAATGTTTATTCCTCATTAACATGTTTTTACCTACGAGAACCATTACAACCGTGTAAAGGACCATGGGTGCAGTAAACTGGCATTGTTATAATGCTTACATGAATGCTGTTTTTAATGCTACTGCTTGTCGTTAATCACCGTGTAATGCGTACTAATCTCGAAATAAATAAAAAAATAGCATTTGGGTCGACAGGATTCTGGCAATTTTCTATTATCAACAGAATCACTAAGGAAGTAAGAGTAAAGGTAAAATTTAAGGTAACATATGCCCAGGAACACGCCGTTTACCTTACTCAACAAGAAACCATAAATAAATTTAAACATAGTGCCATAGGAATGACTGCTTATTGATAAAAAATATCAGTCTCGAACGTTTTAAGGTCCAATATAGATGTAATTGTAGTGAAAAAAAGAAATCTGCCGAGGAAAATTCAATATTACAATAGGGTAATGGGAAATTATAAGCTTGTGGCAGCTTTGAAAATATGCCATTTTTGTAATGAAACAGGCTGTACCGTAATCATTACTTTTCATAAATTTACCTAACTATTGCTAAATTAGAAAATGTCATCTTACAATTTTGAGCTTGAAACCATAAAACATAAAATGCACGAGGTCGGAAGACGACGCAGGAGTAAATTTGTAGGTAAAACCATGCATTAAATTTAGAGATATTTTGCTAGAGGTGGATTACCTGTAGCAATAAAATGGAATGAGGGCGAATTAATAGAAATAGCATTACTGATGAGGATTCCTAAGAAGAAAAACCTACAGTAGTAGAGTCATATAAATAGGAAAAAGACTAAATCAATTTTTATTCGATTCGAGGCACAAACATGGGGCGCAATGAATGGACATATGATCAACGGAAAATCGGCCAAAGGAAAGTGTTTTGCGAGAAACATGACCCCTGAGGTTGTTTGCATTAAATGCAGACCTAATACAGTCCATTGCCAATATTTTATACCATCGTGAACTTACAATGTAACAATTTCAAAGCGTAAAAGCCTTTCTCTTAAAACCGGGATCCGAACCCAAATCCCGGTCAAGGCGAATGATTTTTAAACCTTGAAATTGTTTTATTGTAATACGCATTAGCAGATGAGTCCGTTAAAGTTACTGTTGTAGCATCTCGCGCAGTTTCTTTGCATCGCGAATTTCTCCCTGTATGGTATAATATGGCTTTCCACACGTTATTTTAAATATGAATTCCGCATCAGTCTTCTAGAAGAGGAGGCTGAGTCACCTCTGAAAAGATGAAGGTCATTTGGGCTTCAGCATCTCCAAAAATATCCCGCGATCCACCATAAATGTGAGTGGCAGTGGGTACCTGCACAAGATGGGATGGGTGAGGGATAATTACAGTCAGGGAGTAGAAGGGAAAAGGGTAAAACATTCACCAAAAAACCTCCCCAAGACGTGCATATTCGAAAAAACGCTGGCGGAAAATCCAGTCCAAAGCAAGTGACCACCTCAGCAAAGGAATCAAAAAGATTGGAATAAAAATGAACCATGATCAATCATGGGACAGCCAATGTAGAACTTGAATACGAGTACGTCTTTAAAATTGGTTTCATAGGGTTACCCAATGGGAAAACTTAATTGAAAAAAATAAGAGGCGGAAAAGATAGCGGAAATCTCAAATAAATAAATAATTAACACAAATGTTAAAAATGAAATCAAAAGCTGAAGGATTAAAAGATAAAACTGGATGCATTTCAAGCAAATGCGCAAAAGGAAGGGAAGGGTCCGTCATTGATGGATCTTATGACCTTGTGCGCGCTCCAAAGGGATTCTTAACCATCAACCAGGGGCGTGCACAATGATCCGAAAGCCATGCCCACCCCATCCAAAAGCAGCTCTTGAAGTGGACTACATAAATTCATCCGTCATATTTTTGAAGATGGATACGACTCAAATGAAATGAAAACGGTAAATGTCGTGAAAGGATTTGTTGATAAGAATTACAGGTGCTTCATTTGTGATATTACATAAAGTTTATCGATATCTAAGTCACTCGATCCAATATGTCTCTGTGCACTATTAATTTATTTAGCATTAGATCTAAAACAGCAATTTTTGGATTTTAAATCGGACTATTAACAATGATAACACTTACAAACACCCAAGTCTTAGGTGGAGAAAAACCCAGCCCCCTCCCCTCTCCCCCTTCCCCTCTCGTCCGCCTGGGAAGTAATTCCGCCCCCCATCCCGGCGAGAGAGAGGGGCGGGGTGAAGGGTCTCTGGCTGCCAGGGCGAATCTTGGAGGTCAGCGTCTCAAGTTGGCGAGAGAATCAACTCCTCCTCCCGCCCCGCGGGACACCAATTGAAGGCAGGGGCGCTCTTCCCTCTCGTCTCGAACCCTTGTCCCTTCGATGACGGAGAAAAATTAAACTCAGACCACGCCACCCCGTGCCCTCGGCAAAATCGCCCCCTCCCAGCCTTAAAACCGAACCCAGAGGGTTCCTTGTCCCTCTTTAAGTCGAATCTGCGCGAAAGTAATTATTCCTATTTTTCTTTCAGATTCTAAAGAAGACGTTACCAGCGGATGGTTTCATATACGTCCAATCAACGTGTGGCAAGAATCTGGGAGACATATCTATTTCAAATGATTCGGCTTCAGCCAACTTCAGCAAAGAAAAATTACATGAAATTAAGTTTTTGCGATTGCTCACGAAGATTCCTTAAACATTCATTCAAGACGCCAAAACTATGCACTCAATTGTAGAGAAAGTTTATATATATACATATACATATATATATATATATATATATATATATATATATATATATATATATATATATATATATATATATAGTCCAGGGGGTAGAGCGTTGGAATGCTGACCGAAGGGTCCCGGGTTCAATTCTCGGGCTAGGCACTCTAGGCACCTACAGCTCCACCCAAGCTTAAGTGATTTTTCGGATACCAGATTTTCCTGGGAAACCATAACCGGCACAGGGAAAGGAACTGGCCCCCCTATCCTGATGTGTGAATTTCACACGCCGTATAGGGCTTAGTACTGGGTGATCTCTACCGTCACCTACCAAACCGACCTTCGGGTTGACTACTGTGTTTATGGTTTATGGTGTGTGTGTGTGTGTATATATATATATATATATATATATATATATATATATATATATATATATACACACACACATATATTATTATTATTAGGTAATCTACCGGTTAAGGTAGGTTTTTAGGATGGACACAGCTATTAGAAAAATATTTTAAGACTCCTAACAAAAACACAAAATCCATCATCCTACTCTAGATCAGGTCCCTCTACATCTCTGAGTACTTTCTTCCTCCCTTCATCCCGTCCAACATCCCTATCCTGTTTCTTCCCTTTCCTCGTTTGCCCAACATTCTACCCTCTATCACAGTCTTCAACATCCCACTGCCGGTCAATTATTCCTTCATCCATTTTTCCTGCCTCCATAAGATTTCTCCCAACAAACCCCTCTCTTCGCCCACCATACCAAGTACTTCCTCATTTGTTTTCTTCTCGGTCCATTCCATCTCTCCATTCTTCACCACACCCACATTTCAAAAACCTACAGCCTACGTTTATCCTCCTACTTCAATTACCACGTTTCCGCGCCGTTCATAGCTACGCTCCATATCAACGTTTTTACGAGTCTTTTCTTAATATCCTAACTCAACGTCCCTGTCATCAACTCCCTCCTCCTTGTGAAAATCTCTCTGCCTAGTGCAATACTTCTCCCAACGTCCCTACTAATTTGACCGAGTTGGTCCAAAACACTTCCGAGATACGTAAACTGTTCTACCTGCTCTAGTTTTTGCCATCCTATTTTAATGTTTAGCTTAGCCTTTTTCTTTCTAAAAAATCGCACATTTTTTGCTTTATTAATATTAATTCTCATCTCATACCTGTCGCAATGAATTCCCAACCCACTCAGCAATGCTTGCAACCCCTTGGCTGGCTGACAAACTAAAGCTTTGTCATCAGCGAACCTATCTTACGAATTCCCCACCCACTTTCATTCCTGCCTCCAGTTCTTCCCATGCCTTTTTAATTATTTTCTGTACATACAGGTTTAACGGCAACGGTGATAATGAGCAACCCTGCCTTACACCTCTTGCTAACACTGCCCATCCGGACTATCCGTTTCTCACCCCGTGACCTTTTTCGGAATAGGACACACACATTTATACATGCATATTTTCTTTTCTACCAAGACAAATAGATACTGGACAACAATATATTGAGCTGGTATTATTACTGCTGTCTCTAAATTTTTTAATTAGTAATATGATGTACCTCATTTGGTGACGAAATTTACATATTTTACGCTTCCGTTTTCTTAGTTTCTAATATCACTACAATGATCAGAATAAAACTAAATCTTCTGCTTCTAGATTGAATATCAATAAAAATGTCCCCTCCCCCCAAATATAGGAGTTGATAGCTCTGTCTGATTCACGGGTGTGAAAAAAGCCTCCCTTTTTTGTACTGACTTGATACACAGGTTATCGTCACATAAAAAGAGTAAATTCAATTTTTCCTTATAAGACGTGATTATCCTCATAAACGTGGGCTCATATTTCAATAGAGGGGCATTGAAAGCACCCCATATTCACGTCAATGCGGAGACGAAGTATCTCATTATTGAGGATCCGTGAATCCCCATCGTCGCTTTTCCTCACGTGGGTTAGGGCCTCAATGCCTTTTGCCGGCGGGGAGTCAATAGGTGACGGCGGCTTCTGATGATAGATCCGCGGAGGAGGGACTCACTCAAGTCACTATTTCCCCGAGTATCGGCTACTTGAACAATTTTTTTTCGGAAAATAGACGTAGGAGAAGCTGCCGATGAAATACTGGAGCAAGAAAATTTAAAAACGAACACGACACTACTCTAGAAATACGAGTAGAGCTATCACATCAATAACCACTTCTGGAACAGAGTTAAAATGAACTTTTTCGATCGGTATACGGTATTTTATCCTTATTGTAATAATCTCTCCATTTGATCAATGGAAATAAGATTTTTTTCAGCTTTAAGTTGGTATAATAACAAAATTTCAACATAATAAAGCTAAAATCTTCGGTGGAAGGTTATTTTTGCCACCTACTAATGCCGTTCTTAGAAAAGGTAACTGTAATTTTTTGTTTCCATATATAACAAATGAAAATATTCCCATACTACTAATATTTATACAATTGAATAAAATATAATATTATTGGTAAACTGCGAATAAATCATATTAATTAATATGATAAAGAAGAATTATAATTGTAGCATTTGTTCCTAAAGTGGTTCCCATAACAGTGATTGGTGATTATGAAAAAGCATGCAATTAGACGATATGTACAAAATGGTATTTCTCGGTAGTTTAAAAATTTTGATCACTTTAATCAACTTCTTAAATTGTGACCAAGTGACGGAGACTGTGTCAATAAGAGAACACGCCCTAAGTACCAATAATGGTATTTAGTCTTGTTTAAATTAATTTTCCGACGAGATATTTGCTGTTTCACTCTAATAAAACATCTTTGAATAATGGAGAACACTTATTTGGATTTAAAACCAACTTGAAATGTGAGACCGTACTTAGAAACTCGAAACAAGTTTACACGGCATATTTCACTCGCATCCATTCAATCAAGCAGCGAAGTCGAGTAAGTGCTCTAACCGAACTAATTGCAGCCCAGGAACGTCCGACGGCGTGGAGTTCTACTAGCCTTCTTCATCCGGGGCCATAAATTGCTCCGGGGTCGCAAAACGGAGAGTCGCGGAACTGAGTATGTGTGCGTATGTATGTACAGATAAAGCACCCCCCGTTTGGTGCGCCATGAAACTATCCTTCCAGATGGGATTGGCGAGGAGGGTTGGTGACTTTCCGGTCCAGTTTCGGACGGCGAAAGGGAAAATTTTCCAATTCGCTCATCCCTCTACCCATTATCCCCTTTATTTCCCTGCCTGCCTCGCCCCTGCCCGCCACCCCCATCTGGCTGGCCCCCCTAGGATGAAACCACTCTCCTCCTGAAAGGGTGCCGTCACCGACCCTCTCTCACTCCCTTCCAAACATATTCACTGGTTTTCTCCGGCTTTCGGGGCGATTCTCCCATTCCCTCCCCCACCGCCCAAAACCTCCTCAACCCCACCATTCCTACTCATTCTCCCCCACTCGAATTATTGCCCCTATCCTAGCCCCATCCACACACACCCATGCTTACACGCTCCACTCTCTTCTTCCCCACCTCTCCTCTTCCCATCTTCCCTCCCGCCCTCAACATCTTCAGCACCCTCTCCTCCCTTTCTTCCATTCCCCGCTTTCCGCCACTCACACATATATCCCCCTCTGCCATGTTATCCGGCCTCTAATGGACCGGAGATGCAGTTACAGCCTTGAGACTGTCGGAGACACTCTTTAGGGTCCATAAAGCAGCGTGGCTCAGAGAGAGGGGAAGAGACCCGGGCCCGGTTGGGGGTGTGGAAGCCGCGGAGGGGGAGAGTTAAAAGGGATAGGGGGCGGTCGCGGGCGGGAGAAAGGGGGGGCACGAAAGCGGAAAGGATCAAGAAGGGGCGGGAACGGAAGGGACCGTAATTAGCACTCATAAATACATGCGTCGAGGCAATGTCGACAATCACGAGATTTCTCCTCTCCCTCTCGTCGCAAACATAAGTATTCCTCCGGCTGGCCGCAGCAGCCTTTCTGATTTACCCGGCGAGGCACACTGACTCCTCCGCTGGATGACGAAATACGTTCCGTACGGAGAATCGCCACGCTGACGCCGTAATCTTTCCACGTGATGACCGACGTAAAAAATACAATCGCGGATATGAGTAGTTCAGAGGGCTAAAATTAGGAGTTCTAAATATTTTATCCTGGCGTCATCTACCCTCTTGTCGTCTTTGGGCAATGTTTTGTGCCTATTTCGGAGTCCACTACATATGTGCGGAAACGCGCAGTGCACTGGACCTTCGCTAATCTCAGCAAAGCAGACATAAAACACGCATAAATTCGTCCCGAGTCCCTCCTTAAAACGGAGTGCTCCATGCGCGTCACATATTCAAATATGTGGAGGCAGGATTAGAATACTAATTTGTGTTGCTTGGTTACTGTACAAAGTCGCTTTGGTGGAATCATTAGGGAAACGAAATTTACGGTTTCAAATCCTTATTAAATTACGTGCTTCGTTGAGATGAGAAGAAAACAAAAAAAAACCTATTCGAAAAATCCGTTACCCCTAAATCTGAGAGTTGGAGGTTAGATTAACATTATATGTCATCCAGAATTGGAATTTGGAAATCATACTGAAATCAATGTTTTCCTTTAACCAATTATTTTTTTCTCAATATTTCAAATGAAGTAATAGTTTTTAGCGTGGGCGACCGACAGCAGAGGTCACTTGCGCCATTAGGGTTGGACAGGAAAGGATGAAGGGGGAGAGAAACACGGCGTCAGCATCATCCTGCTCTTAATGAAAGGTACCAAGGGGTCAAACAGTTTAACGTCCCATCTGACGGACGGCGTACTCACTCAAAGTGCCCACCACAAAACACCTCAAATATGGATCGGGACTGAAAATTACCTGCCGCCCCTGGGATTCGAACCCTGACTCTCTCGGTGGGAAGCCAGCACCGCATCATCCCAATCCCCATTTCAAATGAATAGTTGAGAAAAATATAGAACGGAAACTTAAACACTGAAAATTCACACATTCTAAAATATTCTGCTTGGCTATGGTACAGGTATGTGTACTCGTATATTTTAAATCTTCATTTAACCCTCTTACATTGACTTAACGTGCTCCAAATATCATTACAATTAAATATTACAATTTCCTAAACGTAAAAATGTATGATTTGGACACACAAATGTTTTGTCCACTTTTTGAACGACTTATTTGCTCTAATCTAGGAATCCTATTTCTAGGATTAGGAAGCTGGAAATAACCCGTGTGCCTGTATTAGATAGATAAAACGTAGATAATACAAAAGTATTTACAGAAAACCTATAATTCTTCCTCAGATATCAAACTCAATACACAGTTGTGTTATTTTCCCCGTTATCGTAAAAATTACTCTACTTTCAAAAACCGAGGATATTTAGGAGGAGGAAAGTTGAAGAGGGCCAAAACAAAACACAGCGAAATAATTGTGACAGCTATTTTCGCCACTATATTCACCTCTGTGTTAATTCGATGAATCGCTCGCGATTGCAGCAATAGCGACTTTAATGCAGGAGACATGCTATACTTTTGCGATTTCAAAACTTAGATATAATTATCATTTTGTGTAGTTCCGATAACTTTGAAAATAATGCCTTCGCTCAAAACATCAATGCGGGATGAATGAAGACTGGCTGAAATTTTATATTCGAAAAGTTATATTTGCACTTTTGAAGTACCTCTTACAGGTATGGATTGCAATTATTTAAATAATGCAAATGATTGAGAAAAAGCGTCAAATTGATTCCATAAAGATGTATTCGGGTTGAAATAACTGAAATATTAACCTAGAGTTTGGATATATGGCCACTCAATTGGAATTGAATTATGGATATCTTAAACTTAATTTTTGTTATTTGTCTCGTTTAAAAATTAAGGTAGCTGGCTACTCATTGCAATATATTATTATTATTATTAAAAATTAACATGTGCTGATAGACAGTTTCAGGTGGCACACAAGTCCCAAGTAATCACAAAGGTAAAACCAGTCATTAAACAAAAGTACACTTAAAGGGAACTTCAAAACACAAATGTCTATCACAAAACAAGAAAATCCCCATCTCATTAACATCAATCAATCAGCAAGTAAAAATAAGGTAAATTAAAAAAAATTAAGCTGTTACATATAATTTTACACAAGACATTAGTCAAATTAGTACCTATATATTTCAATTTTGTGCAAATTAGGTACTTGATTCATGATAAGTGGTTTCTATCGTGTAAAAATTGATTTTCCTAATGAGAATCTGCTTGATTATATGGCAGCAAATATTCTGTCGCCATATCCTAGACCAACGTATTTCACGATTTTATTTAGGTCACTCTTGAAGTCGAAAGGTTGAGAGGAGTGTACAGAGATGCTAAGTGTATATAATTTCTCTATAATGCAATATTCTTTCTTGCATTCACAAATCACGAGTGAAGGCCTAGCCTTTTCAAGCTACGGAAACGTATTCAGGAGAGAAAAAGCAAATTTTAGGCCAGAGAGAAAAATGGGTAAATATCAGTCGAAAATAATGGAGATGGGAGAAGGGCTTGGATGGGCGGTGTCACGGGGAAAGGAGTTATTTATCTCAATCTAATACTGTTCCGTTTGGCAATCCTGTAAAGGTGCAGAGAAGAGAAGGTATATATCGGCAAATAATTTCACAAACACTTCCAGGCATCGGGTTCGACAGCGCTGGTATATTGATGGTTAATCAATGAGGCTGCTAGAAATTGAGCGATATTAATATGAGTTTAGGCATATATTTTTCCCAAAATATTTTTTAATGTACACATATCGGCAAAGTATTTTTCCAAGCGTCTAAATTTCTCATCATTCACTTTCGCAAAGTATAATTTTCGGATTAATCAAATTCCACGGCACAATAGAGATTTCAAAATTTTGAATTATTGTTTCTCAGTAAACAGGTCCACGTTGGCATTGATTATTTATAATAGATGCCTTCGCAATAATATTTTATGTCCGAATTCGAAGTTGCAATGATTTAAGTAGCAGACAATAAATATGAATTACAGTGCATATATGTTTTTTCCCACTGTCAAAATCTAATCCGAGTTTGAAATTTAAAGGAATACAAAATCGGTATGGAAGCCAATATAACCAAAGCTTTAATTAAAAAAATAGATGCTCTAGCGATCGTTCTGACAAATAAAATTACTGCAAACCATTCCCGCAGAATAATTTCCCCGATTGATTTCAACCAGTTCCTTATTGGTAAAAGTACGGACTGTACTTTTATAAATATACATGTTGAATATGTATATTTATAAAAATACTTATAAAATTATCTTTCAAATTTTACCCATGATGATCTTTAACTTTAATGATTTTGATATGGATTGTGTCTTTTTTACGGAGAGAAAACCTGGCCATTGAAACAATGTGATAGGCGTATACTCGAGGCTTTTGAGACGAAGAAAAAAACGAAGTGGTAGGCATGGTGGGGGAGGAGAGAGTATTTTGAGTAGAAATCCAAAGGAGGCAGGAAACATGGATACAGAGCGTATTGATCGGCAGTGGGATGTTAAAGACTGTGACAAATTAGAGAATATTAGGCAAACGAGGACGAGATAGTAATAGGACAGGGATGTTGGACGGAATGAAGGGAGGAAGGAAGTATACAGAGATGAAGAGGGACTTGTAAAATAGGATGTTTGGTTATGTTTTGCTTAGGAGAGGCAAAGAAATTTCAGTTTTTCAGTCCCGTTTCTATCTAAAACTAACTTAAACGGCGGACTACCCATTAATAATTTAGATTAATAGTTCATTGGACAAGGGGAAGAGCAGTAGGGAGAAGGGACTAGGACCAATAATTTATCTGAGATATGCGTCTATCCATCTGAGCTGTGCAACTGGCTATAAACGATCTGGTCCTTGATTAGTCTTAAAAAGTTTATGACAAAATTATAGGAGGTACAAGAATATGTGGAATAATAGTATAATAATGGATCAATTAAGACTGAATTAGCATGTACAGCCATCATGCTTGTTACACGTGAATTTGCTAAAATTCTTTGCATGATATTTTTTAAATACTTACATTATTATGAATAATTTCAAAAGTTAAATATTGGACCACTGCTGAATAAAATCCATTTCCAATCATCAGGAAGTATAAGCACGACTCTGCCTAGAGTTCAGCTTGTACACAAAGAACCCCTTGCCACCTTTGCAAGTAATCCACATACTATATAACAAAGTAAGGTCTGGTGCTTTCCCGGCGTATTTGATTCGTGAAGGACTCTCATCGTCTTCAGGGTTGATAACCCTGAAGACGATGCACGAGTCGGGCATCGAAACGTCGGCCAATATGGAACCCTTGACCCGGTGGAAGACCCGAGAATCCTTCACGAATCACATATAACAATTTTAACTTAACCTTTAACTTTATTCAGCCGATCATTTCTCCTTAAAAAGTTATTTATAACGTTTAAATTTTAAAATTACGAATGTATCTATCCATGATACATTAAAGTACTAAATGCATGCATTAAAGTACTAAGTGCATGCTTATAATATTTGCCCACATGTGTACTTCGCAGACTGGTTTATTTTCAAAAGGTTTTCCCGTCACCCATAACTTTAGTTATTTATTGGCTCATGAGGAAGTCTTGTAGCAAACTATTGATGATTATATTTGTTGCAATAGATATGTAAAATATACAGGTATGTTCAGAATAATTGAGTTGCGCATAGCTAAGGAAACTGCGGTATTGAGTGAAGTAAATGTAATAAAATGGCGCCGAGATTTCACAAATGTGAATGATGAAGAAAGGAGTGGGCAGTCCCAGCATCCATAGCGATGAAATTGTTCATCAATTGGACCAAAAACTCCATTTGATCGACGATTGATGATTAATGCTCAGGCTGATAAATTCCCTTTTGTTTGACGCACTCCTACGTATTTATACGGTTTTCATGGTTAAGTTCTCAGATAGATATCACAAATTGTGTGAAAGGTGAGCATCAAAAATGTATGCTCACAAACACAGAGAGCAAACACTGTCGAGTAGACGAGGGCTTTCGGACCACTTTTGATGTTTTTGATCACCGTTTACAACTGGTTCGATTCCCATGCGGTGGCGAACTTCTGAGCGGAGGGATTAAAGAAGCTGGTGCGGCGTAACGAAATGTACTTAGAAGTGAACGGCTACTATGTAGAAATGGGGAGCAGGTTTGTAACAAACTAAAACCGTTAATGAAAACTATTTCCAACGAATATCTTTTTTTACGACCAGACGGACCAAACTTTAACAATAACCCTAGTATCATCGCGGGAGTTCCATTTGATGAGAGAATTGAGTGAGAAAAATAATTATTAAACTGGTGACTAGGAAGAGTATAAATTACACACCAGCGAATAGTGAAATAGGTTTTCACTTCATAAAGATTTAAGTAGGATCAAAATTCCAAAGCTAAATATTTTACAGCCAACTAATTCAGAACTTTAGATAGATATTATGCCCCATCTGCAAAGGGATGTAAAAATTAGCATTATCAAGCAAAGAGGAGACAATATTGAGTAGTCCTAAATATTTGTTATGAAAACGGATAACTCAAATGATTGACTGTAGTACTCTGTAAGAGCTTCAGGAATGGACCACGACGTCACGAGCAGTCTACAGTAAGTAAAAGCCATGCGTAATGGATAACAGCGAATGTAATGTTAGGGATAAGAGCCCGAATAAACGGTTCAAGGTGGGTGATACACGGATACCCATGGAACTGCCTTTAACTATAGTGAATAGGGGAGGTAAGTGAAAGACGATATCATTTGCGCCATTAGGTGTGCCATTTCGTTGAAGGCAGCATTTCTGGAGAACGAAGGGAGACCATTAACAAGCCAGGTGTCGGCATCAGCCCACTCCGGACTACATTTACATCTACCGAATACCCCCCAAGCTTCTGAAAGGGCGTGTGGCGGGGGGTGTTAGGTCATCACACGTAAAAGAGAATAAACCCACAAATTCATGCAAACCTACATCCACAGAGGCGATTGTGATATTCATGCGAAAACTTTTTCAATTACTCGAATGCAAATACATATACTAGCAACTAATAAACACAGGTACCTACGAATAAACCTTATGCCTGTGCAACGTTTAATATTGTCCTGACTTGTAAATTGAATAACTTTAATACTTCGACAATGACTTTTGTTTCTTACTATTACGATTCCTGATTATCCGGGAAAGAAGGAGTATTTGTATCTATCTGTAATGGAAGCCATCTTCCTTATCTCATCTTTGTGCTTTGATCTATCTAAATTATGTGGGGCCATTATAATAATCCTTTTACTGCCATTGTTAAACTCTTTTGCTCTTAAAGTTGCTAAAACTCTCTCGCCTGTTCTCTTTGCATCTCAAGCGGCTCCTTCCCCTAAATGCCTTGTGATACTCGTGTCTTTTCATCGTACCAATTTCGACAAATCTAGCGGATATACTCTGAACTTCATCAAAATCTTTTTGCCAAACTTTACCCCCTGGGTCCGAAATACTTGCGACATATTCCAAATGAGTTCTAACTAGGGCGAAATAACTCTTCTCTTTTACTCTCTCGTTACGTTTTCTCACAGCCCGTAGTCAGCCCACTCATGAGCAAGGAGAGTCACAGTTGAGGATCACATCCTCGGATTTGAATAATCTACATAAAGTGCATTCAGCGAAGGAACACAGCAGGGTACGCAATGCCGCTGAATAGTCACCGCTGCCATGGCTTACCATTACGGTGTCCGGGCGATCCACCACTCCCTGGGTGTTCTTTCTGACCAACTCGCCACTCCAACCCCCGTCTCTCGACAAGAGTGTCTTCTATCCTTCACTTGTACATGGATGTGAGGATACGATTTCGACTCCCATTCTGGGGCAAATGCGCGGTTTCCCCATGCCTTGATTTGTACAACATGGACCAGAGAGCTCAATGTGGTCTTGGCCATCGTAATAACAGGAACACGCAGCCCATCACAACGGACAAGCATAATTAGCATGACTTCATTCGGCGAATTCGAATGCGCGAAGCTATGTTCGCATGTAAGGGAAGGGTATTTGCGACGGAGCATGGCTCGCATACGTTTTTCCACCGGTCGAAGCCAGGGCCGGGCCCAGTCGGCGGCGAGCCTCCCCGCGGAACACATCGGCGTGCGTGCCACCCTCGAGGCCTCGTGCGCGACCCTTAAAGTTTTGACATTGACGTTGATTTTTTCCAAACCCACGCTCGGATCCAAGCGCGTCGTGGATCAAACAGAGGTCGGATGGGTTTTTGCGAGA
Organism: Hetaerina americana; assembly: GCF_022747635.1. Taxonomy (NCBI): domain Eukaryota; kingdom Metazoa; phylum Arthropoda; class Insecta; order Odonata; family Calopterygidae; genus Hetaerina; species Hetaerina americana. Next base: position 6,671,984 of record NW_027286741.1, read on the forward strand.
GGGAAAGGAGGGTTATCCACGGGTGACGACCACCGCGTCAGAGAGGGTGACGAGGGCGGGATAGATGGGAGTGGGTGGGCGAGCGGGTCAGGACTTTGGAGAGGGAGTGAACGAAAGAGAGAGGGAGGATATGCGAAGATTGGGAGGGAAATGATTGGTGGGGACATGTGACAGGAGGTTGATTAGGGAAAGTGATCAAAGGAGAGGAGGGTATCGGAGAGAGAGAGAATTGAACATGACATCAGACGAAGGGGAAAAGGGGAGGAAATTTTTAAGGAAAACGAAGAGGGGAAATGGATTGGTGATTAAAAGGGAAGGGAGAGAGAGGGAGAGATGCAGAGCGCTTCGGCGGGAACGGGCGATTTGGTCGTGAGTGAAATGAGAGGGAGAAGAGGAGAGGGCGGGGAAGTGTGCTTGCGAACTTGGCTTGGAGGGGAGGGGGGTTTGAATGTCTTGAGTTGGAGACGGGCCGGTTGAAGCGGAGAATGTGATTTAGGAGGGTAATGAAACCGTGCAGGGGGTCTGAGAGAGCCGAAGAGCTGCACAATGAAAATAAACGAGGACAGATTTACTGCCCGTTTAAGTCAATTAGAAATGTTCATTAGCTCTAAATCCGAATGGCTCGTTTCGCTCTCGGTTCTCATCCCTCCGCAGTGGCGTGGATCTAAAGAGAAGAGCGAGGGAGTGTGGGTGGACAAGTCTTGCGGAATAAAGCAAGTGAATATTGACCCAATTGAAAGCAGGGACGCTCTCTGGTAATCTCGGTGTTGTCCACCCGTACGTACGTTAACTAGCTCGGGAAATGTGGGCCGAATTTTTTACATTGTGCCCACGACATAGTACCCAGCAAGCAACCGCTAGGGTATGTGGCAGGGGATGTTTACAACCCAGACCCCTTTTGACACAACGTACTTTTCCCCCCTAGCGCGGTCGGATAGCGTTATTCTAATTCCTTATCGTTCTAGGGAATAATGACATATTAAAACTATTCGTTCTAAACGTAATACTCCTAATTTTATTGAAATAATCTCGCCTACCGTAGTACGAGGGGTCTAATAGTATATTTTCAACATCACTGCTAAAGATCCTTCCAATTTATAAAAGAGATTTAATCTGTAATTTAACCTTCCCTCCATGAGTGATTCCCAACCTAGATCCACTAATATTTTGAATGCGCTACTCAGTTTATCATGAAAACGTTTTACAAATCTAGCTCCTCTACGCTGCACGCGTTCCTAATCGGCAATTAATCCAACTTTATAAAGATCCCATACAATAGCAGAATATTGTAAATGAGACCTAACCACCGAGGGATCTTGCCACTCTTCCCTATCTGTCACATTTCCCCAAAACTCGACCAATAAATCTTATTTCTTTGTTATATCGTTCACATATTCCCATTATTTGTTTCACCCAGGAGAGGTTGTGAGTTGTGAGGGTAATGCATTAGAATTTAATTGAGTAAACACTTTCTATTTCGGTGTTCCTAATGCATTAGGTGTTCGAGTGGGACTTGCTTTTTTTCCAAAAATTTATGACTACGAACTTTTTAAAGTTTAATTCTAATTGCCATGTGTCGTACAAGCGTTGTATAGAATTTATGTCATCCGATAAAGCAGCTGTGTCCTCAAGATCACGGATATTGCGGTAAACCACAACATCGTTGGCAAATAAACATATCTTAATATTAACCACGGAGTTAATGTCGTTAGCATAAAGGAAAAAAGGGGTCCGATAACGCTTCCCTGAGGACCACCTGAAGTAACTATTACTGCATTAGAGCTACAGTATCTACGAGTATGACTATTATTTTGTACGCGTGCAATAAAGCTTTGGTAGTGCAGTATTTTATTAAAGTCGATAGAGTTCACATTTTGGTAAATTCGAGGCGTAGGGCGCTTGCTGAAGGCAAAAGAAAGTCTTTCTTAGACTCTCTGAACTACATTCATTAAAATATGACCCAAACTTTAATGTGAAAATGCACTTGCAATTTTACTCAATCTCTCAGAATAAATGAAATGACGCTGAATATTTTCACGAATGAAATTTCTTAAAGAGGTTCCACTTTGTCTCTTTCCAAGGGTATTGAACTCACCTAACCACTTAGCCGAATTCAAAAGGTGCTTTCTTACCTGAAAAAGAAGAAAAGTAGACAATAAATAAATGAGTGATAACTTGTTTTAAAAAATTGACCTTACAGACCAAGCACAACCCTTTAATAGTTTATATATCTTCTTTGGATAATACCATTTATCATGCTAAGGAAGGTAAATACATTTCAATGCCCCTCCCACACAAAAGTTGTTAAATCAGGCTATGCAGGTAAACGATTAAGATACTTGCAGAAAATCGACGAAAATCTTTACAGACAAAATCTCTGTGCTACTCTGATTAATACTGTTAGCATGAAGGTCTGTTTTTTTGCAAACTTATTGAGGGACCGATTGAGATGAGAGCTCAAGTAGTGTAAGGACGTTTGTTAAGAGGAACAGGAGAAAGGAACACTGCAGTTACATATTTACAATTTACTACACAGCCTTGGATTTCCGGTGGTGCAGTATCATTGGGCAAAGAAAACATTGAGAGGTAGCACTAGTTAATGTTTTTTCTGGTGGAGCGGAGAGGAGAAGGGGCGGAGTAGGGTAAGGCGGGCGGTTGGGGCGATGCTGGAGGGGGGAGGGGTTGGGATGCTGTACGACTGAGAAGGCACGCCACATTAAAAATTGTAAATGTGAAATTACATTGTTATTCCTCTCTGGTTCCTCACCATGGAAAAACTACAACCTAGTGAAATCCGAAACAGTATCTAATTGCAAAAGAGCCCATTTAGCTTTGAAGGACATTTCCTTGATTAAATAATGGTCAGAGACATTTCATTTATTTTACCATAAGAACGGGAGAAAATCTGATATATTAGGGGTAAATATAATTCATAAAAATATGACTCATAGCAGATAAATAAAAAAAGAGAAGCCCGATGATTCTTAACCGGCTTGGAGTTTATCCGTTTCAGGTGACTTTAGTCCAAACTAGCCTGTATGTCATTCTCTTTAACATTTGTAACCTTATTAAACATTTACACATTAAATCTACATTTTGAACATAAGAGCTAGCATTTCATCACTTATTGTTCACAGTGTGCTTGCCAGAATATTAAATAATCATGTCTTATTACTCAAAAGGATTTATTTTTGAGTCGGAGATACATAAAAAAATGCTTGTTTAGAATATTTATACAAATACTTGTTATTGGATTAAGGTTAAAATTTATGAAAGCTTTAATTGTTCTCTGATATTAGTAGAATAGCGACATACAGCGGCAAGATACCTGTGCAAGACGCTGGGGTCCAAAATGTTGGTCCGATCGAAAACGGTTAGATTGAGCGTGTGCATTTAGAAATCTCATTGGCTGACCCCAGATATCGTGCGGAGAAAAAAATACTGTAAGCTTGGGGAGAATGAGAAACCATTATTGAAAGATAAACTTAACCTTTCGACACTATCGCATTACTTAATTTACAAAGTCGTCTCGTATGTTTGGAGATAATGAGGGGAAACCCTCGCCATATTTTAATTATTTTTTTCCTCGGGGGCCCGGCACTCGAAAGCACCGGGGCGGCGAGCGATGTGTCCCGCCCCCGTTAACCGCACCTCACCCTTGCCTCTCTCAACCCACTCTCCCCTCCCCGTAAGGGCGTCCATTCTCGCTCCAACCTCCGCCCACCCCGCTCAGATCCCCACCTCCGATTTGGGTCTCACGTGACCTACGGAATTATTCGCCGGCTTCGGGCGGCAACTTAGGGGATGCAAAGTGGTTTAAATTGTGTGCCCCAGGGGCGGCACGAAACCGCAACCCCCAGGAGAAATGACGGACGCCCATTGGTTACGGAAACTGCGTGACTCCAAAAGAGTCTTGTTTTTCCCTTGCCCTCCCCTTTTTTTAAACCATGGCTTATCACCCGTCCGTGGCCACGGCGGCTGCTATCTTCAAACAATGCGCGGTCGCACGGCGAGGGGTTGCCACGGGAGACTTCCCGCCGCGCGGGCGAAATTGCGCTGCGCGGCGGCGACACAGGAAGTGTGGCGCCGGATCTGATAATGGCGTGCGTGCCTCGTGGTCGCCTATGCAGGAAAGGTGAAGGGTCGTGTCCAGCCACGTCCGCCGAGACGTGATGCACCGTGATCGGTGACTTACTCCTTCGGAATGTACGTTGAACAGAGGAAACCTGGACTGATTCGGTCCTACATTTCAATGCTTGACAATGCCCTCGTTCGATCGTGACGACGAATGACTTCGCGGGGGAAGAAACGGGGAGGAGGGCGGAAGTACAGTTCCAAATATCCGTGCGTGCGAATCTTTCCGCGCACTCAATGGCTCAATTTGCTTGAATGCAAATTGCACTTTACTTCACGCGACAATCTCAAGTTGCCATCTTGTAACAAATGTCTTGTAAAGACATTTTATTAACAAGCGGAAATAATTGAACACTGCTAAAAATTTTCTATTTAATTGGGGAAAAAGTTTTGAAAGGACGCGAACATTTTATTTCTCGATTGCACGTGTCTCAGAAAATTCAAAACAACGACAATCGATAACGAAGTCTTCGTGAATAATTATTATGATAGTGGAAATAAATTAATTTTTTTTAATATTCTCCCCCTCGTTCAATACCAACTCAAAATTTAAATTAGACGCGAGATTAATACGAACAGAAGAATACTTTTACTATCACATAGAATGATGAAACTGAGTGATTGTTCCAATTTATTGGCCGTACTTCATGGCGGTTAATCAGCCATTGCCCTTCTGTTCTGAATAAACTGCATTATTAAGAATGGCATCATCAAAAAAAATGAAGACAGCTAGCAAGTAGAGGATTTGAATTAAATCAAGGATCAATACGGCTTAGCGACTTAAATGCTTTATGTATAGAGGATGCAATTTATCTTACGTACCGTATTTCATGAAACATAGCCTTCAAATTCTATCTTAGATGTGTCACCATATACGAATCGGAATCCTTTCTTACAAATCATGCAACACGTTCGGAGATCTACACTCCACCAACTCCATTCATAACGGATAAATAATGTAATATAAAAGTTAGTATTTGTAAAGCAATAATTTCTCCGTTTGTCATAGATGCTTGCTAATTTACGCTTTTAACTACCCTTTCATCCCTCGGCAAAATTTACGAGCAACCTTCCTTCTTGACTAAAATTAAATCCTCTTGAAAGTGTTCATCCTTAGATATGTTAATTTAGTGAATTAAACATTTGTATCGATCATTACTCATCAAAACGATAGATGAAAACATGGATATACGTTCAATGCTGAAATATTTCTGGAAGTATTTGAAAACCCTCCTGCACTTCCGTTGCTGCCTAAAATGTCGTAAAAACGTCATACTTCATGAAAACGGAATGAAGTTATTCATTTGCCGACCCCGGTGGCGGCGGGGTAACGTCCTCGTCTGCCATTCCAAGGGTCGCGGGTTCGATTCCCGCCTGGGTGAATTTCCCTCCATCTAGGGCTTGGGTGTTTGTAAATGTGACCATTGTTATCGTTGTTAACAGTTCGATGTAAAGGCCAAAATGCGCTGTTTTCGGACTAATACTGAATAAAATAAAATAAAATAAAAAATTAATAATAAGCACAGCTCGATGACGTATAAAAATTGGCAAAGACAATGAGAGTTGTAGTATACGAATTACAATTGTACTTCAGGCAGTCCACGGGGGAAACATGAATCTTTTCATTAAGCAACCGACATGGCAGAGACAATCGATGGGGGACAGCGGTCGTGAGAATTTTCCGCCTAATATGCGACGTCGGTTCGGAGTCGGGAGGGGGACAGAAACCCGATACGACCTCGTCGTCGGCGGGGGAGGCGACGAGACCGAAAGGAAGGACGAGACGTCCAAGAACAGGAAGGAAGCCTCTCAACGTCCATCCCGTCGAGGCAGCCTGGGGCAGCCGGAGGGAGGAGTAGGCAAGCCTTGAAGGGCAGGCACACTGCCAACGGCAGCAAGGCGGGCGCCCAGGGGCCGTGCTCCGTTCAGGATCCAGGGCATCCGTAGGAAAATAATCTTCGCCGAGGAAAATATTGCGGGGGAGGAAGGGAGGGAGGGAGTCCTTCGATCCGTCGGAAACTCGGAAAGCAGATCCAACTCCGACGGTTGGAAAGCGAGAACCCCTTTTCTGCACGGCCGCCATCCTTGCGTTTTTTAATTAATCGGCAAACTACTTACAATTAATTAGTAACCTCACCTATTCAGGACTTCCCACATGAGGTTTTTTACGGATGAATTTGGTCGTATGTTTGCCTCTTTGCACAAAAAATTTAGATTTTTTGAAAAAGTCATCAATATTCCTTTGAAACTAGATTAATTTTTTGGTTAAGATATAACTAACAATCAGCCGAGCACGTCTATATGTATATATATATGCATGTATATATATATATATATATATATATATATATATATATATATATATATATATATATATAACACTTTTTGAAAGACTCACGGACGTGAATAATAATGTATAACACTTAGCACTAGTGGACACAGACAAAAACACAGAAACACACAAAAAAAGAGACTCACTATTTTTCGAATTTTCGGTGGTCGTTGCCACCTTTATCAAGGAGGAGAGGGACAGAACTGAAGGGAATACGAGGGCTGGAGCGATGGATGGAAGGGGAAGGTGGGGAGGGAATTCCGAAGGGACGGGTTTGGAGGGGCAGCGTTAGAAAGGTGGGGAAAATGTAGAAGGTGATGGGGGTGGAAGGGGGATGAAAATATAATTAGAACAGGGTAATTAGTGCCTAATATTGAATCCTGGCCAGTTCCAGGACTCCAAAAGCCAGATGAAGGATTGCTCTAGTGTTTTCAGTTTCAGAGAAGGATCAGAGGGTGGGAGGGATGCTATGATTGATACACTATAGCATTTATCAAAGGGAGTGTTGTGTTCGGAGGCGTGTTTGGGGATAGGGAGCATGTCAATGAAGGAAGAGTTTTTGCATGAGGCTCGGTGGTTGTTGATTCTGATATTGAGGGATGTGGTGGTTTGCCCAATATAATAGGCAGGGCACAGTTGGCACTTCAGAAGGTACACTACATTGCTAGAAGTGCAAGTAGAGGAGGGAATTGGTGGGAGAGAGTTAAAAAGCGGGTGGGAGAGGGATGGGATTTTGGTTTTGAAAATAGGGCATGTTTTACATCTGGGTTTATTGCAATAAACCCAGATGTAAAAAAATGTTTGGTTTTGAAAATAGGGCATGTAAAACATGCCCTATTTTCAAAACCAAAATCCCATCCCTCTCCCACCCGCTTTTTAACTCTCTCCCACCAATTCCCTCCTCTACTTGCACTTCTAGCAATGTAGTGTACCTTCTGAAGTGCCAACTGTGCCCTGCCTATTATATTGGGCAAACCACCACACCCCTCAATATCAGAATCAACAACCACCGAGCCTCATGCAAAAACTCTTCCTTCATTGACATGCTCCCTATCCCCAAACACGCCTCCGAACACAACACTCCCTTTGATAAATGCTATAGTGTATCAATCATAGCATCCCTCCCACCCTCTGATCCTCCTCTGAAACTGAAAACACTAGAGCAATCCTTCATCTGGCTTTTGGAGTCCTGGAACTGGCCAGGATTATATATTAGGCACTAATTACCCTGTTCTAATTATATTTTCATCCCCCTTCCACCCCCATCACCTTCTACATTTTCCCCACCCTTCTAACGCTGCCCCTCCAAACCCGTCCCTTCGGAATTCCCTCCCCACCTTCCCCTTCCATCCATCGCTCCAGCCCTCGTATTCCCTTCAGTTCTGTCCCTCTCCTCCTTGATAAAGGTGGCAACGACCACCGAAAATTCGAAAAATAGTGAGTCTCTTTTTTTGTGTGTTTCTGTGTTTTTGTCTGTGTCCACTAGTGCTAAGTGTTATACATTATATATATATATATATATATGTATATATATACATACATATATATATATATATATATACAGGTATATATATACATATATATATATATATATATATATATATATATATATATATATATATATATATGTATATATAAAGCAAAATTTAAGATTGTAAAACAACTGAGCTTAAATTAAGGAGAAATGCATGTTCTCTGGAATTGTCATTTTTATTCCCGAGCCAAAAGCCAAAAAGAAACTTTTATTGTAAAAACTATAAGCAACTTTTCTTTGACTTCAATTCTCAATGTCCTTTAACGAAGATTAAATACTGCTATTAAAACCTGCTTTAATAAATTAATGCATAATGATCAGATTCAGAACAATAGAAAATTGAAATGTATTATCCATGGCGAAAATACATAGTGGTAATACACATGACCCCTCTTAGGGAGACGCATTAGAAGCGACACGCAATACACAATACGAGGAGTCATGCTTTACATTCAATTCAAAGATTTGCCCGTTGCTCCATCTCTTAAGTTATCCGAATGCCGCTCGGTGAGGAATTTTCAAGTCATTATTCTTGTAATAAACAAGGCATTTTACGATGCATGCCAAGAAAAAAATAAGAAATTGGACAAGACTCCTGTTTTACTAGACCTATTCCTTAGTAGAAACAAGTAATTGCGCACGATCGATGTAATTTATTTATTAAAAATAAAAGAAGTGAGCAAAGCCACAGCTGATTTGTTTAGCAATGCGTGAGATAAATGTTACAGTCACATCTCCACTGTGAAGTCGAGTCGACTTATTGAACGAAATCGTATCCAACGAGGATCCTCAAGTCCTCTATTTAAGCAAGACATTCAATCGTGGCGTACTGATTGAGCAATTACAAAACAGCCAAAATTGGAGCTACTCTGGCTGCCTTCCAAGTTGATTTGATGGAATTTTAGCCATAATTACTTTCCTTCTATCAAGACAATTGGCAGAAATTAAATTCTGAGTTTCGCAATTCATTCTTATATTCCTGTAAATTAGAGCAAAAGAGAAGGCCAAGTTAAAATAAATACCCCGATTATTGGTGAAAGTCCTCCTTTCAAAACTAAAATCCTTTTAAATTCAACAAGAACCCTAGAAAGGTTTTGGGGAGAAAATTTAATTTCCTAAATAGTCTCTGTTTAATGTTGAGAACACAAAAAAACACTCCATCACCGTTGGGGAATAGCTCTCTGGATAGCAGCTTTTTTCAACTGTTTAAAAACTTATCGTTCCACTTCCGTCACTTAGGTAAAAGGCTAAATCAAATGTAGAAAAATACATAGCAGAACGTGGGCACTTAATTATAATTAATACATTGTACGTTACCGAGAATGAGGCTTACATGAATGACAAGGTTTGCACAGAATAACTGGTTGTTGCTTGGGGAATCGGTAAAGCTTGGCTAATTAGCCAGAAAATCCCCAGAAACACACCGGAGGAAAATGGGTTTTTCTTTCCTTCCCCAAGTGAACCTCTGATTATTTTCCATTCCTCGCAAAGTTAATAATCACCCCATGCCCGCCCTTCCGGAATAATCACGTGATCCGGAACGAACGGTGGGTCTTTTCGTGAAGAGGAGAGGGGCGGAGAGTCGGGGGGGGGGGTGGCAGGGGGAAGGGGAGAGCGGGGGCGTGGTAGGGGGACGGGAAGAGAGGGGGCGGGGGAGAATCAGGAAGGGGTGGATGTACGTGACGCGCTGTTAGTAATTCATTAGGAGGCCGGATGGGGGACGGAGAAAGGGGGTTGAGTGGGGTGGGGGCATGGCAGCAGTAATTCCGCCCAGAAATGCGACCCTGCCCACAGGACAGGGTGGGGGGGAACAAACGTAGCGTTCGCGTAACAAAGGGGGGATGTGGCGGAGGCGGCGGTGCATTCTGGGGCGGAAGGGGAGATATTAGGGATTGGACGGGGGCCTAATGGGGAAGGGTGGGGCCGTGGAGTGCTGGGACACGGGGGGGGGGGGGGGCGACGGGAGCTCATCGCCCTCCGAGTGGCCACCTATCCTTCTCGGGGAGCGCGTCGTAGGGGAGAACACGGAGGCCGGGCCGGCAACCCCACGCCTGCCTCTCAAACAAGCTCCTCGTTTCGCCTCTCCCTGTGGAGCGCGGAAACCGGAAGGGACGCCCGGTGAAAAACCGCGAGACTCGGCGGGTGGAAGAGGGGGGAGAAGTTTGCTGAGCGCGATGCACCCGACATTAGTTGACGGAAAGAGTAAACACATCCATTATCATCCGCTTTTCGAGACCCGTTTTCGACTCTACGTACGTCGTATATAAATAAGCTTTGGACGGATTGGAAAGCTGAAACGAACGACACGGACGATTTTTTGTTAAATTTCCTAGGGGAGAATTAGTCAATTTGGGGGAATATGGTCACAATTCATTGAAGTTGCATTTTTAAGGATGATAATCATCCATTATACCCATGAATATGATGCCACAAAGTTACAATAAACCTAACACACAAGGTTTATGTAAAAAGTCTCGGTAACAATTTTCTCCTGACGTGTTCGTAAAGTGCTGAATTCAGACCGCCGTTTAAGTGTTCGCATGATCGCAGATATCGTATTGGCATTGATTAAAAAGAGAAAGTTCGCAAAATTATCCCTGAAATTTTGGTAATGCATAAGATCTGCGCTAAACTCGTACCAAAGGCATTTGGATGGGCGACCAAGAGCAGATTCGAGAGTGTCTGCTTACGAAGACCTTCTGGAACGACATCGCGCCGATTCCCCAACCCCGTTACCGCCCCGAAATGGCAATAGGAGACTATTTCCTATTCCTATAAATGGGAAATCCTGCTTCCCTCAAAGGACACCACCATGCCCTGAATGCCTTCAAAGAAGCTTGCACCCTTAAGGACCTTCTACCTACCAGGGAGCCGTCGTGTCGCGGGAAAGCCTCAAGGGCCAAAGTGTGGCGACGATCTCATTGGATGTACTTTAAAGACATTTGAGGCCTTGCAGCAATATCTGAACTAAATCTATTTTCCGAGACTTTTTCCGATAGTTTTGTAAAAAATATGTATTTCACTTATATCTAACCTGTTTCAGGAGAGTTCTAAATCTTGATGTTTGTCCTCCAGATAAACAACAGAGCATCTATTATATTTTATAAATTCAATTATAGATATGACTGCTGTTGAAAATACGATGAAAACATAATACTTAAAATGGTATAACGTCAATCCCAATTAATCCGTCGATTTTAAGAGTATAAAATGGGCTCCTTAGATTATTAGCCTCTCTGAGGACCCAGGCAATCTTCGTCGAGGATTGACGTTGAGAAGTGGAAAACAAATCATTTGTACGTCGTCTCGCTGACAACTCGCGGGATTTTATATTGCATCGGACATTTTAGTAGTTCGTTAGGAGCAAAAAAGAAGAACCACAACCTACACACTACCACAATGTAGAGACGTTTAGTTACCAAGATGGTGGCTCCAGCCTTTCCCAACGCCACGCTAGGTCGAAACGTTGGTTACTTTCCTGACAGCCCTGGTATTTCCATAATGTAGCTAATCAAAATTTTCTCCAAGAATAAACCAACTAAGATATAGTTATCAACCCGGAGGTTGGTTAGATAGGTGAGGAAAGCTCACTTCTTCGGAACGATAGGCACGATGGCGTGTGTATTTCACACATCAGGGTAGGGAGGCCCGTTCCTGTTCCTCTTGTGATTTCTCAAGACGTTCTGGTGCCCCAAAAGTCGCACAGATCGGGTGAAGAGCCACCGGATCTTTGAGTAGCCTCCCTGAATCAAACCAATAATACCCTTCTATTATCAGTCGAACGCACTATCCACTGGATAACTTAGTCCTTCTCCAAAGCTTAGTTATTCGGAAATCCATATTTCAGATTTTCCTTCATAAGAAAGGTCAACACGGAAATATTTTGTTTACAAATGAACTGTCGATCAAATTCTAGCAGTGTTGGTAAATTTATTCGCATCATTTTCCAAAGCTGTAATTTGATCGATGAATTTAGCTGCAAGATTGTTTAAGTTTCGCAAACTATGAGGCATGGTAAAGGAACGGGAGAATTTTACGTGAGCTAGAAGAGTGATTCAATGAGAGAAAGGGACACGAGTACACAAGTAATTACGAAAACCCTACACATTCTGAAAATTAACAGATATTTTTGTTGTTTGCCAAAGGTAAAATTGGACAACTTTTTCTAAAGGTTGGTCTCATTCAGTCTACTTCAAGGCTCTGCAATTAGTGAAAAGAAAGAGAAAAGTTCATCCTAGATCCCTTTCCTTCAACAGTGGATCCCCTTGAGGTCATTTAGATTACTCATAGGTGGCTAAGGCCTCTTTTTTATCCAATGAAGACAAAGTAAAATGAATTAGATTATCAATGGGAATTTATCGATGAAAGATAACCCTAATATTTGTGACAGATTAGGCTTGCGAGACCGGGCGAATAATAATTTATTTGAAATAGCCCTCCTTCAACTTCATCTGACTAAAACACAAAATTTATAAAAACTAGTTAACCATTTCAGAAAAAAACAATTTATCGGTTATTTTTAGGACTTAAAATTCAAAATCAAAGAAAAACATGATCGAATTTAATTTCATTAAAAATAATTTTTAAATATCCATAGACCTCTAGCATGAATTACAACGAATAATGTCTATTTCATAAAAATGTCTTAACAAGGACATTCTCAAAGCCTACACTAACTTATAAAATTGATTTACGTGTTTCAGAATTTTTTAAATCTTCCAAAGGGGCTAATACAGATGGATAAATCATTTGAGCAACCTCATTCATTATGCTCCCGCTATTTCTAAATGCCTGCGGGCAAGATTTAAATTTTAATGCTTTCATTCTTTCTCTATTCATACCAGTGATGCATAGCTGTGTTTTTTAGGGAAAGGTATTATTCCCTCTAAGAAGATATTCCACTTTGAAATTATGACAATTCGCTATAGACAAGCTAGTTTTAACAAATTAAACTGTAGTAAAAGAAATGCTGACTTGGATGTGAGTTTCCGCGAATAGCTTTCACTTGAAAAATTGATGAAGACTCCGCTTCTCTGAATTTAAATTTAAGAATTAATTTATAACTCGTTCTACTTCATATAATACTGCTCTTCCAGGAATAGCATTACTGTAATATCGTCCATTTTTTAAATAGGTCATGTTATCTCTGGATAGTCTGCCTTTTCTTTTGACTTTTCAGCCTTCTATTACCCCGACTACTTTTTTTTGCACATTTTTTACGCTTATCACCACTCTATCATTTACCAATCATTAGAGAAGTATACAATGACATAATTCAAACAAAATACACTTGTTAAGCCTAACAAAGATACGTCGGGAAGATAAAAGGTTTAGATGTGACTAAACCACATAGAATGTTACTCGAAACTAGCCTAGACATTTCAAATGTATGTATTACCGCTTGATGTGGTAAACGATGTATTGTTTGTACCGTATTATTAGCCACTATATGTTTCTGAGTGTTATAAAGTTATATTATCAGCGAGAGTTATGAAATAGATGATTGTGCGTGGAGTTTTATTTTGATATCAGTTCCGACAAAATCTCATCCAGTTATATTTTTAAAAACCTGCTTGTAAGACTGTGATGTCTAAATCAATAATCTACAACAAAATTAATACCACGCGATCCAAGAAAAGGGATTACCGGCAGGGGGTTCAAACACCAGATGGGCTGGTTAGCGGATAAATCATGCGAAAGGCGTTTAAATTGCTAAGAAAAACTAGAAGAATTATTAAAAACCGTCAAAATTCGTGGTAATTAATACATATGCGGCAGAAAAACCTAGTTCAAAAAAAGCTCTCATATTACCAAATAAAACAATTGTCAACCTATAATCAGGTAGATATGAACTCTAGGAGCTCTTTTACTGTCTCCAAAGTCTACGCGTTGTTTGAAGCGAATAATTCCGAAGCCGGGGGCTTGATTGGCGAATACTGATACGGCCTTGAGTCCATCGACCTTCCGTCGGCTAAAACAGTTATCACGATATAACAAATATAACCCAAATTCACCTCACCTTGAAAACCTGCCCTTTAATTAGATACAATAAAAATATAATCTGTTAAAGATTAAGTGTATATACTATATTTTAAAAATCAACCTATCGATTTATGTTTCATATCGATTTAGGGTGCATTTTTCATATATGTGCGTGTATATATATATATATATATATATATATATATATATATAATGGGCTGACACAATATAACACAAATAGAATAGAATAGTAACATTCTGAGTTGAGTCTCTCTTGAAGAAGGCCTCTGAGAGGGCCGAAAGCTCGAACAATTTACCGTTAAAAAACTCACACGAGCGGCACAATAATGGGCTGACACAATATAACACAAATTGAATAGAATAGCAACATTTAAAAGAACATTCACACGGTAAATTGTTCGAGCTTTCGGCCCTCTCAGAGGCCTTCTTCAAGAGAGACTCAACTCAGAATGTTACTATTCTATTCTATTTGTGTTATATTGTGTCAGCCCATTATATATATATATATATATATATATATATATATATATATATATATATATATATATATATATATATATATATCCCTCCCTGGACTACAACCTTAACGTGGTGAAAGGGCTTGTGCGTTCCGATGACCCCTTAGCTGGGCTGGCGGGAGTAATAATAATTGCTCCTGGTAGGGTCACCCATGCCAGATAGGTCGAAGGTTAGGAGCCAGGCGAAAGGCAGTCCACGCAGCGTCTGTTCCTCAGTGAGGCGGCTGCAATGGCGTCTGCCCAAGAGGGGCGGCCAATTAGTTATGGTGCCACGTTAAAACACCATTGAGGAAGACAACGGGAAAACACCTCAATTATCATTCCCATGATTTACAGGATGGACTATACAGAGATTTTGAGTCCTGGAACTACGAGGCTCGGGCCAAGCGGCCGCGTGTCGTGCCCAGCAGCGGGGGAGGCAAGGCTTCCGCGGTCGTCATCCCACGAAACCCTTGCAAGAGAAAACCGGCAGCAGCAGGACAGAAGACGCAGAAGAAGAAGACCAAATTAGTTAGAATAGGAACGTGGAATGTTAGGATAATGATGAGGACAAGGAAATTGGAGAATATTAAGCGAGAGATGGAAATGGGAAATATAGATATTTTAGATCTCTGCGAGGTGAGATGGAGGGATAGTTGGGATTACTAGAGTGATCAGTATGGAATAGAATGCAGCGGTGGGGACGAGAGCCAACGAGGGGTTGTATTAGTATTAAATGAAGAGTCAGGAAGAAGCGTAGTCAACGTAGATTACGTAACGGATAGATTATTACCAGCAGAGATAAAAGCAGAACCAACGAACTTGGTTATTATTCAGGTATACATGCCACCGAGCAATCATAAGAAAGAAGAGGTTGATAGGATATACGATCAGTTAGAGGACATAATCGCGTGTGTTCCCGCAGAAAAACATTTGATAGTTATAGGGGATTGGAATGCGACGTTAGGCGAAGAAAGGGATGGTGATGAGATGGGGGATTTCAGTTTAAGCACGAGGAATTACCGCGGGGAGAAAGCAGTTGAGTTCCGCAGGAGACAGAAGTTAGTCATCACCAACACTTGGTTCAGACACCACAAAAGACGCAGGTATACATGGAAAATGCCAGGTGACTCAGAAAGGTATGAGATAGATGATATCCTGGTTAGACACAGGTTTAGGAACAGTATGATAAATTCACACAGCTTCCCGGGAGCGGATGCGGACTCAGACCACAATTTAGTTGTTATGAAATGTAGAGTCCGTTTCAAAAAGATAAGGCAGGGGCGGCGAGTTAGAAAATGGAATATTAAAGCATTAAATGGATTGAAAAGGAAGAAGTACCAACAGGCTGTAGGGGAAATCATGGAGGATGGTAAGGAGCTAAGTATTATCGAAGAAATATGGGAAAGTATCAAGAAAGGGTTGTCTAAAGCCACAAAATACACTTTTGGAACCGTTAACGCTAAAAGGACTAGGAAACCATGGATCACGGATGAGATGATTACAAAGATGGATGAGAAGAGAAATCGGAACAATGTAAATACAGAATTAGGCAAAATGAAGTACAAAGAATTAAACAATAAATTGAGGCGGGCAACAAAAAGGAAAAGGGAAGCATGGTGGAAGACGCGGTGTGAGGATATGGGAAGTTAGCAGAGGAAGGGTGCAATTGGTGCGTTGTACAGCGAAGTTAAATTTTTATCGGGAAATAAAAAAAGGGAGATCTATAGAGACGATGAGATAGAAGGGGCCCTCAGAGAGATGAAACTAAAGGTCGTGTGGGTGGAAAACTTTCCCGCGGAACTATTGAAAGGTTTAGTAAAATATAGGAGGAAGAGGCAGTATGGGCTGATTCGTAGTATTTATGAAGAAGAAATCTGACCGGAAGATTTTGTGAGATCAGTTTTAGTTCCTATTCCGAAAAAGGTAAAGGCTATATAATGTGAGGACTACAGGACAATAAGTTTGATATCCCACGCAGCTAAAGTTGTTCTCAGGATCATAAACAAATGGATAAAGAGTAGGGAAAATGATTACTTAGGGGATGACCAGTTTGGGTTTAGGAAGGGGAGAGGTACGCGTGATGCCATTGCAGTAATGAGATTATTAATCGAGAGGAATATAGAACACAACCAGGAGGTATTTGCCTTTTTCGTAGATTTCGAAAAAGCGTTTGATAGAGTGAATTGGGAAAAACTAATGAGTATATTGAAGGAAATAGAAATAGATTGGAGGGAAAGGAGGCTAATCCGTAACCTGCACATGTCCCAGACTGCTCAGGTGCGGGTCGGAAACGGGGAGTTCGGATGGGCAGTGTTAGGAAGACGTGTAAGGCAGGGTTGCCCATTATCACCGTTGCTGTTCAACCTGTATGCAGAGGAAATGATTAAAGAGGCATGGGAAGAACTGGAGGAGAGAATGAAAGTGGGCGGGGAATTCGTAAAATCAGTTAGGTTTGCTGATGACCAAGCTTTAGTTTGTCAGTCAGCCAAGGGGCTGCAAGCATTGCTGAGTGAATTGGAAATTCTGTGCTACAGGTATGGGATGAGAATCAATATTAATAAAACAAAGGTTATGCGATTTTCTAAAAAGAAAAAAGCTAAGCTAAACATTAAAATTGGAGGGCATATTTAGAGCAGGTAGAACAGTTTACGACCGGCTCTGTCTACGGTAGAAGAGACAATGCCAGTGAAATTCGAGAGGTAAAATTTAGAATAAATAGGTATAAGGTCATTTTTTCAACGAACGATAAGGGATCGGGATAAAAATGTCAGACCTTAGTAGGGTCATATTCGGGTAAAAATTTGCCTGGTGGTTATTCACCTCCTGCCATACACCCTAGCGGTGACTTGCAGGGTATTAAAATATACATCTAATTATAAGTCATGGCTAGAACTGATGCGAATCATCATCTAAACTCTTAGAAAGGTTACAAGTTAACCGCGTTCATTGTTCTCTCTCTTTCTCTCCCTGTGCCCCTGTCATCTCGTCCCCAGCTTCGATCAAGCACACGGCGCAAATAAGTTGGAGCTCGTCAGATCCCAATGCCTCCTATTGATAAGGAAGGGATGTTGAGTCGTGGATTTTCGATTCTTAATAGTTGGGCTCAAAGGGAGCGTGGAAACTTAGCACCTCTGCGTTCTCCCTTCCCCCGACACCAGGGGGAGAGAATGTCCCTGCGTCCACAAACCACTCTCTCTTAGTTTGCCCCCCATTAATTATCACCCCTGCTCAAGTGGGTTGGCGAGTTCGCCAACGGTACTCTGTAGTAGCTGCTTCTGCGAATAAATAAGCAGTGTTTCTGGGAGGAAAGCTTGAGTTTCCTTGCCCGACACCTGGGCATAATCTCGTGACTCAGAGAGTTTTTGGTCATTAAATAGTTTGTAGAGCCGTTTATCTCCAGTTCCAAGAAAATCAATACACACGAAATTGAATGACGGGCAATTTATTGTTCGAAGTGGTCCTCGCAATGGCCGAGGAAGTTGGCGCTCTCAATGAATAACTTGGGTTCGGATCCGAGTTCGATCGCAGCCACCTCATTGCTTCAGTTGCAAATAACGATCATTTTATTCAAGTTTGCGCCGCCTAAGTCCTCTGGCTCTTGGAATGAGAAATAGTGGATAATCGTCCATAGGCGTCTCTTGTTTGCTATATTTAGGGTTTCCGTCCCTTTAAGATCAGCGATAGACTACAGGGTTTTCAAATGATCGTGAAATTTCCGCAACTTCTAATTGGAGGGACTACGTTTCGTTCCTCTCTCTTGGAGCCCAGATGATCGTATCCTCTGATGTACTTAAGCGTTAGATTTAAGAAATAAAATTACGAAAATAATATTGCTGATTCTATCGGTAGATTTGTTCATTTGGTGACCTTGATAGTCAATACTAAGGTAAAAGTATCGTTCCCTGAACAACCCTCCAAACGATATTTCACCAATTAGAATATCGGCTCTACTATCTTATGAAATACATTCCCGTTGTTGGATATTATCAAGATAACGATTCCAAAAATCACCGTCACGGTAAAACAATTTTTCTTGGAGAATTAATTACAAGTTTCATAAAACTCGATTCGGACATCTTTCCTTTATAATTTGGAAAATGAATCACCCAATGGAAACCTAACGTAAAGAACTGTGTCATTAGTTTCACTTTGCACTAAAGCATAAAGTAGTTTAAATTCAGAGCAGGAACTTAAGGAAGTTGATATAGCATAAAAACATATTTTCCAGTTAACTCATGTAATGGTGTGCTTGAAAGACTTTCAGTGGGGAACATATTTTGTTCTCGAAGCGATTAGTTCTCAAAAAAATTTTATTTTAGATATTTCAGTACCCTACAAGCTAGCGCTAGGGCGTGTGGCAGGGAGTGAATAGACACGAGACGAATTTTGACCTGAATATGACCTTACGTGGTCGGAAAATGTTATTCTGATCCCATTATGGTTCGTGGATACACATTCTATCTAATCCTATTGACATGATCCATCCTAACGTAGTACGACGAAAGTAATAATAAATTTTTGTCATCACTGCTATTGAGACGTCCTTCAAATTAATGCAAGAGATTTAATTTGTAATTTAACCTTCGCTCCATTGAGTGATTCATTGCCTAAAATTTCTCTCGACAAAGGCGATCAATTTAGTTGTGGAACTCTTATTAAAGACAGAAAGCGGTTAAAAACTTATTTTTGGAACGCCACCAGTAACATTGAAATCTGAGGCGACAAAGCCTTTCGGTTGCCCAATCAATAATGACCTCTGCGGAGCGATCTATTCGTCTCTGAGTGCCTTGCCCCGCTCACCACGAACAATGGCGACTTTGAAACTGTGATGTGTCATGCAACTTTTAAAGACCCGTCCACAACACGGTGAATATTACAAGGAATCGGTCACGATCAGGTCGCTCGGCAGAGATTCACCGCCTGATTCGATGCGAGCGAAAGGTACTCGCAATTTCAGAGCGGGAATACAATCAAGATAGCCATATTTTACTTATTCACATGAATCAAAATGTATGCCATAGTTTTAAAAAGCCATGTTTATAATCTTCAGAAGAAACTCGACCATTATATCATCTGTATTTATGCAGGTTTGTATAAAAAGTATCGGTAACAATTTTTTTCCTGACTTGTGCGTGAAGTACTGAGTTCAGACCGTCAATTAAGTGTACGCATGTTCGCAGATCTTATTGGCATTGATGATAGTGCATGCCACTATCATTTAAAATTTGGCGATGCAAAAGATCTGCGTTAAACTCATTCGGTTAATCTCGATCGCTTGAGAGTCCAAGGTAACCTACTACCTGAAAAAAGGCGCCATCGCGACGATTCTCCAACCTCCTCACATTCACGATTTGTCACGGGTGGACTCTTTGCTATTCCCAAAAATGAAATACTCCCTCAAAGAACACCACCATGGGTACCTAAGTGCCGTCAGAGAAGCTTGCAGGCTGAAGACCTTCCGAAATCCGCCTCCCAGGAAACCCTCGAGTCGTGAGAGAGCAACTGGGAAAAGTGTGTTGACACCCTTAAGGGATGTACGATACTTTAAAGAATTTGCAGGCATTGTAGCAAATCCTACTGAAATAAACTTATGCTTCCGAAACCTTCCCCGATACATTTTGTGCTAACCATGTATATCAATCCGCAATGCACTGCTTCTGGGATATAAAATAATCAAATCTGACGAAGTCGATTTATGAGACCGTTGATTAATCGGACAGCTTCGTTCCAGTGAATGATTAAATCAGAGTGATCAGGGACAATAGAACCAATTGAGACTTTTAGCAAAAGAAAATAATTTTTAAAAATCCAAGAGATTATGAACTCGGGAAAATATTATAGTTACCCCATATGCATACTCTGTTACCAATTATCGAAGGGCATAATTATGGTGAGAATTAACTTTTGTAATTAGCTATCGCACGGGTTTATTGACTCCGCAAAGGCAAATCAATGCTACTAATTTCGCAGAACTGGAGTGAGACTCATTAATTTTTATGACCTTGTTCAACAAATTATTTTTCTCGTGTTTTTTTCGATATGTTTAGTAAACAAAATCTAATGATAGAAACACGTGCGTCAATACTACAAAAATGAAATGTACACGAGCGTATCTCGGATCTAACAGAAAGATTTTGCCTAAATAGCCTTTTAAGCACTTCGAATTTGATAAAGTGCTCTCGAGCTACATTGACACGTAAAAAAGTACTTTATCCTGCAATAGGCCTTAGTCCTCAAAAACGTAGATATTTTGTGATGGTGTAGTGTTGATAACATGTGCTCGCATTATACTTCTGTCGATACCATTGAGAAATTGGCATTCCGTTCTTTTGACCCGCGAAGGAGAGTATTCATGACCTACAGTAGCATTGGCTAGGTATCTATTACAAACCCTGCGTTGAACATTTAATATAGATAGATATTTAAGTACCCTGCAAGACACTGCTGGGGTGTGCGGCAGGGGGTGAATAACCACCAGACTAATTTTGACTCAAATATCACGCTACCGCGGTCGAACAATGTTATTCTGGTTCCATGTATGTTTCGTGGGAATAATGACAACTTAAATCTATCTGTTCTAAATTTAATCTCTCTAATTTTACTGACTTTAATTCTCGTGCCGTAGTATGATGGGGGTAATAATGAATTTTCAACATCATTGCAACATCACGTAGTTTGAATGTAAAACATTTAAATCCCAACTAAATCTGTATTCAAAGATATTCCAAACCGCCAAAACTATGCATTAATAAAGTTAGAAAGACAATGAGGACATTATTAACAAATAATTTCATTTCAACTTTTAAAAAGGAAAGTTAATGGGAGAAGGGATCTTTACAGGAAAACACGATGACCGTTACATGACAGGAGGCTTTTTGAGTGACCATATCCGGACATTTCTTGAATGAAATAATAATTTTTCTCTCAGACATTTGAAGAGCAAGGAAAATTCAGTTACAAGATCTCTAAACAGGTATTCATTCTAAGGTTTAGCTCAGCTTCCACCCATTTCTGTAATTTGTTCCTAACATCGACAATCGTTCGTAAGGCATAAATAATTAGTAGTACATCAAGTGGTTTCTTACTACTTAGACATAAAATGGTCATCCATATTAACATTTGATTTGAAGCACTAAGTAGTGAGTGAGAGAGACAAAGAAAATATGCAGAAAATGCAGGGAAAGGGATATTGAATTAGAAAAAATTATGAAACATAGGTTGATACATAAAACATCCGTCCAAAAAGTAGTATGACTTATTTTTTCCGGACGCAGATACAGAGACGGTCGTAATTCATGATCATAAAACATAAATAAAGCTACGTAATTGAACGCTCACATAAACTGTTTTTACGCAATAAATTAAAATTGCTTGATTATTTATTAGAGTTCAGTTATCATATTTTGTACGATGAAACTTTCTGAGTACACTAAATTAGCGCCATGCGTTAGTTCCTGTTTACGATCCCTCGAATTTGGCGAAAACAAAATTTATACCAATTAAATGAATAAATTTCCCTCTTTTCAGGCCAAAGACATGTCTAAGATGTGATTGAAACAAGATCGAATTGTTGCTGTCACAAACGCATTCGGAATGCAATTACTTTATATTGGAATCTAATTTAACCTACACCTAGGTTAATTAGTTCCTTAAGATTAACTCAAAACTAATGGTTTCACGAATGTCAAACGGTAAGATGGTTTTCAAACAAGTCGTTGTAAGGAATTTTTCATAAAAGATATCTTAGATATTTTTTGAGATATCAAAAAATTGTACCGTGCAAGTCACCGCTAGCCCTTAGCTATGGAGGGGAGGGGAGGTGGGGGTGATAACACAGCACACTAATTTTGACCCGAATATTTTTACCCCTACCGCGGTCGGACCAAGTTATTCTGATCCCTTCTCGCGCGTGGAAAAAATGACATCTTAAATCCATATGTTTTACAGTTAATCTCTCTAATTTTATGGACATGATCTCCCCTTCCGTATTACGACGGGGTTAATGATACATTTTCAACATCACTGCTAGAGAGACATCCTTCCAATTTATGAAAGAGACTCAATCCGTAATTCAACCCTCGCCCTGTGCGTGATTCCCAGCCTAGCTCATCTGATATTTTGGATACGCTACGTAGTAATTTTATCATAAAAACGTTTTACAAATCTAGCTTAGAGTACAGAGTACAAAGGGATAGTATGTGGAAATGCTTGCAATCATTCATTGAGCGAGGGCTTAAGTACAGACTAAATCTCTTGCACAAATTGGATGGATGTATCTTTTATATCATTTCAATAATTTTGATATAAAGTTCCTACGAAGGCTTTCCGGCGCGTCAATGATAAAGCCTGCATAGGATGTTCATCTCCTGACCCCTTTATTCATATATATTGTCTTCTAGCAGACGCTTTCAAGTGATGTGGCTACTGAAGTCCCTTCAATCTAAAGACGCCTGCTATATGGCAGTAGAAACTGTTGTCAGCAGTGAACAACCTATACGGTATAAATACGGAAGCTATGCAGGTTTTAATCATATTAGATCTAACTTAAGCCTTCCATTACATTCCCTGGTAACAGGACTTTGTCAATCATTTGGTGTCGATCATTACCAAAGTGATCAACACGAGGCTAGGCTTTAAAATTTAAAACCACTTTGTTTTCCCCGGCGTAACTTTGTGGTATTTAAACAACAACATATTGAGCTCAAGAAAGTAGCATTGCAATACGATGCAAGCACTGTTTTTTAAACAAGACCATTTTTAGGTTCATCAAGTGATGATGACGCCCATGCGTCGAAACCTAGGTCATGTTTTAAATGAAGTGTGTGTGAAATTACAAGGTACTTCCCTTCTTTCAAGAAATCACTTTCATCAATATTCAAGTTTTATAAAATCCACCCATTCATGGTTCATAACCAGATTCTACTCTATTCACAAATTACGGTTTCTCGAAGTAATATCGGAATTGAGAAAATTAGGAAAATGTTGGATTCTTCAGTCATAGCATTCCAACTCACCAGTCAATAGCCGATTGTTCTACCTTGAGGGATATTAAGGGGCTGTCGCCTTTAATGCTTCCATCAATCAAATCTTTACAGGGGAGCGGTGGGGTAGTGTTGGTCGTGAGCTCACATCTCTTGGTACCCTCGTCTTCGCCCCAGTCGTTCCATTTTTCGTGTAGCGAATCTTTGTGTACGACAGGTGGCACAGGGAAAGGACCCAGTTAATATGTGGATTTTATACGCGGGCCATCAGAATCGTCTGGAGTTGAACTTAACCCTCACCCAACATTTCATCACTTGTGTTTTTTTAATATATATCAGATTCAGGGATGGCGAATCTTTTGGCGATTAAGAGCCAAAGTTAATGAAATAAAGAGTACACTCTTGACTCGTCAATGCCAAACCATTGGGTGAAATATAGGTTTCGATTACTTTTAAGGCTATAAGAGGAATGAGATGTCTTTAAGATAAAAAATAATGATTTTTAAATTGCATTCGCGACCATTTGTGTTGATTTTGTTTTAATATTTAACACAGCTTAGCCCATATACGGCGCAGAATGTGTTTGTCGACTTGCATTCCAAGTAATTTTCCGACGGCACAGGCCACGAATATATGCGAAGCTTTTCTCTGTCTCCCATCTGCAACTTAGCCCCATTAGCAGTTTTGCGTAGCTGCCATCCCAACCCTGTAATCTAAATTCACCGTAGCGCCATCCTAGCTCTGCGTGCCAAAATAATTATTCCGGGTGCCACAGTTGGCGCGCGCGTCATAGGCTCGCCACTCCCGGGTTTGATCTTCACATGTCTCATTAATTAATTTAGCATTTGTCAGAAAACAGCACATTTTGGCCTTTACATGGGACTACTACAAATTATGAAAATGGACACAGTTACAATTAACGAATCCTTAGGTGGAGGAAAACCCACCCAAGCGGGAACGAACCCGCGACCTTTGGCTTGGTAGACGGAGACATTATTTCGAATACGAGAATGCATACATTTCCACCCATCTCTGTGAATTCCGCACGCTTATTGAGTTGATGGGGAATCTATTACACTCTTCGTACAAAAGAATGTAATTCTCAGTCGGATGTTACCCGTTGGCGGTGATTTCATAAAAAATGTCATCAAAATATGAGAGGCTTGATTTTCATCGTCTCTCTTATCTTGCCATTAAGTAATTTACCGCCTATATTTTATCGGTGGTTTTCCCACGCAGTTCGACCAACCCTCACAGCAATGTCTTCTTTTGAATCTGCTAATGCAATCAAACATCTTTTATTCTGTCATTCTGAATGCTATATGCGCAATTTTCAAGTCGATGGATTAATGGTTCCTACCTTTCCTTTTATATGGAACCGCAGCTGGAAAAATTTTCTTTTCATTCTTCTCGAAAGGTTTGTAATAAATAAAAAGTGTGCAACGCGTCACATTTTTTTCTTAGTTAAAAAAAATGACTGAAGGTTGTTTTTATTGAAAATATTTTATTTGCGAGCAACTTAATTTCATGTCGTATTGATAATCTCTGTGTCTATAAATGAAGACGCCAAAGGTCAAAAGGTTAATGACTTTTTAAATTATTTTTGAAATCACGGGGGGCATACATATTGCCCAGGCTAAAATAAACGGATAAATAGAGAAATCTTGCTCCATTGCGATAGATTTAAATACGTGTGCATCATTCGAACAACTTGAGATGTTTTTGTAACCGAAATTGAAGAAACAACTTTGAAAAAAATATCTTTTCACCCTCCAACATTATTTCTACCAATCATCTAAAATTTAGATTATACGTACGCTCCAGTGCCCTAATTTCCAAATCAAAATTTGACGCTCATTGCAACAATGCTACCCGTCTGCCCGCCAGACGCACCGTAGATACAGGGTGCGTTCTGGATGTAATGCAATTAGATTATCCCGCAACGCTCCTATAACTCGAACTGGAATCAAACTACGTCAAGTAGATGAGGAATACGCTAAGCTTTGCCGCAAAACTGGTCTCAGTGCTTTCCCAGCTGCAAAAGTGGCAGGTGGTGAGTAATTGTGAACCCCTGCGCACCGACCGTGTCACCGAAAACATGGAATCGAATCCCTCGAGGAGACTAACAAAATGATTCGTGAGGCTTGCGGGGACTCTTCTCTGTCCTACTCACAAGTGTTAAGGTGGTTAAAGGCCTTTAAGGTTAAGGGCCGGGAAGAGGTTCACGGCGAACAACGCTGTCTGGGCGGCCGTCAAACCAGCAAAACCGACAACAATGTGGCTCGTGTTCGACGATTGTTGGACTCTGGCCGTCGATTGAGCATCAAGATGGTTGCCAATGAATTGAACTTATCGTCTACTGTTGTGTTTCGCATTGTTACTGAAGCTTTAGCGATGAGGAGGGTGTGCGCCAAGCTCGTGCCCAAGGTGTTGTCAGGTGACCAAAGGACCAACCGAGCGGATTATTCGAGAGAACTTATGCAGCGTATTGAAAATAAACCTGATTATTCATGCAATGTCATCGTGTCATGGTGATGAAAACTGGGTTTTTCCATACGACCCAGAAACAAAACGCCAAAGCTCTGAGTGGCGCACCGACCAGTGCCCCAAGCCCAAAAAGGTAAGAATGAGCAAATCAAAAGTGAAAATAATGCTCATGGTTTTTTTCAACAATGAAGTAGTGGTCCCTAAGGAGTGCGTTCCTCAAGGATAGACAGTTAAAGCTGCCTACAACGTGGACGTGCTGAAAAGACTCCAAAAATGGTAATCAGGTCGAGAAAAGACATCTCCATTACCTGGCAACTACATCACGACAACGCGCCTTGCCACAACGTGCTACGAGTCCGCGAGTTCCTGGCAAAGCACCAGGTACCCACGCATCCCCACCCCCCTATAGTCCTGACGTCGCCCCAGCAGACTTCTTTTTGCTCCCTCGGATTAAGGCAGCCCTGAAAGGAACCCGTTTTTCGTCCATAGAAGAGATCCAATCAGCTGTGACGATAATCTTGCGAGAGGTCCCCGAAGACGCCTTCCAGGGCGCGTACCGATCTTGGCAGAGTCACCGGAAAAAGTGTGTAGAGGCCCAAGGACCGTGCTTTGAAGAATTTTAAGCGTTTGTGCGAATCTGTTCAAAAAATTACTTTAAAAAATAATCGCATTACTTTCGGAACGCATCCTGTTTATCAATTAAGATGCATGAAATTTTACTGGTAAGTTAGGATCTGCAGTATTATTTAACGAATCGATGAGGTGGTTCCAATAACCTCTGTTCAGCGAATTTATGGTAGAAATGAAATATGCTGTTGAAATGAATCGCAAGTGAATCTTGCCACTTATCAAATGTTTTGGAGATCCTGTTTTATCAAGCACTATAGATAATGATACAAGGCCATGATAAAGCAAGCCTTGGTGAATGGTTTTCAGTGTCTATTAAGTACCCGTGTGTTCTATATTCCAAGCAACATTCAGTAGCGCATTACTTGGGCACTCAAGGGCCAACATAATTTGTTGCGAACAAATATGTCACTGAAGATCAGAGTGTAGACAAGCCGTACATTTTCATTCTCTTACACGTAATAATAAAACGTTCAAGGAAACGAGTGACTGTTGGAAAAAGCACTCAAACAGCACGATGGCCCAAGACAAATTTTCGGATGTTTTTCAAAATAGGTCCATGGAATCCTCCCGTGACAGTCGAGACTCTTGGTCGATAGAGCTTTTTATGTAAAGGCCGGGAGATCAAAATTTATCCCAACGGCACCATTTGATTCGAGGCCAACAGCGCAGTTTTGAAAAGCTACTCTTACCTATTCGTGTTTTCCCCTTAATAGGAAATAAATCCACACGGTACGTATTTAAAGTGGTGTATGTGCTCATTGATTTTTTTAGATCACATTCGTAAGTTTTACAGGACATGGTAGTGTTTGGAATTCAGGTAAGAAATTTTCTTGCCATCAGTTTCTCCACGAATTGATAAATGGCCCGAAAAAAGAGAAAATTTATGTTTACAGCTAAATTACAATTTTAAAATTTCTGTTTTTCATAACAAACTCAACGCTAAGTTATATGAGAATTTTTATCAAGAGTTGTCCTTTCAATACGTTAGTCTTAAAGCCATTAAAAAAGGATAAATCATGAGTTTTAAATCGTTTGTTACTGTACCATGTGCAACAATGCCATTTGATTACGAGATAAATTATGATTTTAAATGAATACTAATTCGGAGCCAAAAGAGATTCGAAAGAAACTGCGGGAGTTGCCGCAACAGTGACTTTCAACTGAGTCATCCGCTAATGTGCATTTCAATGCAACAATTTCAGAGCGTAAAAATCAATCCCCTTGACCGGAATTCGAACCCGGATCATTTCAGAGTTTCAGAGGACGCCTCGATTGCTTAACTGGCTAAAGCATTCGACCGGACATTGAGGAAACCGGGTTCGAATTCCGGTGAAGGCGAATGATTTTCAATCTCTGAAATTGTTGCCGAAAGAGTTGTTAATTCGATTGCTTCTTCTCAAAAGGCGGCCTTCAAATTGATTGCGCTAACGTAGTGATTCGAACAATTTTTATAATCTCCAGAGTACCGCTTTTTCCCTTTAAAATAACCTAAGGTGCGTAGATGCAAAGTAGGGTAAATCGCAGACGCACTCACTTGTTTAAGAAACGACGCGTTGGATGCATCGGGACATATTCACCGCGTGCAATCCATCCATCTATGGCACGACCATACACTCATCAAGTGAGTTTGACGACTGAAAATCCGCACGACTTGAAGTGGAATAAACAAAATCGTTTACATTCATCACGATTGAGAGGCAGCTCATAAATACTGATATCACATCTCAAAAGTGTCTTCTTTTTAGTGCTGATATTTACAGAACTTGAATTGTTCAAATGGCATTCATGAAAGAAAAATTACAACGTATAATTTTCCTGCCTTTTCCTATCTGCCGAAGGTTCTCTCTTCATTCACATGCTACCTACACCTGTGATCATTACGATTCCTATGTTCGCTCGGTGGTTCACGCGTTCGGCGGCCAGGAAGCCGCGGATTCCAGCTAATGTTGGCCTATGGATGCAATGTCTCGATGCCATGAAACGTCGTTCGCTTACGGCGAGATGGAACAGCAGCAGCCGGAGAAACTTGGAGGCCAATTTGACAAAAAAACTCAGTAACAACCCACAAAATATATATATATATATATATATATATATATATATATATATATATATGTGTGTGTGTGTGTGTATATATATATATATATACATACATACACACATAAAAAAAACCATAAACACAGTAATCAACCCGAAGGTCGGTTTATTAGGTGACCCGGTACTAAGCCCTATACGGCTTGTGAAATTCACACATCAGGGTATGGGGGCCAGTGCCTTTCCCTGTGCCGGTTATGGTTTCCCAGGAAGACCTGGTACCCGAAAAAAATCATTTCAGCTTGGGTGGAGCTGCAGGTGCCCCGAGTGCCTAGCCCGGGAATCGAACCCGGGACCCTCCGGTCAGCAGTCCAACGCTCTACCCATACATATATGTGTGTATATATATATATATATATATATATATATATATATATATATATATATACTTATATACACACGCTACCGTTTTCATATCCTATCCGATGAGTTTCGGTCTTCTTTTTTCGTCTTTTAAACGGTTTTGCAATGTCTCTGCTTCTCCACCCCAAAAGCAAACTCCTCCTAATGGGCGATGAGCTCAAAAATAACCCGAGCGATTTGGAAAACACAAAAAGAATAAAATGTTGCCCGCCCGGCTGAAACGAATTGAATTCTTTCAAAACAGCCGGTGTCATAAAACTTGTCGTCGTAATTATTAAATTAGGGTCAAGAACTTTTATTTTATTCATTCTTCCGGCTTGAAATGTGTCAATTACTTCATTCGACAACGATACATTCTTCTACGGACCACGTGAGTAAGGACGAAGCCCTTACGCGGGGTGAGAGCCGTTTGTCTTTCCGTCGGCACAGTGCTGCTAAATGGTAATACCCTGGGGACGACGGGAGAAAATGAGGATTTTTACCCTTAACTCCTCCACCAATTGATTCATCACGGCCTGTCTCCCAAGGCACATACACGCACACGTTTCCAATTTGTCATTAAAGCGCCTCAGCGGGTCGTCTTTCTTCATGAAGCCCTTTCTCCTCTTATTCCCGTCCCTCTCCGAACCGCCTCCACGAGCCAAGAGATACGAAGGGGGGGGGGGTCTCAAAAGACTGCTTATAAGGAGGAACGGGGAGCTGGGGGGAGGGAGAAAAATAGCATTTAGGGAGGGCGCGTGGGAGGAGACGGGATAACGGCCTTAGAGGACTGGAGCTGCTCTTTGTACAGGAGGAAAAGGAAGGAGAAAACAGTGAGGGGAAGAAAGAAAGAGAGAAAGGGGAACTAGGGGGGGAGGAGGGGAGGGGAGGGGCGAGAGAGATACGATAGAGGATATTGAAAGGGAGTGAAATGAGAGGTTAGGAAGAGTTTTTGGGATGACTTCATGGAATCCTGTACGAAATTGAATTCATTTATACCCTTATTTCATCCGACCCGCTTCCGGGATCAAGCGAGCATGTATAATAAATTCCGCAAAGGTGGCGCGCATGTATTTTAAGTTAATGCATACATGGGCTGATGAAATATCCTCAAGCGCTTTTAATTGTGTTTTGCTAGGCGATAAAATATTAAAGGAAAAAAATACAATTGTAAGCTGGTTCCTCGCTCAATTACATCGCCGTAATTGGCAATGCTCACGAGTGATTTACCAAAATCATCTGTTGGGTACTATTATTCTGGTGAACTCTTTGATTTTACAACGAGTTTTCAAATTTCAAAATCGGACTTAATACTCCATAAATTTGAAACAAAGTCATCGAAGCCACGGAATGATTATTTTTTTCTTTCAACTTTTCTTGCAGTCAATTATTTTTCCTATGAATGAATAAAATAAAGCCGTAAATCCGTTTGC
This sequence comes from Hetaerina americana, assembly GCF_022747635.1. Taxonomy (NCBI): domain Eukaryota; kingdom Metazoa; phylum Arthropoda; class Insecta; order Odonata; family Calopterygidae; genus Hetaerina; species Hetaerina americana. The sequence goes on from NW_027286741.1 coordinate 6,702,454, forward strand.
TTTTATCTGAAATAATATTTACAAGGTTTTAAGAACGCCAGGGTACTTTGGCATTAATTTAATAAGATCCGTTTGAAATTTAACGTTTTGTAGACAATTGCCAAAAAGACGTTTCCTTTCAGCAAAATCTTCAAGTTCACCCATTTAGGGTCGGAATCGTATGATAGTGAATGATTCCCGATATGATTATGATAGTACTAGTTCCTCTTGTCAGTTGTTACCACAGTGTTGAGGGGCATTATTTTTTCAATTTCATTTTTAATAGTTACCTGTTTGTTTACTAATTAATTATTATGTTGAACTTCAAAACTTTAAATTAAAATTTTTTCAAGGATTCTTTTTGAAGCCACATAATGCTGATGTGGTTGTCTGACCATTAAGTAGATCTCTTGAAAAGTTTCGGTGCATTTCCCTACGTCTGTCTCATTGCCAAAAAAGTCAAAACGAATCAGCAAATATTACAAATAAACCGTCAAATTTCAATATTTATGGTATCATGACACCTGACCATTGAGACCTAGCGGAAAAAAAAGTCGCAATGCATCAATGCATTATACGAGATGGAACCACTCCGTGTCGACTGACACACGTTTTAAATCTCCAGCATTGTAATTTAAGGGCTAAACTAACTTTTTTTTAATGGGCTTACCATTAGACGGATGATTAAATTTTCATCACACCATTAATGCTTCAAAATTTTGTAACTATGAAAGTAGGCAACGTAATCTCACTGTGATGGTAACAGTTTAGTCCTGCTATAAATAAGTATTCCTGAGCTAACTTTCCACAACCTTACAATACCATTGGGTCTTTAACGTAATAGTGTCGAAAGAAAAGTTGATTTGTCAACGCCGTTGCTAGGCTACAGGTATAAATATTGACTATCGCACTCCCAAAAGGTAAACAAGGTTTTTTTTTAAATGAAAATATGGCTAAGAGTGCCAATTTATGACTGATTGACTGATTTTCCAAGGTTAAACACAGAACAAGTTAATTCAAACACAATCACCCGAATAGCAAGGAAACCGGTGAGTTGTAGAATGCATGATTCAGATAATACCCATTCCTTTAACAGAGGAAATATAACCGAAATTTATCTCGAATGATGACTGCTTAATATCTTAAAATTATTAAATGCAAAGAAATAAGTTTCGAGCACATTTGAGGGGGTAATGTCCACCAGAAATATTGCCCCCTAAAAGCACTTGACCGATATTAATCATTTTAAATGCGCTAATACCCTCTGACATGCCAGACTCTCTGAAGCATCTCAAGCGGAATCCTATCTTCAGGGAGAAGAACATTTCTTGCGATAGAAGTTTCTGCGATGCGATTAACCCGAGAGGTTTAGCGCCTCACCCCTCCTCCCGGTAATTCACTCAAGACACGGGGCCAGTGGAGTTAGCCATGACCTAAGGGAAGTCTGATATCGAGGGCCATGAACTCAATCTGGCAACACGGCGTGATGCTCAAAGGGATTCCAACACTGCCGCAATTTATGCCGATTGGTTGGGTCCAAGATTATAGGAACAACATTTCCAGAAGGATTTGAATGTGCCAATAATATACAATTGTGTCAATAAATTCTTGGAAACCAAACAACGATTTACTTCAGCCATCCAATTTTACTTTTACAAATATGTCAATATTCTTTCTTACGGATGATACTCTCGTCTTATAATCATCCTTGGGTATATTTACTTATCATTCTCATAGATAAATCCTTTACTTTTCCCTGTATTAAGTTCTAAAAGAAGCCCGATATATCAATATTTTCTTTTTCATAGAGTATTTCTTATGCACCTATCCTCTTTCACTCGTTTATATTCCTCTTTGTTTCTCATTTTACCTGTCTTTTTAAAATTTAGGTTTCTCTCTCTTACTCCAGTTGCATGAAGGATTTTAGAGCAACTACTCTTCTCTGGCCTGGTATTTGCAATGACATTTCGCCTCTGGTTCATATAGGTATTTTACCTTTTGACATCACACCTAGATAGGGATTCGTGCCCACATCCCTCCATGTCCGGCCGAGTGTTTCAGCCAGTTAGGCTAAAGAGGCATCAACAATTGTTGTATTGCGATGGTCATTAAACAGATGACTCCGTTAAAAGTTACTCAATCGGTATCTGCCGCAGTGTTTTACAATTTAATATCGCATTAGCTAGAGCTGTTCTGCCATTAATACATGTGTTCATTGCAACTAACGCGCTACATGTAATGTCGCTACCTATTACAAAAATTCAATAGTTTTAAATCATATATGTCGGACAAGTCCCTCGAATCAAGGAAGGAATCGCTTTCGGGAAGAAGTTACGCCTTGAGTGAAAAATATGAGTAAACATTAGAATATGTATTCCAGGACCCTCAAAAAACAAAACTCTTATCAATAATTAGTGGAGGAAAATCGGCCAATAGCTTTTTAAAATATCTACAACCAATTATATGAGGGAAAGTTTATAAAAATGACGAGCAATGGCTTGAAAATGAAATAAGAGTCATCTGTATGAGCTTCAGAAAACACGTGATAGCTTATATGTATAATTCCCTAACTATGACAATGGAAATTGTTTGAGGAGGAAAATTTAAATTCACCACTGAATTAAAGAAAAAATAAACGAGAAAGCGCAGTTAAGAAACGGTCAGCGACGGAGCATTATTGATCTTTCAGGAAAATGATTCGAAAATCATTATTATTAACAAGAATATATACGTCCGTACCTGAAAATCATAATATTCTACAGTACATGGAAATCGATGTATTTAACTGAATATGAAACTGGAAATATCGAAGTTTGTTATGATTTTAACGCATTTTCTTCAATGCAATCGAGCATTTTACGGTCATCATTCAATCCCAATTTGGGTTCAGGTAATTTTCCTCTTGTTATCTTTCGTGGCAACTATGAAGTAAAATCATTTTCAAAAAGTAAGGATGGACCAACTACATTTAGTAAAAGAAATACTAGTCCTCATAGAGAGTGACCTCTCCATTATTTGGTCTAAAACTCACTTGGTTAGAAGCACACCAAATGTCACCGGTAAGAATTACGCATAGGGTATAGAGGTGATGCTGTCATGCAATGAACCCACGGTCGTATATGTCTCAAGCTATTCTGAGAGTGACTCGTAAGAGACATTCGCCAGCGCTCCAACAAAAAGTGGATAAAATATACAAAGTAAAAAAAATTGTGCATTCACGTGCATCAATTCTTTCCCTCGAAGAGAAAAGCTGTATCGTTCAACCCCTTGATGGTTTCCTGGAAAAACTGTTTGTTATCTCCATATGATGGATGCTCAAGGTTCAGAGTTTTTCGAAAAATTGTTAGAATGTGCGCATAATTAACTGATGTAACATGCTTGTCATGAAATATGCCAACCAATAAAATTTCGTGTGTCAGGATGCCTTGGGGGTTCCGAACTTTAAATTCCAAAATTGAACAACACTAATTTGGAGAGATTATAAATGTTATTTAATCTTGAAAGTTCAGTCGATTCCATCTCCATGGAAACCAAACTCGCAAGCAGTTACTTCCTAAGCGATAGTTCCCAATGGTCGAGCTGGCCAATAATGTCATCAGTAGTTTTCCTTTATGGTTGCTGATATGTTAAAATAGCAAGTGAATTGCAGTAACTAAATTGATTACTAGAACGTTCATGTACACTACAAGGGTAAGTCCAATACGTTATGCAAGAATTTGCATTTTTTGCAGAAAATTATACCGATTCAAACAAGAGGATGCAAACATATTCCCATCCGAATTCCAATTTTTTCCCCCCTCACCATCCTTTGCCCGAGTGAGAGGGCAAATAAATCGAACACGAGTTCGAGTTTCAGTCCTGCGTGACCCATGTTGTTGTGGTGGAGGTCTATCGCATTAATGTTTCTGGTGCATTCTTATTCTTTCAAATTTCGTACACCAAAGTGGGTGCAATTAACACTTGTTTGGATCTTAAGTTTCCCACCAGCATATACATGGATTTTGGGCGTCTGTCTCGGGTTTCTAGCGAGTGCTTTTATCCCTTTGCCTCACCTTTTTAAAACCCTTTCTATCCCTTACCCCATTTCACCTGATGTTTGCACCCCCTGCCATGCACCTTTTTGGTGGACCCTGGGGTCATGTGGGTGTAGTTCCAAATTTATAGTTTTATCTAACCCTTTAAACACAAATTGATTGCACTAAGTCATGCAGGAATTTGCATTTTTGTAGGAAATTACACTGATTTAAGAGAGGGAATGATAAAATATTCTTACCCAATTTAAATTTAAATAAGTCACAAGAAGAACGGTGATTACAGATATTCCTATATTTCAAACAAAGCCCAAGATTAAAATAATCAAGAAACGATGTAAAAACTAACTCTAATACAAGCGACGCGTCACCACGCAAAATGTTTGAAACGCCTTACTATATTTCAACTTCCTTTGAGGCGATGGAAGCTGGTGCGAAAGCATTCAAATTAAAATAGTGAATTATGACTTAAACAAACAATAAGTTATCGCTTCCCATTAGTTTTCATGGTTAAAACTAAGAGAAGCATCTTCACAAGCGATTAGGGAGCCATTCAAGCCGTTCCTTGTCACTTAAACAGTGAAAGCTCTCTTTAAAATTACTGCGTTTTGCAAGGACAGAGAATCACATTAATTAATTCCCACGCGTGCTATTAATTACGAGCAGAAGATTGTGGGCAGGCTACGCATAAAATAAATCACACCTAATTCACTGGGATTTGTAATACGGATCTCGCGAAACGCGAATTGCACTTACTCAGAGCGGTGGATGCCAGATTTACGAGGATCTGAGGCAGCATAGTATGAGGTGAATTCAACTTGCAACACCTACCTTTTTCTTACTAATCATCAACACAAAAACTTTAAAACTATGCTATATCTGACCATAAACTCCCTGCAGCAGCACACAGTTTTTATTACGTCGACGTCATGTTTCCATTACCGCTGTGAACGCTTCTTTGGGAGTGTGATTTGATCGCTTGAAAAGCACTGACACAAAAGCAGTACGGCTAATGAATTCGCGGCCAAGGAGAGTGTCTTTGATCGTTGGAAGGAGCTAAAATTTGCTAAGAGCTAGGTCAGGTGAGTATAGAGAATGATAATCGACGTCACAACCTATGAAAAGAAAGTCTAATTCATAACGTCATCACACGTAAACATTCTCTGGCGCATGTCACGCGCACAGCCTTGTAGTCGTCCGTCGGCATTTGTGGCAGTCAACTGGAGGAAACTGGTCGCATTTTCAGGTCATCATGCAGAATTATCTGCTTAGATCCGACGGAAATGCCAACTTTGGAGGCGGTGTGATACACAATCATTCGGCGATTCTCCAAAATACCTTTCGCCACTCTCTCGATCATTACGTCCGACCGGATTGTTCGAGTCAGAGATTGTCTTGTTCTGGTCTCTCACAAGACGTCCTGCCTTCTTGCAAGTGTCGCACCCTTGAACTTACATTAGATACCTCCATGACACCATCACCACACGTCTTACTCAACTGTTGATGGATTTCAATTGGTGCCACAGCACACATAATGGTTAAATCAAATGAATACACGCTGATCTTTTAATGAAAACATCGCCATTTGAAGTATCAAAAACAGTCCGCCCCCCTCTCACCACTGCCTGTTACAGTTCAGTGTGCTTTCTTTGTCATACAAATTGACAAAGAGTGCTCGCTTATTTTAAAACAAACCATGTGTTTCTGTTTCCCGTTCTGATTTTAAAAAAATCGGAAGTGTCACAACTTGAATGCACCTCGTATAAGAAAATGGAGTTACTGCAAAGTCCTCGATATAATCCGGCCGGGGTGGGCGCGATTGAGGTTTGTGGCCTAGAGCCCAAGTCTCCATTGTCCTCCTGTCCAATGGCCGTCACTGCGTTACTTTAACCTAACATCAACGAAATTCTTCCTAGAAAAGCCGAGGGGGATTATCTGAGGAAGTTTTTTTCCCGTATTGGTACAGAAAAGAGGAAATCGACTGGCGAATGCAGGCAACTTTTCAGGTTTTTGCGACAAAATTGTGTCCTTTGCAGTACGTGGTTTCAATCCAGCCATTTTTAATCATTATTGACATCCACGCGTATGTCTTCCTGCACAACACAAACTGTAACAGTGATAGCTCTAACTTTTTCCCACTTCGGAAGAACAATCATTGGAGAGGTCAACCGGGAGAAGAAAGTAGTGGGAGGAAGTGGGAACTAGTGCTAGCGGGTGACCCAAGGGCCTCATCTAAGATTGAAGTCGAGCAAATGGGGAGGAGGCGTGGTGCGTTGAGAACTGGGGCCCAAGGGTGATAAGACCGGTAGGAGATGGAGGGGCGAGGGAGCGCAGACGGGACGGGAGGAAACAAAAGAGGCCAAATGGGGGGTGGAACGAAACAGAACTACACGAATCGGAAATTCTCACATTCGCAAATCGGGTGACAAAAATGCAGAATGAAAACGAATAAAGAGACTGCGCCGTCTCAAATCCTCGAAAATCTCCCATCCACCGCCCTTAATAAGTCCATTTCACAAGATCGGATGATCCGGGATCGAGATGGTGCGGTTGTTAACCCTTTGCACTAGGGTGCTTTTTTCTCGATTTCCTTAGTCTACTCGGGATTGAATTTTTTAAATACCCCAAATTAGCTAAGCGTGGCAATAGAATGAAAAACTGGAGTTTCTTTTCATGCAAACTTATTTATTTGGATTTTTTGACATAATTATTGATAACTTGATTGATAAACCATATTAAACTCTATAATTTTTCATGGTATGATATTTTTGGATGCATTCACCAGCATGAAGACCTGGTTTACATTCACACGTCTCACAGATATATATCGTCTCTCTTCTTCCTCCTTTGATTTTCATTTCTACTGGCTTCCCACCCAGAGGGCCGGGGTTCAAATCCCGTCGGTGTTGAATATTTTTCAGAGGTATCCCTACTTGAGGTGCTTTGTGGAGGGCACTTTGAGTGAGTACGCCGTCCGTCGGATTGGACGTTAAGCTTCTGACCCCTTGGCGCCCTTCGTAAAGAGTAGGCTAATGCCGACGCCGGGTTTTTCTCCACCCTTCATCCTATTCTGTCCATCCCTAATGGCGCAAATGACCTCAGCTGTCGGTCGCATCCCATAAAAACTACTACTACTACTACTACTAGCTATTTTGAGGAGGTCCATTTTCCAATCCCAGTGAAGTCGGAGTAATTTCTTCCATGGCGTAATCTGCCCACACTCTTCTGCTCGTAATTAAAGACAATGGCGTCAAGTAATAAATGCGATTCACTGTCATTGCGAGGCGCAGTAATTTTAAAGAGAGCTTTCCCCGCTTAAGTAACATTGAATGGCTTGAATGGCTCCGCAATCACTTATGAAGTTTCTTCTGTCCATTTTAACTTTAATATTCAGGAGGAAGGGATAACGTCTTGTTTCTATAGTTCACAGTTGACTATTTAAGTTTGAATACGTACGTATCTGCTTGCAGCACCTGAACGGAAATTGAAAGATGGTGTTTCATACATTTTGCATGGCGACGCGTCGCTTGCATTAGGGGTAGTTTTTCTATCGTTTCTTGATTACTTAAATCTTGGATTTTGTTTAAAACTCAGGCATATCTGTAAACACCGTTCTTCTTGTGGCTGATTCTAATTTACATCATATGGGAATATTCAAGCATCCTCTCGCTTGAATCAAATTAATATTCTACAAAAAATACAGGTTCCTCCATGACTTAGCGGACTTTAAGTAATTTAAGTATTAAACAAAACTATACATTTATAAATACATGAATACCCCGGGGTCCACCAAAAAGGTTCATGGCAAGGGGTGCAAACATCAGCTGAAGTGGGGTAAAGGATAAGGGATTAAAATGGTTTTAAAAAGGTGAGGAAAAGGGATAAGAGCACTCGCTGGAAACCCGGGAAAGACGCCTAAAATCCATATATATGCTGGTGGGAAACTTAAGTTCAAAACAAGTGTTAATTGCACCCACTTTGGTGTACGAAATTGGAAAGAATTAAAATGAACCACAAACATTAATGCGATGGACCTCCACCATAGCAACACGGGTCACGTAGAACTGAAACTCAAACCCGTGTTGGAATTCTTTGCCCACTTACCCTTGGGTGATGAGGGAGAAAAGAAAATAATAAGTCCGGACACCCTTAAATCCGGCCCTGTGGAATCTTTCACCAGAGGACCAAGTACGCAGGAAATGCAGTATCAGTCTAGACGCCTGAGTAATTACAACCACTGCCTCAACGGATAACAGTAGAAGGTACGTCACTTATAAGCCAACTCCTTCAGCTTTATCCCAATGCAATTTCCCTTTAGCATTAACAGTCTCACCCTGGACAGGAAGTAGGTGTTCATAGAATTAAAGAAATGCATCTCTCCCCTGAATTAGTAATTAGGCACGAATAATGAAGGATCTCAGGTTTTCCCGCCGTATGGTATTCAAGAAGTTCTCTCGAGTTTCCCACTGGGTCAGGTTGCAGTACACCGACGTTTCGAAGGCTGACTCTGGCATCGTCTTCAGGGTGAAGTGTTGGCGACTTCACCCTGAAGACGATGGCAGAGTCAGCCTTCGAAACGTCGATGTACTGCAACCTGACCCGGTGGGAAACCCGAGAGAACTTCTTGAATAGGCACGACTAGTTTCAACGCATCGGGGTCATCCTAGATATTTTCAAATTTGAACTAATTTATTTATTAATTTACTTTTTATACATATACCCTGAAAGCCACTGTTAGGGTTTTTGGCAGGGGGTGAATACACACCAGAATAATTTTACCCGAACATGACCCAACCGCGGTCGAACAATGTCATTATGATCCCCTATCTTTCGTGGAAAATATTTTATGCCGAATTCGAGCTCATGGACGAGGGGTTAACTCTTTCACCTTAAATTTTAAAGTGATTACAGTTGCCACAAATCAAAACCATGAGGTAACCACCGCAGGAGTTCAGTGAGCGCATGTTGATTGGGTTTAGTCCTATGAGCGCAAATGAGGCATAATTTGCGTGCATCAATATAACGGGAACTATTTAACTGAATGACAGACGCTGGCAGAGAAAACGCCGTGTGAACTCCATGCCGAGGTTATTTCCGTACATTTGCTTCCAGGTATGACAGGTGCGATTCAATCAATCATGTCAGATTGATTAACCATCAATTTATGTCAGAATTCGAAGGTATTCCGTTTAAGCGTTTACATTATTTTTAACCGAACACATGCACAGGGCAACACGTAAGTCATAGCTTAGGTGGATTACGGGTCAATTACCCTCCGTACTAAGTGCAAAGGGCTCAGTCCTGATCCGATCGAGTCCGACCGATCGAATAGTTGGCAGAACCCGCGGGAATCGAACTGGCGTCTTTGCACCTCAAGGAGAAGCATCGACCAATACAGTGGTCTTTCATTTTTCCTTCCCATAGCTGACAACACCTTGCCTTGGGCGTTGATTATCAAAACTTCCCCTGCTTTTCCTGAGCCTCAAGCTAGAACTTCGTGCGCCTTCCGTCGGATCGGATCCACAATTCCCTTAAAAGTGACGGCGGGGGTGCTTGAGTTAGGGTGGGAGGGGGAAGGAGTGGGAGGGAGAGAGGGAGGGATCTGAACACGGCCGCACGCGAAGAAGAAGCTCGAGTGAGCTCGGTTAGTGCGTGTCACTTTGTAAATGTCGTGAGCGATTATTAGCGTCAATCACGACGCTGAAAAATAACTCGGAAAGGGTGTGGAGGGATGTAAAGCGGGAGGGAGAGGAAAGGAGAGACGACTGCGTGGGCACTCGGGGGCGAATGCGAGAGCGGGAGAACGCGTTGCGGGGAGCGATCCCACCCTCCCCCGCGAACCCCGTCCCTCACTCCGCTCCTCTCCCTTCCGCCCCGACCCACCCGAGAGAGGACCATCCCGAAGGAGGAGTGAGGCAGGAAGAGATTCATTTGGGAGGGTGGCAATCTCACTCTCTTTCTGCCTGCCCCCCGCTCTCTCTCTCGCCCCTCATCCCCTGCCCCCTCGCCCCTCTCCCTGTCGGAGCGTTTCAGTGGAAAACACGTCTCTCCGTGCGTCGAGTGGAGGGCGGCGGCGGTGGAGGGATGGGGTGTGGAGGAGGTTGGCGGAGAGAGACGCGGAACAGGGGAGGAGGGAAGGGGAGATAGGGTGCGGAAGGGTTTTCTTTCATTTTTATTTTTAATTTAAAGCGAGCCGAGTGATGCAAACAGTTGACAAGCGATGTAGTTGACGACACTCCCGCATGTCTTAGCGGTGGCACTGTGAGGTGAGACAGGAGACACCCTCCAAACACCCCCCCCCTGCGGGAGCACGTAACCTTTCTCACCCCCCCTCGCGTACCTCTCTCGTCCCAAGCTGACCCCTCTACCCCCTCTAACTCCTCTCCCCTCCTCTCCCCCGACTGACTAGCTGCCAGACCCCGCGTCGGTGCGCAGTCACTGGCACGATTTCGCGCCAGTGGAAATAATAATTCCAGCGACCGTTTGACGAAGAAAGGGATGAGGTGGGTTGGGGTTGGTGCTGGGTGGGGCGAATGGGGGTGGGGGGAGGGTCGGGGGCTGTGCTGTAGGGGGGGGGGTTGGGGAGGTGGGCTCAATGGAGAGGGAGGACATTTTTATGTGGGGAAGAGGGAGGCTGGCTGGAAAATGATGGCACAGCTGCAAGAGTAGTTTCCCGGGGAAACATTTGACGAGATGATTTAACGGTTGGAGGAAAATGGCAAATGGGCATGTAAAACACTGCTGCGAAAAATTTTCAACTTTGTGCAAATTTTCAACTTTGTGCAAATTTTCGCCACTCCACCACGAGCCTCCCTCCCCCATTCGGTCGGCAGAGGAAGTTTCCCCGGGGGAGGTTGTTCTGCAAAAAAGAAAAAAAGAAATAAAGACGAACCTCGCTCGCAAAATGTGTGCTCGCCGCGGGTGGTGTGCGAGGCTCCCCTGAACGCTTCAACTGGTGGGGCGCATCGCGCTAAATAGGTTCGGGTGAATGCCACACCGCCATTCGAAGTCGGATACACGGAGAGAGAGATGGGGGAAAAACTTTGATCATGGGTCTTAATACCTATGACGAAGTTTCTTCCGAAACTTTTCCGTGTTTTCGTTTCGCGAGCATGAAATCTCATAACGCCACTCCCACCCGCTCGTGATAAGGCTATCATCTCTGGCACAATTCATCATCCACTCCACACGGGAGTTAACTCAAGGGACGAACTCAACAGAATAAAATCAGGGATTAAAGTGATGTGCAAGAAGTTTCCGTGACAGTGAAAATTATGCGATAAGGCGGCCGGATGATGAGATAACTGGCGTCGCTGAGGATGGATACGTCATTATGATCAAGGAAATTCACGAAATGGGGAGTGGGGGGGGGTAAACGGGAGGATATGCGAGTGATGAGGTTAACTTACGGCACAAAGGGATAAACAATAGTCAAAGGACGGTTTCCCATGGGACTATATTCTAAGCGAAATTTCGTGGTGCAGGTTTTAATAAAAAAATTAAATTATAAATCTATAAGTACAATTGGGTACGCTTTTCAAGAGGGCAAACTTTGTTTCCCCAAACGGACTAAACTCAATCAGAGCCTGGAATTAATCAAAAATTCCACCTTTAATGCGACACGAATAATGTAAAATCATTTAGCCGTTCATATCATATTGATCTGGTCAGCATGAAGACCATATTCAACTTAAGCAGCTGGCCATGAAAATTGCTATTTTGTAATGAGACCAGGTAAATTATTGCGTTGCCAAAATAAAGCCCACAAATAGCTCGCTCAAAGGCGGGGCTGGGGTTTCCAATCGCTATGTAAGTGGACTCCAAGTTTGAAAAAGTTAAAGGTACAAGAGGAAAAATGTTAAGCATAAGTAATTACATCAGAGGGCGCATTTGGAAGATAAGATATCAATAAATAGCGAGAGTTTTCCGACCGTGACGGACTAATGGATGCTCAAGTTAGTAATCAGAAACGCATTGCACGTTACTCTTTTACATACGAAACGTTAACCGAAAAACCCATTCCGAGAAAAATCATTCGCATTGGCAACATTACAAAATGGTACCAAAAGTTAATCTTGCACATGATGTAAGAATACTCTCATACGTTCATAATAATGTTGAACCTTCTATGAAGAAAACTTTAAATTACTTTGCTCTATTTTTTATAAGAATTGGGATCATCCAATGGCGTTACAACATTATCTCATGATCGCTTCCGCAAAATACTGGGTCTGGTGGAAGCGGCAGCTTGGTACCCAATGGCCAGTTTATATTTTTCGGTTTATCTCCGTAACTATCGGATAATTTTACAATGCTCTCATTCGAAAAAGAAAATGCTGTCAAGGAGTCAGTCGAATATTGCCGCGGGCATAACACCAGAGCAAAAGTGGATTGCCCCGCAGGGAGGGCCGCGTTCAAGGGTGGGTGTGTGGGTGTCTGCGCATGGCGTATCACTCCGGAGACTCCGCCATCCACCCAGGCGTTTGAAATATCTACGCACACAAAGAGAGAAGGGCGGTGACGTTACTCGGCGTCAGCCTTTTTTTTTTACGACCCTTTGATCCTCATTTTTTGTGCGTAGCGAAGGGGGGACTCTACCCTGTAAAGCATTTTATTCCATCCCTACGGTGAAAAAAATCCTTGACGTCTTCACTCCTGGGGAGAAGGGTTATGGCTAGGAGCGCTCGCCTGCTGCCCTCATCTCACTCCTTGCCCTTGCAGAAGCGGCATCATCCAGGCGTCGAAAAGAGTTGCCGTCACTGCTTGAATAAGGAGAAGAGATTTCGCCGGTGCCTTGCATCCCGTCCCTTGTCTTCGGTGCTATACACTTATTAAAGCGTCCAACGAAGTGTTTCCCTTCTCGACTGCGGAAAAGAGTTCCCGAACATTCTCACTTTCCGTAATAGGAAAACGTTCTTGTCAGTTTACTAAATTAATTTCAAGCTCACCAATTGAGAAAAATCACCTTTTCAGTATGATAAAGGCATCGTTAAAACTTTAAGCTAGTTATATCTCGTGTCGACCCACCGGCACTTGATACCCTCAAAAATAGCCATTTTAAATCGATCGAAAGGGAAATAAAAATCATTGGGTAAATATTTTTCCCGCACCGTGTAATCTAATATGCCTTCCTTTTTTCCAACAAATTAACAGTTAAAGGGACTCCATATCATTGTCCGTAATTAATTTCTCACCTGATATTTCACCAAGCTCAATAAGTTCTCCTTAAATAATATTTACGCGAGATAATCATAACTGCGCGTATGAAGTAGGGAGGACATTTCAGAGACGAACCTACTGGTGATGGCAATTACGTAATACAACCCATAAAGCAGGGAAAATATATAGCTGCGTTTGCGGAACATTAAATCTACCCTAAAAAATAAGGACCAACGAATTAAAAACATCAATCGATATTTCTGATAAACTCTACACCAAAAAGAAAACACCAATGCCACATCATGTCAAACTGCGGAAGCTCAGATGAAAAAAAAATCCAGTAGAGAAGAGAAAATTAATGATATTAAAAAGAAAGCATACCTGATACGAGGAATGAAGCAAGTAGTGCAGCGTATAACCAATCCATTTTCTTCGTCAGACGGGGCATACACGAATTTCCTTGTTTCATTAGAACATATCCAGGAGTGGCGACACTTAAAAAACCAAGACGCTCCTTTCAATGTGTATCGAAATGCCCTCCCGTGTGCACGCCAAAGGAACAATTAGAACACTCGAGACCAACACCAAAACGATCACTTATTTTGACCGAATCGAAGGATCCGACGAGAACTTTCGATACTCTCCTTCTCAGCTGCGTAGGGGGGAACAATTGACACTCTCCGCGCCGCTGCTGCTGTCGAGAGGGCGTCGGGGGAGAATAAAACGCTCGTCAAAATTTCCGCACTTCGCAGCACTTTTCGAACACAACGAGTCCTGATACACAAGCCGGCTGCCTACCAAATAAGTTACCAGATTCAAAAAGTGAAGATCGAATATTTTGCACGCGATTTTGTGTATGTATATATATATATTCGTTGCTATCAGCAGGAGCAGAAATCACTGCGAGGAGATGTGCGGGGGCGGACGGGGAACACAAGGGAGGAGAGGAGTTTTCGTTGCTAGCAGCGACTGCAGGGCACTCTCCAATTCAACTCCCACGACTTCGGGACGCAGCGCGGAACGATTCCGAGCGGGGAGACATCTCCAGGGCCCCCGTCGCACTAAACTCTGGGGGGGGCGCGAGCTTCGAAACGCCCGTCGAGCCGAGCCCTAGACCCGGGCGCGCGCGCCGAGCACGGCGCAGCCGACGGATAAATCGCCGGGGCCAATATATATTCAACAACGCTCCCATCATGATAGATCGAAGGAGAAACTTGACTTAAAAAGAACATTTATTTTGCAACAAGGTAGCTAGGAGTTATGTAGTTGAAGGCAGAATTGAGACCGATCAATGGACTAAACACTGTTACACTTCCAAGCCCCAACAAAGACCACACCAAATATCTTAAAATCCTTCACTACAATTAATAATTTTTTATCTCCATGTATTTTGCTTCCCGTCGTCCAAAATGTAGTCCTCTTTCCTTTCCTCTCTCATTTGTTCCCTCCAACGATATCTCCTCGTATTTTTCTCCATTTCTTTACCAATAAATATGCCCTGACTCTCTGTACACTCCTTGAAATGTTTCCCGTCAGCCTTTCCGATTCTCCTAGCATCACTAAAAGCTTCCGAATTATTTTTAATTCCACCTATGCCAGTTAATCCGTCGTCCATACCTGTATCTCGATAGCCTCCAATTTTTACCAACGACGAGCAAGATATCGAAACTTACCGAATAACGGTCTAGTCTATATCTATGACATGTACGAAAATGTTTCTCTAATTCACTGAATGAACATATATAAAGATATAATGAAAATACATACATATATATATATATATACAGGTATATATGTGTATACACTGTATATATAATTATATATATAATCCCTCCCCGGACTACAACCTTGACGTGGTGGAAGGGCTTCTGCGTTCCGATGACCCCTAGAGCTGTGCTGGCGGGAGTAATAATAATTGCTCCTGGTAGGGTCACCCATGCCAGATAGGTCGAAGGTTAGGAGCCAGACGAAAGGTAGTCCACGCAGCGTCTGTTCCTCAGTGAGGCGGCTGCAATGGCGTCTGACCCCAGTGGGGCGGCCAGTAAGAGATGGTGTCACGTTAAAAACACTATTGAGGAAGGCAACGGGAAACCACCTCAATTATCATTCCCAAGATTTGTATTTTACACATTAGTTAAAGGCAATTCTGAGAAATAGAAGATAAACTACTGGAGGGGACTAGGATCAAAAAGGTTAAAAAAAAGTATTTATGCCTAAGTTTGTGTGCCTAAGTATCAACAGGTACCATTAGATAAAATAAGGCGAGAGGCTAACATCATTAGGTTTTTAAACTTAGCTACCCAGTCTGAAGAATAATCCCATTTAAGGGACTCTTCCCTAGATAAAATAACGTTTGAAAATGATTGATTCTACTATTCATCTCTCTAAGCTTACGTTGATGCTGTCTCCTATCACAGTGCTGCAAATTCCAATCTTTACTCTTAACGTGTAAAAGACTACCTACTATCAGCCATACGAAATGCAGCGTAAATTCTAATATCTAGTCTGTAAGTGATTTCAAATTAACCATTTCTGTACCCTGAGGGTGCAAAACATGAAAAATTGTATTTCATATTTTCATATTTTTAAGGTCAATTTAATCCCATCAAAGTTTTGCTTAAAAATAGTTGAAGCATTGGAAAAAAATGTATTATTCATTTCATTTACAACTGTATTATCTAAATTAGGACGTTGTTTGATTACCAGATATTTTTCCTAATAAACGACACAAATATAAAAGGTTTGAAGGAACACACTTTGTGCGTCATTTAATCATCTATTTATTCGTTACATAACTTTTCATTTAATTAATCCATTGTTCCAAAATCATAAAATCATTAAATATCCGCTAAAAGTAGCATTTCATCGTTCAATATAATCATTTAATAGCGTCTAATACTACTCCAAATGATGTAACAGTGTTTAAATATGGAAAAAATGTATATAAACACCACTATTGTGAAAGCGTTTTCACAGATACTTCAGGATTTCATTGCAGATAGCCTCAGTGATTGGATTTGAAGGACTGCATTCATTCACTGGAATATATTTACCTTCATTAACATAAAAGCACGCAAGTCCCCACAGCTGCTGTAACTACAAAATGAAATTGGAAATACGTAAAAGGGAAACTAGTATTGATTTGTAACATTTTGAGATGCAGTCCAATTTTTTTTAGGAAACTATAATAATAGAATAGAAGAATCTCGTGGGACCTACGGGGTTCGTCCGGAAAATAAGTGTACTGACTCCTGGGCTGGGCGCGCCTGGAGCGGCGCGCCCAGCACCGCTCTGACGGGCTGCGATTGGAGGGGGGTATGTTGGCAAGCGACGCTGAAAAAGGCAGTCGGCTCTGAGCTATGGTGTAGTGAGGAGCTCTGTTAACGCGAACCTCCATGCTCGACCCACGTCACGGAACGCGATGCCGAAGTTTTTGGAGCAGCGTTATTCCATCAAATTTGCGGTAAAGCTTGGGAAATCGTCTACCGAAACTGTCGGTATTATTAACCAGGCTTACGGGGAGTCAGCCATGTCCAGAAACATGATCTTTCGGTGGCACAAGATGTTCGTGGAGGGCAGAGAAGAGGTCGACGACGAGTCTTCGAGAGGTTCCCGGTGATGCCTTCGCGGGAGCGTTCCAGGAATGGGAACGCCGCTGAAACAAGTGTATCGACTCACAAGGGTCCTATTTTGAGGAATATTAGCTTAAGATATGTAAAAGTGTAATAAATTTTTTTTCCTGAGCTCAGTACACTTATTTTCCGGACGAACCCTGTAGGTCCCACGAGATTCACCGTAGAGTAAATACAATGGTCAAGTGGAGAGAAACCCAGGAGGGAAGAGTCGCCGGGGAATGTGATACTATCGTTCGATAGTCATTCCGTGTACGGAGTGATTGAATAATCAATCCGTCGATTCTAGAATGAGCAAGAGGAGAGAGACTTGCGCAAGGGAAAATGACTCCTGAAATGCTTTGCTTCGCTTCACTTTGAACTCGCATTGCTTTAATATTTTCAGCCAATATTTCCCGGTATTTTCTATAGCTCGTTCGTGTTTATGAGTTCAGTTGATTGTCCCAGATTTTACTTCTTTACTATCGAAATGTAAATATTTATATGATTGCCGAGACACTATTATATTTGTATATACGTATAGCTGACATCGAAAACACGAACAATTACAAGTAAAAACTATTTATTTTCATACTTTCAAATGTTGTCGGTGGTCAATAACACATGTTATTTTCTCTCTTGAAAATATGATTAAAACAATCATTTGCAGTCCCAGAATTAGCAATGTTAATTCCAATTTCATTGGTAATGAAACGTGGACATTAATTTTTAACTGAAATTAGACCATGTATGTAGTAACGGAATGTGAAATTGTTGAGTAAATTTTAAATAACTCATTCTTTTCCACATCCGTACGCTGGTTTGAAGTTACAAAAATCATGATTTTCACCTTAAAATGAGAGTAAGGGAAAAACACCTGCGGGTACCCTATTTGTTACATGCTGGAGATGCTTTGGCTCAAGCCCTGGATTGAAACGGCAGTTTTTTCCACTCTTATAAAAAATCATTTGAGGGTGGTTTACGCTCCGCTTTAGAAACAGGGTGAATTATCATTGATGCGTGCAAGAAGTTCTGTTCAATTCGATGAGTGTGAAATTTTAAACTCCAGTTTTATCAAACTTTATGCAAAGCAGTAGGCGGCAACTTTTGAAGGGAGGCATTGATTGAATTTTCATCTCGAAACCGAACTCTTTCGTTCAGATGGACGACATTATGTCGCGTTAATGACTGGAGAATAGGCGGTCGCCCTAAGTGACCCGTGACTTCCACCCTCAATTTACGGCTGCGGTTGTCAGAACTTTGGCGAATACGGGCTCCCGGTTTTGTGCCACTTCCAGCGGCGAGAAGGTCTCCCTGAAAGCCCCATTGTCTTGTGGCCTTCCGCCACAAGTATGGCCATTTTGCGTGGACAGTGTCCAGGACCACTAACTTGGGAGACAATATGGTGAGGACCAACTGGGGCAGTGGGCAGTTGAATGGCTGGAGGAAACAATCAAAAGATGGGACACTTCTCTTGGGAAGGGTGCACCATTCAGAAACGAAGCTCAAGACCCTATTATTTCTTTTAAACACGTTAGTAAATACTTTTGTATTTTTGCCAGTGATATCCTCTTTCAATGTTATAATTTTAAGTGAAAATACGATGCTATTATTAGAACTAACGAATATCTAGCCCCAAAAATCAGTTTTACGGCGCTGGAGCAAAATGAAAATGTTCTGAAAAAAAGGTAATCAAACTATTGCATCCTATCTCATGAAATGTTACCAGTGAAAAGTTTTTTGTTTACCACATTGTTATCTATCGTACTCGCTTCCCACCCAGATGATCCGGATTCGGATCCCGGGTGCAGCAGATATTTTTCAGTGGTATTCCGATCCCTACCTGATGTGCTTTGTGGCGAGCACTTTGAGTGAGTACACCGTCCGTCGGATGGGACGCTAAGCTGCAGACTCTTCGGCGCTTATCGATAAGAATGGGCAATGGTCGACGCCGAGTTTTTCCCCACCCTTCATCCGTTCCTGTTCATCCCAAATGGCACAAGTGACATCAGCTGTCAATCCCCTCCCCTAAATACTACTTCTACACATTGTTATGAGAAAGACTTTCGTGAGTAAAGTAAGAAGACTTGAAAAATTTGCTGCTAAGTAGGAGAAATTGGCCCTTGCATCGGGATGACCACTAATTACTTCCCAGCGGACGGCTCGGCCATAACATTCCTGTCAATTCCGAGAGAAGCGAGTATCAGCGCGTACCTTTACACTGATAACATTTCATGAAATAGGATGCAAGAGCTTTATTACCTTTCATTCAGGACATTTCAACTATCCCTACATCCAGTCAAACAAATGGTTAGATACCTACGCGAGTAGTCTGAAATTTTTCCAAACAAATCCTATCCTTATCCATTTTTATCCTAAAATTTTATTTTATTTTCAACAGTTTTTGTTTGTAAGTAGATAATTTTTTCCAGCGATGCTCTGGCTATTTTTTAACCCTTCTAATTAGTAGTTGATGTGTTTCTCCGCAAAGCAGGTGCTTACGCATGCAATGCCCTTCTCCTCGTTCGGCGAAAATCTCTGACAGCCAAGTGAATATTTTGAAATTAGGAAACAAGGAAAAGTATATTTTTGTAATTGGAGTGAATATTGAAATTTGAAAAAAAACACCCATTCCAAAGAAAGCAATGTAAAAAATAAATTGAGAAACTTGGTTCGCTTGAATGTAATCCGTTGGGATTCCAAACGATCCGGATTATTTTATCAAATGGTGCTAAGTTCATTCCAAGTCGAAACTTTTCCCTTCAATCACATTTTGCGCGAGATACCATCGTGGTCATCATTCGGAAAAGGTACGCACTTCACAAAAAGTTCATCCGATGCTCTATCCATGTATTTTCTTCATGGGTCATCGATACCTTCTAGTCGCCCATCGAGCGAGGATTTAGAAAGAAAATAAAATAAAAACGTCGCAATAAAAAATCAAAATCGAATAAAATTGAGAATATGATTCGGTGAAAACGACCGAATGTCTCGCCACTTTTGTCCTTCGGCCTCCTTCTCCACCCCCGCCTCCTCGCATCCAACCCTCCCCCCTCTCCCTCCCTCCCTTCCCACTTGGCTAGCGTATTATCCTCATCTTCTTTCCACTAGTGGTGCCCAGGGCTACCTCACCCCTAGCTCCCCCCCCCTAAAACCTCTCTCCTGCGAGGTTATCGAGCGGAATTTCGATAATCGCTTTTTCCTTGTCGGTCTACTACGCCATCCCGCCCCCAACCAACCCAACCCTCTCTCACAAAACCCCTCAAACAAACACTTCCCACTAACCCCCCACACGCCCACAAACTCCCTGTCCCTCTCGGCGCCGAAAGCATTCGGCTGTTATCACGCTTGGCTTTGTTCCCACACACCCAACCATATCACAGCCCTCTCCCCCCTTTCGCCTCTCCTCTTACTACCCCCTTCCCGGTCCCCTTGCCCATCGCCGCCCCTCTCCATCTCCCCGGCCCTGGCTAGATACGTCCCGACAAACTCCCCCTTCCCGAAACCAAAAACTTCCCATTCAAACCGCGGGAAAATGAAATCAACCGAAGCCCGCCCACCCATCGACGTCATTTCGGCATCGAGAGAGGGGGTAGGGGGGTTTAGGTGTAGGGCAGGCTCTGACGGGGGTGCCCAGGGGGGTCCCGTGGCGAAATGGCGGCGACCGCGGGATTTTTGACAGGAGATCCGACGACTGCGATTGCAGAGTGCAAACAAAACAATGACTCCCGCTCTCCCCTCCCACCCTTTTTCCCTACTTCATCTCCGCTGCCCCCTGCCACACGATCGCCAGATCTCCTGAAAAAAGGCGCCGCTGGACGAGCCTCTCCCGTCACCGTCCACGGCCGCGTGTCAACTCGATTGAATATTCGAAAAAAAAAGAACTCGACTCGGGATGGTGATAATTGATTAGCGCAATTGGTGAACCTACGATGCCCTCCCCCGGGAAGACCCACTGCCGACCTCCGTCACCCCACGAGCACCAAAAAGGTTGGCTTTTTACCTTCGATGCGAAGTTTTTTTTGTCATTTTTCAGGAATAGTTCTGAAAACGTTTGCGTTTGAGTTGTGTCCACGTGCAGTCGAATAATTTGGGTCATGTTTTGTCCTGTTTGTCTCCCGGGGTAATTCTTTAATTTGTTTTAAATCCCCTGCGGAGACTTCACAGTTAATGCCGAACATTGTTTCAATTACGTTTACTCACTTTTTTGACTGCCTCTGACTCGGTGGAGTCTACATTTTTGCTCTCTGTAGCTTGCAATTTCTTATTGACCATTAAATATATTGTTTACTAAGACACAGATATGTAGCTGAAGTAATTTTTTGTAAATTAAACAAAATTTGGTGGTAGTTTTTGATGGAAACGTAAAAAGGTAAACATGGTTTGCTAAATGCAGTAATTTACGAGGGTCATCCGGAAAGTAGTACCCGTTCGTGCCGCATGAAGTGCTGACGACGCGAGTAGCCGCTGGACGAGGTCAGATAGCTTCAGTGGCTTGTCTGCCTTCTCTGAGCCAAGTTGCGTGACGCTAGCATTGCCTGTGTTGTTTCTGTGATTGTTTACAATGTTTAAAAAAATTGAGAACGCCGCCAGTTGTGAAGTGAGGGCAGTGATTAAATTCCTCAATGCAAGAAACGTTCGCCCATGTGATATTCATCGCCAATTAAAGGAGGTGTATGGAGACAATGTAATGGACGAGTCGTCTGTTCGGCGGTGGTGTCGCAACTTCAACATGGGGAGGGGGAACACACACGACGATGAGCGTTCGGAGAGACCGTCTGTCATTACAGACCAACTGGTGAGCTCAGTTGACGAATTCGTGAGGAACGATCGGCGCGTCACAATTGATGACATCTGTGAGCATTTTCCCAATGTTTCTCGAACAATTGTTCATGAAATTGTTAAACACCATCTGCATTATGCAAAAATTTGTGCAAGATGGGTCCCTCGCGTATCTCAATGAGCTGGCGGCGAAGGACTATGCAGCAGGAATACAGAAACTTGTCACACGTTATGACAAATGCCTTAATTTGCTTGGAGATTATGTTGAGAAGTAGTTTAAAGTATCCTCTTTCAAATAAAATTTTTTATGTTTGTTAATATTTACTTTTGTGTCTTTATTTCACGAACGGGTACTACTTTCCGGATGACCCTCGTAGATTTATATGCAAATACGCTACATTCCTTTTCTTATAATATTCGTTTATTTTTTATTTGTGTAGTACTCTACGCATGTATACGCATACGTAAATTACACATTTTCCTGATTTGATACAATTTTGGTGTGGAATACTTAGTAATTGATTACGGTAGAAATTATTTTATGAGTAGTAATTTGACAACGTTCCGCTCATGACTCTTTCCGTCTAAAACATTAATATTTGGATTTATCAAAATAAATATCTAACTATAATCTATTCATTCCTGATCGGAATTTTCTCAGAAACATTCAGGAAGCGAATTATTTGAGAAATCTCGGAGAAATAGAGGAAATATTAATTTGCCTTGGTAAAATTATAATTCACCAAATAATATTTTCAAACTATTGAAAAAATTAATTAAAAACAGACATTAATGATTGCGATTTTGTCTTTGCGATACAGTGCTTTAAATTTTTTGCAACGCTAGATGTCTCCGAAATCGCCATTTGGGCACTCTCCGTAAAACCCTCGAAACTATAAAAACGACAAGATTACCCACAATGCTATACTTCATGCACACGTAGTGTTTCCTGATTGGGGAAAACCTCAAATGCACTCATAAAATTCTGTGGGGCGAGTAAACCTGCAAATCGGATGATAAAATTGCCCTTGGAATATTGCGTGAATGGCAGCTTGAGTTGAACGACACAAAAAAAGAGGAGAGATAATATCGTTAATCCAATTTCTTCGAAAGGGCGAGCGTGGCATCGAATTTCTATTATTCTGTGCGTGGTGTAAAAATGATCCTTCGCATGGTGCTAGAACGGCCGTCATTATGTCGGAGGTGAGGGAAATGCGGGCACGGGGCACCAAGGGTCTCGTCCCTCCTTTTGTATCGTCTTCCTCGGAGATATAAAGTTTCCAAGAGGCACCCCGCTTCCACGTGCTCAACAATGCAAGGCAGGGCATAACAACTCCCCCTTCCCGAGGTAACGCGACGCCTTTCTTCCCTTCGTAACTTTTCCACGCTCCCAATCCTCCCTCTCTTCTCGACCCCCCCACCCCCTCCAACTCCTCACCCCTCATAACCTCCTCGTCGCCCCCTGCTTCCTTCCGGTGTTGCGACCCTCCCCTCTCCTCCCCAACCCTCCCGACTCTCCTCTCACCCTCTCGAGGAGAACTTCGACGCTTTCCCCATCTAAAAAACACATTCAGTCTCGCATCATACTCGGAGGTAACATTTGAAAATTTCGGCCGATGTTTCCAGGTAGCAAACAAGTTTTACCACGGTATTCCAATATTTGAAAGTACATAAATATATGTATAACGTAATTAATAATTAATCCCTACTTTTACTGGTGTGAAATTTTAAACTGGTCCATAATTCGTGGCATGTTCCTTTACGATTGAGAAGAAATTGTGAAAGAGATATTTGATTAATAAATGAAGATGTATTTTTCCACATTTCTTTATTTACGTGCAACTAGTTTCATCGCTTTCATCGTGCGTCTAAACGTTGAAACTAGTCGTTACAAAACAAAGAAAAGTGGAAAAATGCATTGGGTTCTACATTTAAAGAACACGAATTTCCACAAAGTTGAGCCAGAAACCTTTTACTTATTCGATTCGTCTCATGCGTAGAAAACGGTTCACGAATGTCGTGCAGTAATACCGTACCGTTTAAGAGCCAAAATCAATTTCAAGTTGGCCGCATCGACTGCATAATATTTGACAAATCGATGGCTTGAAACGGCGTATTATTTTTGTGGTAGACCATTGGAGGCCAGTAACCCTGGATTCAAATGTAACGGATTCGTATGTTCATCTCCACGTGAGCCCAAAAATTGTGATTTTCCGTGAAGCAGAACTCCCCTGGAAACTCACAGGCTTCGCTAGGGGGCAAAAAAAACCCCTTGCCTCAATTGGCACACTCACTGTAGATAGATAGATAGATAGTGGTCTTTATTTGGGCAAAATTGAGACCAAATGGTCCCTTCTTCCATTTAACCCATCGTCGTATACATATTATATTAGGCATTAAACTTATAGTTACATTAATATGTACACATAAATACATATAGACGGACATCAATTCATTAAAACAGATTTGCACATCGAAAAGAAAAAAGTATATACATATATATAGACACACACATACACATACATACACATACACACATACTACCTTGATCAAAAAGTTCCCGGAATAACCACCGTGTGGCGCTCCCATCGTTCCGATTTGAGTTCTGTTTTTTTTTGTTAAATTGGTACATCTGTTGTTGATATTCCCTTTAAATCTTAGTGTCATAACTTGACATTTGCAAAAGTTACGTAGCCAAGAGTACATCTATCTCTGTGTGTGTTGGCGATTTTTTACAATTTCAGAAATGGATTTAAATTTGCAACAACGAACTTGTATTAAATTTTGCGTAAAAAACGGATTTAGTGGCGCACGGACGTTGGAAATGTTGGAAAAGTGTTTCGGCAACGATTCTCTAAAAAAAACGGTCGTTTACCAGTGGCACGAGCGGTTCAGAAGTGGTCGTGAGTCAATCGAAGATGATGAACGCAGTGGCAGACCATCGACATCGAAAGTCGGTGAAAAAATTGATAAAGTAAAAGAAATGTTGGTCAATAACCGCAAATTAACCATCAGAGAAATAGCGGAGGACTTGAACATTGCCTATGGATCCGCCCAAGACATTGTGGTTAATGATTTGGGTTTCCGTCGTGTAGCAGCAAAGTAAAGACCTCAATTTCATGCAAAAAAGAGACCGTGTTGACGTCGCAAAAGACATGATTTGCGAGGCTGAATCCGATCCCACATTCATCAAAAGGATCATTACTGGAGACGAGACGTGGGTTTATGAGTACGACACGCAATCCAGACATCAGGCAAGTGAATGGCGTTCACCAAATGAGCCGAGACCAAAAAAACCACGTCGTTTTCAGTCAAAAAAGAAGGCAATGCTGACGGTTTCCATGGATTACAACGGTGTAGTGCATCATGAATTTTTGCCAGAAGGCCAGACAGTAAACAAAGAGTATTATTTGGGCGTTATGAGACGTTTGCGTGAAGCAATTCGCCGAAAGAGACCAGAAATGTGGGCAGAAAACTCGTGGATTTTGCACCATGATAACGCACCGTCGCACAGTGCTATCATTATTCGTAATTTTTTGACGAAAAATGCAACAAATACCATCCAACAGCCACCGAATTCACCTGATTTGGCTCCCTGTGACTTCTTTCTGTTCAATCGAGTTAAAAAACCATTACGGGGAACGCGTTTTAGCAGCCGAGAGGAAGTAATGGAAAAATCGCAGGAAGCACTGATGGACATACCGAAAACCGAATATAAAAAATGTTTCGAGGATTGGATCAAGCGCTGGCATAAGTGTGTTGCAGTCGATGGGGATTACTTTGAAGGGGACAATATAGATTTAGATGAATAAACTTGTATTTTTAATTTTCTGAATAAATTCCGGGAACTTTTTGATCAAGGTAGTATACATACCTATATTCATACACATACCTACACATATACATACATATCCACACACATACACATACACACATAAACATACATACATGCATTCATACACATACATAAATACATACATACGTACGCACATATAGATCCATACATACATACATATACATATATAAATTAAGAATACACCTACATATACTCAAATTAAATGACAGTGAAGATAGAGTACAATAAAATGAGGAAAGTCTAAGCAAAGAATGAGGTTTTTGGGAAAAGCTAGGGAGAGCGTGGCAATGCTCAACTAGTAAAAACCCACGCAGGAAAAACACCCACGAAGAGAAGGGGGGTGTGAAAAACCTGCGAAAACCCTATTGATTAGAGGAAAGATACATGTACATTGTAACAATCATTTTTACAGAGTATACATATTATTAAGTTACTAAAATTGAATTGGAGAAATTAAATACATTGACAACACATGCGGAGAAATGAGAAGCGTGATATTTCTAAAAATAATTATTCAAACTCACTGTAGAGCTTTAAGAAGAGGTGAGCGCGTCACGGATCGCACAACCGCACCCTTTGGGTTTATAGGGTCTGCTGTATTGGAGAAATCCACGCAAAAAACTTCCGAGTTCTTTCGGGGGTAAAAAATTGACCCTCAGATGTGAAGAAGACCAATCTAATTGTAGGGTATTGCTTTGCATGGATGTGTTGATTTCGCCTGTAGTTTTGTTCTCTTTTATCGATGGTGCCAGAACACTCCCCGCCACACACCCTTGCGGCGGCTTGCGGGGTATTATGTATATGTCGATGTAACTGAATGGAAACATTAAAAAAATCTCTGTATGATTCGTAGAAGAGAAAATTCTACTTGTCATATTTTTTGTTTTGCCGATTTCAATCAAATAAAAATCCATATTGTGAAGATATTAGAGAAGAGATTGTGTTTACAATTTAGGTTAAACACATCATCGCTTGAGACTTACCGCTTAATGATGAAAGGTGAATTTTAGTAATCTTTGCTCATAATCTTATGGGCATTGAGCCAAGTAGGAGGAAGCAATGAATACTGGTTTGTACCACCATACATGTACGGCTCCATATAACCATAACATACTTTGTTATTTGTATTTGTCTTAATTTAGTACTCATCCCTTTTATTATTTGTCTAAGATAAGAATGAATGGTGCCCAGACGGAGAGAGAGAGAGATGGAAAGTGCAAATTTGAAATGGAATGATTATTGGAGACAATGATATATATATTGGCATTTTCACTCTTTGTGCGCATCCGTACGAAATGTTTTGTGTAGAGATAAATTTGAATACTTAGATTGGGGAAAATACTTGTCCTCTACTTTCGTGAAGTACGCCATCGTCAATTGTTTTGGTTGATTTGTATGAATAAAGTCATTTTCAATACCATCTAAAAATTCATGAACTTGCTTCTGTTGCTCAGATTATGTGCTAACTTTGAGCAAATGCTGACCTCACCTAGGGGAACACTAAAAGGGATTTTTGTCTATGTACTCACATATGGCATATATATTTATAGAAATATTCTATTTATTATTTTTTCACAATGATTAAATGCAAGTGCGCATCAAGAATTAGTTAACCCCCTAAAAGTGTTTTCTCTGATATGTGCATGCAAATATTATCACCAAAGAATGCTCTTCGGCGACGAGACAAGTGTTTACATGCAATGATATAGATTTTTAAAACATAGAAACACGAAGAAAGGGCACCCACATATGTGGTTTGGACGTTTCAACGGCACGGCCGCCATCATCCAAACAGATGTGTGTATATCTATGAAGGTATATATATATATATATATATATATATATATATATATATATATATATATATATTTTTTTTAAGGTAATCTACCGGTTAAGGTAGGTTTTTCGATGGACACAACTACCAAACAAATATTTTGTGACTACTAACAAAACACAACCCTAAATTCTACTCTACACCAGGTCCCTCTTCATCACTGAGTACTTTCTTCCGCCCTTCATCCCGTCCAACATCCCTATCCTGTTCCTTCCCTTTCTTCTTTTGCCCAACATTCTACCCTCTATCACAGTCTTCAACATCCCACTGCCGGTCAACACCCCCTTCATCCACTTTTCCTGCCTCCATAGGATTGCTCCCAACAAACCCCTCTCTTCGCCCACCATACCAAGTACTTCCTCATTTGTTTTCTTCTCTGTCCATTTCACCTTCTCCATTCTTCTCCACACCCACATTTCAAAGGCCTCCAGTCTACGTCTATCCTCCTGCTTCAATGACTACGTTTCCGCGCCGTACATAGCTACGCTCCATATCAAAGTTTTTACGAGTCTTTTCTTAACATCCTTACTCAAAGTCCCCGTCATCAACTCCCTCCTCCTCGTGAAAGCCTCTTTGCCTAGCGCAATTCTTATAATCAATTATATATATATATGCATATATATATATATATATATATATATATATATATATATATATATATATATATATATATATATATATGCATGTATTCATTCACATGGAAATAGATATAAGGAAAAGGGATAGGAACACATATAAAGAACGAACACAGGAGAGGTGGGGAAGGCGGAATCGAGCAGATCATAAGCGCAAAAATATTTCCTTGACTTGACCACTGGATCTTTTGACTTGCCTAGCCGATGCTCTAACCACTTGAGTTATCGAGGGAACGTAATTTGCGCTGAGATCTGCGGGCCTTTATGCCACCAAGTGCCCCGATTCTTTGGCCAAGAGATGGCGCTAGGGAGATTTCGTGTTTGAACGTATATTGGCCAATGTGGCTCGTCTCTTTCTTCTCGCTATGCTTGCCAAGAAACG
Organism: Hetaerina americana; assembly: GCF_022747635.1. Taxonomy (NCBI): domain Eukaryota; kingdom Metazoa; phylum Arthropoda; class Insecta; order Odonata; family Calopterygidae; genus Hetaerina; species Hetaerina americana. The sequence goes on from NW_027286741.1 coordinate 6,730,723, forward strand.
CACTGCTCCTACCCTTTTTGATGTTGTATGATTACTTGCTTACTGTCCTTTCCTCTTGTGTGTCTTAAGTAAGATCATAATATCTGCGGGTATATGAACTACAGTATTAATGTGAGATACTTCTCTACGTATACGAGACAAGATGGTAGTAACAATAAGACAGATAACTAAAACTAAATGAGATAATGACAGCATTACCTAACTACTTACGCAGTGTGAAAAATTAGAATATAATTACTTTTCCCCCTGGTGATCTCGGCAAACGTTATTCTGATCTCTCATCAATCTAAAGATGCCTTACCTTTTACTCATTTAATCTCTCTAAGTATCCCTCCCCTCAAAAGATAGCGCTAACGATATCTATAATTAGTTAAATGTAAGTTTGTTTGAGACGGTTCAATCTTTTAAATCTCACCATTAATCGTTAATTAGGTTTTAAAATTTTCATTGAATAGTTCTGAATATTTCTAAAAATTAGATATTCTAAATACGAATTTTAAATAAATGTTACGGGAATCATTAAAGCTATACAAGGAAGTAAGTTAATGGTGTTCTGGATTTCAGTGACGAAAGAGAGGCAACCGCGTGGCTTTAAATACATCAATGGGATCTAAATGAAATATATGGTCAACATATCTGGTGTGTCGACATTTAAACTATAATTATAGTGTTAGTACCCCGAAGAATTACATTATTTATCACTCATGACAAATATAAGGTTTTATTAGTTGTTCATAATCCCAAAAGATCTATCGAGGGGCTTTCACCCCTACAAGCACAAACTAGGCGCCATAAATATACAAGAAAATAAACTCCGTGTTTTATGTCGCTACATGGTTATTTTAGCGAAATCCGTTACACTCTTTGAAAGCGATTTTATTCTAAATACTCCGCTTAATCAAAAACCCACCAGATTCCTTGTGTCATTTGTTAAAAAAAGATGACGTCCAAAAGCGGTGGAACGAGGAACAAATTTATTTGCGCGGGGAAGTCGTTTGCGTTCTTTATGTCTAATGTGGTGGGAGGGGTGGGGGCAGCGAGTGTAAACGGGCAGCGCGGGTGCATTGAAATCACGCAAAAGCGCTGAGCAAGTGCCAGCCCATCCAGTTGGAACTTCGTCCCTTCGTTATATTTCCCTCCACCCCGCCCCCCGTGCGTGTACGAAAAATATGGAACGAGGAATAAAAAGAATGACGAAACATAAAAGAGAAGGAGAGCGGGGACGTGTTTCCGACCCAACTCCCCTTCCCCCCCCCCCTCTTGCTACCGAACCCTCGAGAGAGTTCACGCGAGGAGGCGTCGTGCGGGGAGCAAGCGACCAAATGAGCAGTCATTTGCCACGGCTTGCCATTTTGATGGCAGACATCAATATGGCTCCTCTTCTTTCTCCCAACACTCCCTCTCCCTCCCTTTCCCCCTTCGCACCACCCCCCCCCTCCATCCGCGTCGCATATTTCCTCAATTTCCCGAGAGACGGAGCGCGGACAGCGAAGGGCGTGCGTTCTTCAGCACGCGTGCCCGACCGTTTTCTTCTCCTTTGTGTGCCTTCTCACTTCTCAGCACACGCAGACAGACCCAGGACGGAGTCTGGACACCTCCCCCCCCCCCCACACGGCGATGGATAGGTTCTTCGCTGATATTTGAAGCAGCAAGCACGGTGCTGCATGTCAGGGCTTTTTTTTTAGCGATGTCCTCTCCACTGCATTCAGTAAATTATTTATTACTTAATCATCTTTCGTTATTCCATGTGGCAGGTTCATTCATGGTTGACATTCATGTATTCTTGTCTTGAAGACTTGTTTCCATTTTATGCATACTTTCTCTCTGTCGACAGAGAAAGAGGTTGGTCAGATGTTACCTCTGCAGTGTGACGTCGTACGGAGCAGGGACTTGGCGGAAAGATGAAGTCAAAAGAATATAGAGGCCTTGACATTGTTGATCTGGAGGAGGATAGGAGGAATTAGTTGGGAGGACATTGTGTGGAGATTGAGGAAGGAGGTGCTGTGAAGGATTAATCTACATCCATCATCTACATAATACCGCCGCAAGCCACCACAAGGGCGTGTTTCGGAGGGTGTTGGGTCACCACCCGTAAAAGAGAACAAAACCACACGAAAAATCAACACGTACATGTAAACCTAAATACACAGTGGCGAATACAATCATGCGAAAATCCTTTCAACTTAAACGCTTGAAAATACATATACTATCAACCAACAAAATATTTCACCTTAGGGCGTAGCAGAAATTTATCCAATAACGTGCAAGCTAGAATTTGAAAATTAAGAAGGCGAAACTCCAATACCACATGGACGTGTAACATACAACGGTTTCCTTGCCCAAGGACACAGGTACGGAATGAGACCCAACGTTGCAGGTAGCGGGAGGGTCCCCCCACGGATAGAGACGAGGGATGGAAGGGGAAACTTCAAAATAAACAAAGCAGAGCTAGAAATACTGTAAAGAGCACTGCATCGTATAACACTTCCGAAATGATAAAATGTATTTCTCCACTTCATGATAAATTTCCTAACGACCATTTTTCATTCAATTTCTTCACTTTAAACGCTACTCACCAAGTCTTTGAAATTCGTAGTTATTTGCCAGCAGGTAAGCTAGGCGTTGTTATTGTGTAGCTTGTTATTCGATTTCAAGAAAAATCATGTCCAGATAGATTTTCAAAGACTGCAAGAAGGCTAATTAAAAGGTAAGTGATCATATTTTCCACCTCGCTAAATTCAGGAGGCTTAAAAAATAAAACCCCACCGGAGAAGCTGAAATAAACATCAAAGGAAAGGTTGTCTATTTCTGTATCAACTAGTGGAGATATAAGTGGACCGAAAATACATGGGTAAGCATCCCAGCTGTTACAAGAGTTTAACACGAAACTTATATGTATATATATATATATATATATATATATATATATATATATATATATATATATATATATATATATATATATATATATATATATTTATATATATATAATATATATTTATTTATATATATATAGTTATTTATTTATATATTTATATTTGTGTTCGTGCATCTCGTACATATTTTAAGGATGTGAATAATAATGTAAACAAAGAAGCGACAACGGAAAAAACAGAAATACACGCAAATAAAACATCTATTCCGAATTTACGGTGGTCCAACTACCTTTCTCAAGGGAGAGAAGATACTGACAGTTCCTTCCCTCCCTTGAGAAGGGTGGTTTGACCACCGAGAAGTCGGAATACATGCGAGTATATTTTGTGTATGTTTCTGATTATTCGTCCATTCTCGCTTCTTCGTTTACATTATATGTATGTATATATCCACACACACACATATTCTATATATATATATAAATATAAATATATTTTTATATACACATAAATTTATAAACATAATGACACCAAATGATAACTCTTATTTTCAGGAAATTATCCATTTTCATGACAATAAATAGCAGTGAATAATCGCATGCGAATAAAAAGATCTCAAGAAGAAAGGAGGCGAAAGGAGAATCTCAAGAAGTAATGAGGGGGTCTCCGTTATGTGACTCCTGACCTCTGATATTTTTATTCTAATTAAGGCCAAATGATATATTCATTGGAACTTTTATCGATCTCATCAATAACACTTGTTGATGTGTTCCATTTCATCTGTTTTAAACGTAGGGTACTGGAACATTTTCAGTCCATGAAATCCATTCAGCCCATGTGGATAACTCACGTGGCAAACGAGCGCCCTCCTGTGCGCCAGTTGATGAGGTCCTATTCGGAGAGGGCCCCCAATAAACTGGACAGTTCAGGGGATGTGAAATTTCAAAACGCATTCCCATTCGAGAAAAGGCAAGAGTGCCACTCTCAAAAAAGCTGCACATCCCTTTTATAAGATTTAAATGCCAGGGGTGCCATAGTTCATTAACAACTGGAACCAATAAAGAACTAAAAGGAAGCTTCCATAAAACACTAAAATGGAGAGAGGCCATTCGATACTTAAAAGCCATCAGAAGGGGCGATATGTGACCATCAAGGGGTGCGTCAACATCCGCGGGAGGGCCTCACTAAACCAAATCCGATCCACGGTAGAACGTAGTGTTAACGGAAATGGACAATATTGGAGACGTGTAGGGTATTTCACATGCGAAATAATTTGATTTTCTATTACATCACATGAAATTCAATTCCAAAATAATGCTTTTGGCCTAAATAAGGGTACATGTATAATAGTAGGGTTCTTATCATCAAAAAACAGTGCACAGAACAACTTTCGAGCCATTAGCCGTCCTAAGCGACCTTTGAGACCAACCCAAAGGTTATCATCGCAATTTATGCTGACAAAAACGAGGATTAATAATATTATTGACACATGAGGTTATTGCTACCGGTGAAGGTCAGATGATGATACACTCTAAGGAAAGTGGACGTAGTCAATTAATATTTGTCTGGAATAGAAGAGTGCTTTTCTTTCCTATCCATCTTCAAGGAGTTACGCTAAGTTACGCTATCCACCATTGCATATATAAAATACTTTTAAAAATATAAAAATATAAAACGTCGAAAAATATTATATATATTTTACGTTACACAAGTCTATTATTACTTATTTGCGCACCCTGTTTTCAATACCTAGTGTCAATACCGTTAATTGTTATGATATCTGGATAAAAAAGTGTCAATATATATATGTCTATTAAATGAGTGTATGTATCCCTGTAATGACAAAAACGATGTATGATACGATGGAAATAAAATTGATCAAAAAAGGAAAAGCTTGCAGGAAATAATCTGGTGACGCATTAATGGATGCTTTAGAGGAGACTTCTCATGTTCTCAACTGTTCTCAGCGACGCTCCATCTCCTTTAAGCCACCACTGCAGTGGTAGACGCAAAATGCATTCCTCGATCAAAATAAAACCATTAAAAAAAACGTCCTGCCACTCCTTTGCGAGGTCATACAGGCGCCGGATATTTGACCCCACCTCCCTCCCTCCCGCTCCGCCCCTCTAAGGGCTTCAGGCCCCTTTCAAATCCCCTCCTCCTCTCTTCTCCCCCACCTTTTCCTTTTTTTCTCTTTTTTTTGGTCCTTCATCCCCCCCCCTCTCTCTTTTTCCGTCCACCACTCGCTCGCTTTCTATGTAAAATGGCCCGAGACAGGGAGGGCTATTATTTTTGTCTTTTTCTTCATTTAAGTCTCTATGCGGTTGCAGGAAAATCGCTTTCAACCCGTGAACTTTTGCTCCGAAAAGAAAAAGAGAGGGAAAAAATTATGATTCCACATTGCCAGCCAACTCGGAGGGAGTGCAAGAGAGAAAACGAAAGGGATATGTATTGAGGTTAAAATTGCTTTCAATTATTTTAGGCTAATGAAATACATGAGAATGGATCCACTTGTAAAACCGGATCGACAGATCGTAATCAACTGACTGAGTTTCCCTTATTATTATACATAGGTCTAGCTTTAGTGTATTTAATTATAATGGATTATTATTTAAACTGTAGGACTTTATCCGTACCATAGTTCTCGTTAATATACGGCGTGTTACCCGTTAAATGGAGCCAAACACCTGAAGGCGCATGGAAAGCATCCGGTTTTGGCAACCGATAAAATAATCTCTGAATGAAACGTCTGAAAAATTAAACTGAAATAATGAAATGCTTTTATTTCTGAGTTAGTCCCATCTTTATTCAAGTTACTTTTTTGTTACCAAAATGTGATGGCAGTGCCAGTCTTGTTGAATGGACAGGAACTATATATTTTCCATGTCAATCAGTTTCATCCGAGTTCCTAGAAGATGTGCATCTTTTCAGAGAAGAGCTATAGGGTCTACAAATGTTACTTCAATATATACAAACTCAGTAGATATTATAATTTTTCATGAGTAGAGTGATTTTGCAATCGCAGGCAGAGTTCTTCAAAGACATAGGAATGGCAAAACGCTTAGAGTGGAATTGAAGCAGAAGAGTTTGGGGACCTAATGATATCGTGAAAGCAGAGTCCACGTACTGGAATGTGCATAGGATGGAAGCGTTTAAATTTCCAAGTGAAAATGAGAAGACATTATCGTTAATCCAACCGAAATCGAATGTTTATAGAATTTGGAAATGACATTTTTACTGGAGGATGACAACATTTTTTTTGCCTTCCAATGAGTTTAAGAAGAAGAAATATTATTTAAAGTTGAAGGAATTTCTCGGGTTTTCCTACAGTGTATACTTACCCCCATTCCTTTATAAGAAAACAGATGGAATAATATTATAACTACGATAATAAAACTATTCACAAATACGATACCTGAAAAATCCAACAGACTTTCCAAACTCAAGGTTAGTGGCCTACTAGTTTAAGTAGACAAGATAAAGAAGGGAAGGCGGGGTGGAAATCATGACAAATTAACTTGATTATCGCTTCGAGTTGATAAAATACGTCGTTGAAGAACCTACTGAATGGGATGCTGAGCAGATAAAGACGTATAAACATTTAGAATGCATGACCCAAGCGGAAGACGATATAAAAAAGCGGTACTTTCCGGCCGGTTGAGTCCCACGAAAGTTTCCGAAAAATAAACAAATTCCGATTCTATTTCTTCATTTCAACTCTTTTTGCTCTTCTGGAAGGCGTAGGTCTTAGCTTGGGACGGATCGCAAACTCTTCGGCGGGGACGGATGAAGATGGAGAGTAATTCTATCTCTGCATCGTATGAAGCCGTTGCACCGAATCCCCAAGGAATTTAGAGGACTGCTTGAGAAACTTCCTCCTAAGTTTTGGAAACATCTGAGCACGTCTGAAGCGTTTCTCCATCTTCCGAGATTGCACGCTTCCCCCCCTTCCCCCTTGGATGCACTAGAGCGGGGGAAATGGGAGCAGAGCCGAGCTTGCTTCCAGGGTACTAGGGGTGGGTTGATCCACACATACGATGTCCAGGGAATTTTTACCCAAGACCAATCCTTCTCCCAGACAATACATACATTTACCGCCAATTACAGATAGGCTAAAGTTGACCATCCAAACCAGAGAGAAAAGTTCCATTATTAGTGTTATTATTTTTTTCTCTAACACTGCGTCAAAAAATGTAAAACGTTGACAATATGTCAATAAATTTCCATTGCTAGCGTTATTATGCTCTTTGGAAAACGAGCAATATTTGATAAAATCAAATAAGTTTGAACTTTATAATAAAACACATGAATAAAAACACGATTCCATGCCATAGGAAAGAGAACACAACTCAGCTAGGATAGAAGCTTGAAATTCCGGTTACTTATATGCAAATACCTTTAGAAATAATCTAATTTCCGGTTAACCTATTGCAAATGATATTCCAGTCTTTAAGCGATACCGTCAGGGGCTTAATTCTAAGAGATCGTTGATTTCCCCGGCTAAGTTCTTTGCTATCTACTCTTTCGGGAAACTGATATTACTAGTTACACGCCACACTCGGTCACCCAGAAGGGGTGTCTGAAATACTCTGGATGGAAAAACGGTTGGAGGAGCCTGTAAGCCAAGTTCGAATACGTTAAGCATTGGCCAGAATTATTCACGAGTAATTACGTGAAGAATTACTTCCCAGTTTTATCTTTTCGTGCCACCTATTTAAATTAATATTTATGATTCGAGGACCGAGACCAACATAAGCGCTAAATTTTATTCGAGCTGGTCGATTAAAAATTTTAATTAAGGCTAAGTTTTTACAAGTTTTTTAGAGTTTTATTGAGAGCCTTTTGTTCAAAACCTGAACAGGTTCACCTCTCATTACAGAAGCAAAATACACATACCGTAAGCTTTTAGTTGAACATAGAAATGATTGTCATCGAAAGGGGCCGCTGCAATAAAATATGATAAATATTTAAGCTCTGAGATAATGTGCTTCCTGCAGTAAAGTTAAATTTTTATTTGAATTATTAGAAACATACACAGAGTTAAATGTCTTAGAGTCTGACTACTAGAATTGAATTCCACCCAAGTTATATAAAACGCCACGCCTTACCGGATGAGGAAATGTTAGTTAAATAGAGTATTTAGAGATTCAACTCGATGTAAAACAGCCCCGTACTTGTATTTTAACCATCAAAATTTTAAAAACTATGAAAAAATATTCGTGTGTGTTTGAATTAAGTAAAGGGATGAGTGAAACGAAGAGTGGCTATCGCAGAGGCAGTGCATGTTCCCTCATTTTAAAGGTCTGTTGAGCTGTTTTGCTGACACCTAAGCCTCCTCCAAGATTTTAGCCGTAAAGCCGGCGATCTAGCGAAAAGATTATATGCGATTTATAGACCGACTAACAGTATCGTAAAACTAATTCCTGTGTTTGTGGGCGTTATCATCTTTCACCGTTTGGCTATAAACCTGTGAGCTTTTTGAAATTGCAAACGTTCACGGGCTTATTACTCCACAGGTTTACACTCCAAGACGCATATCATCATTAAGCTCAATATTTGAGGAACGCGCGTAAGCGTTATTCGCGTGAGCCATATTAAAAACTACGCATGGTTATGGTAGCAAATTGAATTTCTTTAATACATTATAAAAGAAATTCAAACCGAAACCCAAATCTTTCGCCTAAGGATAGTTTAGAATCAAAAGTTGCATTATCCACTTAAATGATTACTTGAGCCTTTTCCGTAATCAATAGTAATTTAGTAAACTTCATCCAATATTTCAAATAGTTTAAATAGATCGCCTGCCTAATGTCATCCCGGCATAACCATGGGAAAATATATTGCCTCCTTAAAAGTATTGCTTAAAAGGCGAGAAGGGTGAATAATCTCCGGATAAAGAATGCATTTGTTATGGCTACGAAGGTGGTCCCATAAGTACCCGGCCTGACCTAGAGATGGCGGTAGTTGTTTGAAAAATATCACTGTATTAAAAAGAAGGCAATCTATACCCCGCATATGTTTCAAGTTTGAAGACGCCACGCTGTTTTAGTATTTGTTTGGCAGCTATCAAAAGTGAACGTTTTCAGTGAATTTGTGAAAGTGGAGAAAATTGGTCTCTTTATGTGATAGAATACTTTTATTTGAAAAGCCTTAGCCCAACCAATATAAAGCTGAACTGTATTCTACTCTGGTTGAATCTGCTCCTTCGTTTAAAACAGTAAAATATTGGGTGGCAGAGTTTCAATGGGGCCGTACGAGTTGACAAGACGAGCATCGCATTGGTCGACCAAATGAGGTGATTCCAGAAACGGTGAAGATATTCCACCTGGTGATACTCGATGAGCGTCGACTGAAAGTGATCTAGCGAGCAAGCAGGCATAGGAAGCATTTGAAAAGGTGCGATATATCGCATATTAACTGAAAACTTGGACGTGAGAAAGCTGTGTGGTGGATGTGTGCCGCGTTTGCTCACACTCGAGCGAAACCAGTGCCTTGAAGATGTTTCAATTGATTGTGTAGTAAAGTTTCACAGCAAAAAAGCAGAATTTTTGCGCCGTTTAATAACTATTGATGAAACATGGGTCTATTACTTCACAGCCGAGATTAAGAGCAATCAAAACAATGGATTCAAACGGAAGAACCGGCTATAAAGAAGGCGAAGGCCGTTTCATCTGTAGGTAAGGTCATGGTGTCAGTTTTTTGGGATGCGCGTGAAATAATTTTCATTGACTATCATGAAAAAGGAAAAAAATCAACGGCAACTATTATACGAAATTATTTTAACGTTTGAGTAAAGAAATCAAGAAAAAGCGGCCGCATTTGGCAAAAAAGTGTTGTTTCATCAAGACATTATACCAGCTCACTAATCCGTTATTGCAATGGCCAAAATTCATGAATTAAACTTTTAATAGCTACCTCATGCACCCTATTCGCCAGATTCAGCTCCCTCGAGTTATTTTCTGTTCGCAAACTTGAAAAAATGGCTCGGTGGTCAAAGATTTTCCAACCGTGAAGAAGTGATGCCGCCAGTTAATGGCTATTTTGAGGTGCAAGACAGTTCTTATTATAAAAAAGGGTATCGAGATTGTTGAACATCGCTAGGAAAATTGTATAGAGCTGTAAGGAGATTATGCTGAAAAATAAATAAATTTTTTTCCAAAATTTTTGTGTTTACTTTGTTGGGTCGGGTACTTCTGGGGCTCCCCTCATAAGTAAGCCCTTCATAACTCAAATATTTTTGAAGAAGAAATTCAGATACGCTAATGGTGATACTTCTCATAGTAACAATATTATTTAGTACATTAGAAAATAAATTATGGCATAGGTAATAAATATTTTTATCGTATTATCAACTTAAGACTGATTGCGAGAAATGCATGATTCAATCAATATCACAAGCATAAGAGAACTGTGATCCTTTTCTAAAAAATCATGCGAAGGATTCTAGCAAGAGTTCTATCGCTGCTGAATGCAAGATTGGATGAACATATTTTATGATTTAAATTATAGCTCAGCCTGCAGCGTAAATAAAGTCGCCCTACTTTACCACTGCTTACAGGTCATATTTTTACAAACAATACATTTATATGCTCTTTGGTGGCCTGTCGTATCGGTTTAGTTTTTGGATGATTCTTAATTACTACATTAAAATTTTTATATTACATTGCAAAACATAACATTGAATGTTCGCATTCAGGAACCCGTGCCATTGGGGGCTGGGATCATGATTGTCCATGTGATGCTGGAATTTCCCCTTCCAACTTTTCAATTCTAACTTGCACGTTATTGATGAGGGTAAAAAAGAAACTTTACACTTCCACATAAAAGGTTTAATATTTCACGACCACGATCCCTTGAATCATCATCAGGTAACATACATCAACATATTTTCAACTTATAGAGTCTGGCTCCAAGAGGGGAGGAATGTAGGGGTAGAAGTAAGGGAGAGGGGGTAAGTTGAGTTTAGGTGCAGAAACTTATTAGTGGGCTAGGGGAGGGTATGTATTGGAAGGTTTCTGGTTCAAATTTGAGAAAGTGTATGTTAATTAAATGTAGAAACAATGTTCTTAGAAATAGCGGGGAAAAAACTTATTTTGTTCCACATTTAATGAGGGGGGGTGTTTGTCTACTATGGTTTGAACTTTATTTAGGGACGGTCGATTATCGGTCGCTGCCTTGCTGGGGGTGGGGTTGGTGCGGTAATATATTGGAGTCTTTTAAGAACTTTAGGCGGGGGGAACGGGAAAGGTATAATGTTTCATTGGCCACCTCAAACCTGTCAGACTGTAGGGATTGCCAAATTTCCAACTCCTCCAAAGCATTCAACCTTTCATTCCTTTCATTTCATTTTGAAGAATGTCTGCTGTGAAGTTACTGGTGTGATTTTTATCCAAGGGGTGTTTCGCGAATTTTGATGTAAGTTACCTGATTATGATGTGCAGCATCGAAACCAAGGTTGTTAAATATTAAATATTTATTGTTGAATTGTAAAGTTTCGTTTCTACCCTCATCATAAAGGAATTTCACAAAGTTAAACCTGAGACTGTTATGTTTTGCACGTTATTGGATAGATTTTTACTATAATATAACATTCATGTTTACGTTATTTGATAGTATACTTATTTGCTTGCGTGTTCTTTAAAAAGGTTTTTGCATTCATATATATATATATATATATACATCTACATCTACATCTACATAATACCCCGCAAGCCGCCGCAAGGGCGTGTGGCGGGGGGTGTTAGGTCACCAACCGTAAAAAGGAAAAATACCACATGCAAAAAAAACAACACGGAAAATTACACCCACAGCAGCGCACACACTCATGCAAAAATCCCTTCATCCAATACTCATGCAAATACATATACCGCAAAACAACTAAAAAACTGCACCCCATGATGCAGCACGAAAGCCATCCTACAAATACGTGTATATATATATATATATATATATATATATATATATATATATATATATATATATATATAAATGTCACTGTGGGTGTAGTTTTTCATGAATGCCTCAGTTTTGCATATGATTTTATTCTCTTTTACGGGTGATTGTCCAACTCCCCCGCCACACGCCCAGTGGCGGCTTGCGGAGATTTATGTATATGTAGAAAAATTATATTTATTCTAGCATCAACACCATTTATAACATCTCAACCAATTCGATCTGCGCCAATTGTCAAGACTTTTTTATTCCTTTCCCTGAGTTGCCAATGTGCTTCTCTCCATCAAACTGCTCAACTCTCAATCTCCTGAATTTGTTATTTTTTCGAATATTTCCAAACAGCTTTCTTCTTTCTCTCCCTGTAACTTTCGCTTCTTCGTTTGAGTTCATCTCTGCCCAATATAGGTTTCGCTCGCTCTCATAAACCTCAATATCAACTCTCATATTGTTTCCTCAAAAACCAGTTATATTATGAGCATGAGCCACATTGAGCTGCGATCATATCATTTTTTACTATATTTCCTTCAGCATTGAGGAGCAATTCTTCCTTTCATTTTCCCGTAAACCCTAAAGTAAATCTGCTATGGCATTTATCTCCTACAAACGTCTTGCTTGCTGAATTTCTCTCGCTATTTTTCCTAATCCTTTTTTTAATATTCCTGAGAGGAAGCTTTTTAAACTGTGATTCAATCTTTGTCTTTATGGGCGGGGACTAATAGGTTCACCAGAGCATTCTTTCATATGTTCTCTCCCCTTTTAAGAAAAGTTTTTTGCATCAAATCAACCAATAAATTTTCTAAAACAAAGCACAGAAAAAGTCCTTAGGCAGAATAAACGATTGGACTATTAATAAAAAATCCGAAAAATAGATGCCAGAACTAGTGAACTCCAGGACTCCTTCCTACAGACATTACGGGATAGAAACTGTAGGGTTAGGGATAGCCTCCCACGTGCCACCGACAGCGTTTAGGGAATAATTAGTTTTACCCAAATGCATGCAATTTCACCAATATCGTGTACTTTGCACTTAAATCCCTTCCCTCATGGGCCTGCCATTTGATTAATGCAGTGCTTTTTTTTAGTGTTCCTGGCTATGCCTTGTTTGTTTTCAAGCTTCTCCTTTCATCCCTCGTCTATCCCTATAGTGGCAGGGACGCCTCCGCTGCTTGCCTGCTGCGGTGTGTCGCATTCCCTACCTGTGTCTTTGGGAGCAAAGAGCATGAGTTGCATGACCATGTGGTAGTGGAATTTCCCCTTCTTACTATTCAGTTCTGCACGACAGGTTTCTGTGCTTAGTCACGTGAAAATTAATTTATAGTCTGGGACTACCACAAGTATCCCACACGCAATCTTTTTAGAAGAACTTTGCCTTGGTTTCGGGAGAGGAGTTACGGAAGGGGCTCGGAACGATCAAAAGTTCACCATCAATAAGTAGTTTAATGGGCAAAGTATTTGGATCATCAGGAAAAGTAAATAAAAACGTTGCGTTGAGGTGAGTTATCACCTCAACGCAAGGTTAGCCATTCGTTTCTTGCCCTCTGATGCTGTGACAGCGATCGCTTCTCTACCCTAATTAAAACAAGCAAAAGAACAATTCCTCCCTTCCCAATTTACGCTCAGCGCTTTCATACCTCTCCTTGTGAGCATTCTCTCTGTCTTCTTAATATCCAGTTAAATTGTATTAGAACTCGAAGTGAAACAATCTTCTTAAGAATTGAATTTCGTGTTATTTGCTGAAAGAATGAAGAGGTGATGTAAATTATTTTTTGTGCATAAATGAATGAAAGTGTAACATGATGTTTTCAAGAAGAAATGTTCCAAAAGAAATTGATCCTGGGTTAATCAATGTTTAACAAAATGCTTCTCTCTTCCCTATTTTCAATTAAATTAACCACATTTTCTTGTTTCCATACATAAGACATCTTTAAAATCTATCCTATCATTATTTTTTCAACAGTCATTATCAACTTGTTCACCACGAAACAGGCAAAGTTGTATATTGGTCGTTCATTAAAAATATCTTTAGTCTATGCTCAGGAAAAAATAAATACCTGTTTACTTTCCTGCTAAAGGCAAACCGCCATACCAGGAGTTAACCGATTTAAAAAAAATTCACTTCATCAAAAAATGTTTTAAAATGATTTCGATAAAATATGTGAATTTCTAAAAATATTAAATAAACATTGTCGATAAGACTTTCATGTCAGTTTGTGATGAATTCCAAGAAACTTCTGGAGGTTTTCCAACAGTAATTTTTGACGGAGTCATCCGCTCAATGTGAGACAAAGTGAAACAACTTCGGAGTGTAAAAATTCATTCGCCTTGACCGAGATTTGAATCCGGACTCCTTGATGTCCAGCAGCCACCTTTAGGGCCCCAGAAATCTCGTATTGTAAGAGAATACCTCGGTAATTTACCTGGCTAAAATACTCGGCCGCATCGGGGTTCGAATCCTGATCAAGAGGAATGATAATGCAACAATTTCAGAGCGTAAAAATCATTCGCCTTGACTGGGACTCGAACCCAGATCCCTCAATATCCGGTCGAGTGCTTTAGCCACTTAAGCTACCGAGGCGTCCTCTTAAACTCTGAAATTTTGGGGCTTTTAAAGGAACTAGATGTTATGACAAATATAAAAATGACAAATATAAAAAAATCTATCGATTTCAATTTGCAAAAAAAATACTTCCAAATAACTTTTATATAAATGGATATCAATTGAAAAGAGTGAGAGAAATCCCCCAGTTTTAAATTTTTCTACAGATTAATATCACACTCACTTTCAAACGATAATCCCTAAGAGCCTTGAGAGTCAATTTTTTAAGTCTTACTCGAATTATTCTACTCAGCCTCAAAAATCATCAGGAAAACATCTATTCTTTTAATCTTAAATTACTCCTTAGTTGTGTTAAAATGATTTATTTTATCTTCATCATGTGATATATCTGTTATCTGTCAATCAACGTGGTGACTTCAAACTGTGACTCAATGATGTGAGCTCTCTCATTTACTTCTTGCTCTCTAAGAGTGGTTTGAAATTTCCTCATGTTTTATGGCAAGAGATTCCATAATAATAATAATAATAATATGTTTTTCAACAGATTTGCTCAACAGAAATGATGTTTAAGATTTCCCTGAGTTCCTATACAGTGCATTTTATCTGTCTTAAGCCATATACTATCCTTGTGATCTGTTCTCTGAGGATAATGGCACCTCGGATCAATTATTCATAGATAAAAATTCAAAGGTTGCATGCCATTGCAATTTTGTTGTTCAGAGCCCACTGGCGGAGATTGTGTAAATAAATGTTTCAAATTCTCTAGAGGACTTGGAAATCATAATATACTGGTGGAAAGAAAGCCTTTGGTTATAATCGAATGATCGTGTAATCTGAAAGCTTTCAAAATTATATTATTTCAGATTTATGATGACTTAAAAATATTTATGGTGCTATATTATCTTATTTGTTACTATAGAAAGGACATTTAGCGATGTATATTTTACACACTGAAATTTAATCCATTCTACCCACTACGTTGTAAATAAGACACAATGAATGTACGGCGAAAAAAAATAATTTTAAATTTAGAACTTGCAGTTTTATCAAGAAATGTCCTCATTTTTACATGAATTTGTCTTTTTAAATGATATTCCACAAAAAAAAATTTTTGTTAATGAAAGTTTTCTGACGGAACCTTGACTCAGGAAGGAAGATCAACGTATGATACATGGAAAGAAAGTAAAACCCAAAGCCGTACACTTAAGGGCACTTATAGGTAGGATTCTTCTCTGAAGAGGCCTGCTTAGCAGGCGAAACACCTGGTGTCAGGTTTTTCGGCACTTTCCCCTCCAGCACTGTACTTTTGTGTCGTCCGAGTTTGAGTGACGGGTCACTGGCGCCGGGTTTCCAACCCCGTAAACCCTGTGTGTGTGAGTGTTTGTGACTTGCGAAGGTCAATTTGTTTGCAAATACCTGATCAAGGGAGTAATTGTTTGAACTATTTATTTTATTTTTTCATTTGTCTGAGTGACGGGTCACTGGCGTCGGGCTTCCCGCCCCGTAAACCCTGCGTGTGTGTGTGGTTGCGACTTGTGAAGGTCAATTTGGTGTGCAAATACCTGATCAAGGGAGTAATTGTTTGAACTATTTATTTTATTTTACATTTGTTTGAGTGACGGGTCACTGGCGTCGGGCTTCCCGCCCCGTAAACCCTGCGTGTGTGTGTGGTTGCGACTTGTGAAGGTCAATTTGGTGTGCAAATACCTGATCAAGGGAGTAATTGGTAGAACTATTTATTTTAAATTTCATTTGTTTGAGTGACGGGTCACTGGCCTCTGGCTTCCCGCCAAACAATAACTTTCCCACCCCCTTCTATATTCCACCTATAAGTGCCCTTAAGTGTACGGCTTTGGGTTTTACTTTCTTTCCATGCACTCGGCCGTAGTACGTTCTTTATCTATTTAGTATGATACATCTCTCGTTTGAGATTCCACCTCCAAGGAAAGCTACTAGATAAAGTTTCTCCAGGTCAAAACAAGGTCAGATGAGAGGTATACTTCATTAAGCATGATGTGAATAAAAAGTAGACATATTGCGCACAAAGAAGCACCAAAAAGACAACGCAGAAAAATACCTCAAAAAAAAGACTGATTGGGAGGAGAAATGCAGACACTTAAATACTTATATCGGAAGAACAATAAGCACAGAAAGTTGGACGCTACTCAGAACTTTTGAGACAGGATAGAAAAGAAGAATTAAGAGAACCTCATTCTAAAGATTGCTAATATTGGATGGAAACTACTCTAAAAATGATTTTCACGAGTAAGTTGTAGTGGCTGCACCTGGAGAAATTCACACGGGATCATCAAAATATTCAGGAGAATATTTGCAGACAAAAGTAACTGAAGTCTTTTATAAAAGTGAGATAGAAGTCCCGGGAGAGATGCAAAATTTCACTAATCTCGAAAATATGCATAAAAAAAGAAAGAACGAATCGTGGAATCGTAGTTACTAGTACTGTTAACGGAGTTTTGCTAGAAATTGTAAATAAATAGATTAGATAAAAAATATTAAGATAAAAAGGAAGAAGCTGCGTTCAGCAATTGACGACCTACCATTAGTCATAGTTTTTCTTGCATCTATGAAAGAGACTATTTTGTTTTACATGCTTTACATAAGCTTACCTTATTATTAAGCTTATAAGGTGCCACAAATTTAATTTCGGTCAGTTTTTAAAATATAAAAATTATTAAGTAAAGCAATTAAAACTATATATATATACATATACATATATATATATATATATATATATATATATATATATATATATATATATATATATATATATATATATATATATATATATATATATACACATATAAACATACATACATATACTACATATACATCTAAATTATACCCCGAAAGCCGCCGTAAAGGAGTAGAGCGGGGGGTTAGGTCACTACCCTAAAAGAGAACAAAATCACAGCCAAAATGAACACATACGTACAAACCTACATCCACAGCGGTGAATACATTTATGTAAAAGTTTTTAAACGTACACGCGTGAAAATACTCGTACTATTCACTAACAAAATATTGCATCCTAGGATGTGCTAAAAATTTATCTAATATCGTGTAAGCTAGAATTTGAAAAGTAAGAAGGTGAAATTCCACGACCACATGAACATAGGATCCCTCCACGGAGAGAGACGAGGGATGGAAGGGGAAACTTAAAAAAAAACAAAGCAGAGCTAGAAATACTATCAAGAGCAGATCATTATTTATTGGCATTCTAATGCGATTACCCGGAAAGAAAGTGTTTTGACAACAAAACACCCTAGGTTAAAGAAAGTGCATGCAATTGAGCAGAACTAAATATTTTCTAGACGCTGAGGGTGGCAAGTGGAATTTTTGCTATCTATAACCCTGCAGTTACTATTCCGTATTATCCGTGGGAAGAAGGAGTCCTTGAATCTGCTAGTTCTGGCATGTATATATCCCGAATTTTATTTACATGATCCAAGCGACCAATGTAATTTGGCGTGCGAATAATTTGCGAGACCTCGGTGCTAAAATATGTGGATTTAAATTCATGTAGTAAGTTCAACCTAGCATAGTCTTTCATCTAATGATTCCCACCTAAACTCCATAAGAATTTCAGTGACGCTTTACATTTTATCGTAAGATATTTGTCGAAACGGCGTTGAACCCTCTCAATTTCCCGAACGAGTACTTTTTTACTCGGATCCCATGCACCAAATTCATATTCTAATTGAGACCTTACAATAGCGTGGTAGCTACGCTTCCTGACCTCAGGTTCTCTTCTGCCAACAATGCGTCTAATAAATTCCAATTGTTTAAATGCTTGCCCGCAGACACTACGTATGTATGTCACCCAAGTTAAGACTTTAATGATTGCAACATCTAAGTATTTTACCGTATTAACTACTTCTAGGTCAACTCCAGCTAATTTGTAAGGATATAATGTTGTTCTTTCAAAGATATTTACTTCATAACATGTATTAAGGTTTAATGACAATCCCCATTTTGAACACCATTTAGCCATGCACTCTCGATCCTTTGCTAGAATAAACTTTTCAATTTGCGGTTCAAATCATAAACAAAAAAAGAAAAGCAACGGCCCCAATACACTACCCTGAGGCACCTCCGAGGTCACTCGTACGCTGTCGGAAGTAGCGCCCTAAAGGACTACCCTCTGTCCCCGCTCTGAAAGTCTTCAAGCCAATTCATTTCGCCCTTGTTTATACCAGTGACCTTTAATTTATGAATAAGTTTACCTTGGGGAACCTTATCAAATGCCTTTTGAAAATCTAAAGAGAACAAATCCACTTCTTTACGACTTCCACCCGGTAAAAATAAGCACTGTGTAAATACTCCAAATTGGGTCTCGTATGAGCGGGTTTTTTTCTGGATCCGTGTATTGTTACTTTAAAAGTTATTGTTATCAACGTATCTTACAGGCATTACGGGATTGACAATTATGTCCTCCAAAATTTCGCAACATACGCAAGTGAGAGAAATGGGTCTGTAATTACTAGGGTTCTCCCTGTCAACACTTTAAAAATGTGTGTTATTTGCGCGGTTATCCAGTTTTTAGGGACAATACATTCTGTGAGGGATTTGTAAAATACAACTTCGAGGCACGGAGCGATGTTAGGAGCTAAATGTTTCATCACCCTAGCTGGTATATTTCGGAACCCTGGGGTTTCTTGGGTTTGTTCTCATTGAACAATTTGAAAATTACTTGTTCATCCGCTGTTGTTTTTGCCATGGGTTCAATATGTATTATTTCTTGGAGGCACGCGGTTGCAACATCTTTCGTGAAAACACTTTGGAATTGCGTACTTAGAATGTTAGCATTTTTCTTACTGGTAGTATGAATGATATTGTTGCAATTTTTAAAGCAAACCACTGTTTGTGCACCCCCTTTTTTATCCCTAACATATGACCAGAAAGCTTTAGGGTCATTGTCCAAATACTCACATTGTACTTTATATTTAAAGCCTTGCAAGGCGCTACGTAATTTTGTTCCGCTTTGAATTTCAAAGGATCTATCCTTGACCAATAACTGTTCATTCTTCGAGGATGACATACTCATGAATGCTTTTTTTATACTGGAGTGTTACATTCTCTGCCTTCGAAGGGTTTTTCTAATAACTTTATTTTACCACCTGGAGTTGCCATTTGTTTTAACGTACTTTTTGGTTATGACATTTGTGATGCCTTTTTTCATAATACTATATGGACAATTTGTGTTCAATCTTCTTCCACCTTGGCATGACTTAAGCGCGTTTTGAACTCGGGTAGTGAAGATTTCAAATGAATGGCAAAAGTTTCCAAGTCTGCTTTATGGTAATGGTAAGTTTTTCATTTTGGTTCGAAAATCTTTTTTATTTCTACGTCGAAGTTGATATTGACGGATTTATGGTCACTAGCCCTTAGCCCTAATTATTTGATACTCTAACAATACGTTCCGGTTTTTTAGTAAGAAATAGGTGTAATAAGTTCTTTCGACGGATGAACTTGGGTACATCTTGATGGAGGGAGTTTCTTCGCACCATTTTTAATAAGGAATCACAAGATTCGCGAACGCGGGTCCGAGATTTGACGCTATTGAAAATCCCAATTGATATCAGGGAGGTTAAAGTCACCACCAATTATGTTGATGCTGTTATTGTGTTTACGCGTAAAGTTGTATATTTTTATATTTAGGGCTTGGGGCACTTAGACAGCTGAGTCCGGAGGTCTATAGAAAGAGCACAAGTTAATATTAGGCTGATTAGATCGCAGTAAGGTGTACTTTCTTAGGGGTCTTTTACCTTTATCTTGTACATCTATCGTGTCGGTAAACTGTGAAATCTATTGGAAAAATTTCTTGGTCGTTTATGTGCGCTATACAGCCAACTCTCAGTGCCTAATACTAGATCTCCGCGTCTATTAATATTATTATTTGGTATTATTAATATAACTTTGGGTTATGTGCTCAAGGTAGCGCCCTCGAAGTACTGGAAGGGCCTGCAGATACAGATAGAGAGTGTCAGCTGACGCGTGGAAATGATTACTAACAATTGAAGGTACAACTGAGTTCGGCTTTATAGCCAAATGCCACAGGCAATAACCGTGTACAGCCTAAATTTATTGCCGAAATTTCACCGAAAATATTAATCCCGGGAAAATGATAGCATGCCTAAAAACGTACTTACGTAGTAAGAAATCTTTGGCAAAAAAATTAAACATGATAGAACTTTAAAGGTTGCATGTACACAAGGTCATCCATGAGTTGGCTCTCAATCTAATTAGTGATGGTATAGTGTCATCATCATTCAGTATTTCAATCCTAGGATTGGTTTCCTACAGCCCATATCCTTCGATTCTACTATATTTTGAATGCAAGACAAGGCTGCGTATTCTAGGGAATATAATGTGGTGGTTTCCTGTTGCCTTCCACATCGAAGTACTTCGGCCGATACCGCGCACATCACTCTCGACCGCACGTGGTGCCGGGCCGACCCACTCGGTCTGTGCCACCAGTGCCTAATGGTGAAACTACTGCCTTTCACCATGGGTTCAAGGTATCATTTTACTAGGAGTCTATTTCTTTCGTTGCCTCGTTTAGAAATACCATTATTGTATATTTCCTGTCAAACTGTGGTTGTCTCCTTCCATTAACAAACCTTTTCTTAGCTGAAAAAGTTTTGCTGGTCACGGGAATCGAAATAGCGACTTTCGGCTTCGCAGGCAGAAATGTTATCTCTGGTCAACCTCCTCCACTTAGTGCACTTAGATACGAAAGTGGAAATAACAATTGGTAACTACTCGTATCATTTCTCTCCAATACCATTGGTGTTCAACCAATTAATTAGCATAAACTCACACGAACCTGAGAATTTTACTAGGATATATTTTTACAAAACGTAATAACAGACAGTTAGAACATAAAATATGTTTCGTTTCCATTGAGAGTGAAGAAGGAAGGAGCGAAGTATTTCGCGGACGCTTCCTAGACGCAGACCACCTACCATCGGCGGCGAGCAACAGGGCCGCCCCATCGATCTAGCGTCCCATCAGCCTGGAGCTTCGGCGATTTAATAATAAACCACTCGAGACATCCATAGGATAGATAATGCCCGCAAGCTCATCAAAACACGAGAACGAGTAGCATTTAAGCGACGTGATGGAAATTCCTCTTCCCCGGCCCTTATTCCTATCAAAGGGAGAGTTCACCACGCCGGGGAGCGAGGGAGGGGGAGGCGAGGCCGCGCGGTGGAAGGGGAGGGGCACATTGAGGGTGGGAAGAAGGAGAGGAGACGGAGGGAGGGGAGTATGAGGGGACTAAGAGGAGGATGAGGTGGAGGACCTCTCAAGATTAGGGCGAAATCAGCCGCCTGGCGTAGCGAAATAAAGAGGTCCAAGATAGCGTTTTTTCTTTTGCACTCCTCAATCTTCCCTCCATCCCGCCTCTCCGTCGTCTCTCAGCATCCCCCACCCAACACCCCCTTGGTCGGAAATCCCACCCAACACCCCCTAGGTGCTGAAATTCACCTCCTATCTCTCCTCCTCCCCACGCACCACTACCGAATGGATCGTTTCGAAAGGCGTTCCCCCTTTTTCTTATTTTTTAAGGATATCGCGCCCAGCAAGAAGGGATTGGATATCCGGGGCGAGGCACCGTTGGATAGTACTATATATACATGGAGGAGGGGTGGCAAAAAATAAAAAATAACCGCGTTTCCTGCCAAAATATACGGAGCGAACTTCGACGATTGACGGAGGGAAAAACTGTCGTCCTCCGAAGTTGAGTGCGGCGGGTGGTTTTACACCCCGAAGGAAGTGGGAGGGTGTCGAGGTGGGTGTAAGATCTTCTTCTTCAAGTTGAGCCGACAGATTTTAGATAATTTACTACTTTTCAAGCCACCACTAGGGTGTACGGCAGGGGGTGTTTACACACCAGACATTTTGACCCAAATTTTCTTTACACCTACCGAGGTCGGACAACGTTACGAGAAAATTTCGTATTCCGATCCCTTATCGTTCGTGGAGAGAATTACCTCTTGAATCTATCTAGTCTACACTCAATCTCTCTAATTTTACTGGCATGATTTCTCCTACCGTAATATAAAGGGGTTAATATTTCATTTTCGGTATCACTGCAAAAAAGAGACATCCTTTCATTTTATGCCAGAGCATCAGTCTGCTATTTAACCTTCGCTCCGAGTGTGATTCCCAGCCTAGTTGCTCTAATATTTTGGATAAGCTACTAAGTTTATTATTACAGCGTATTGCAAATCTAGCTCCTCTATGCTGCATGCGATCCAATTCGGCAATTAAACCAGCATCATGAGGATGCCAAAAACTTGCAGGATATTCTAAATGAGGCCTAAACAACGACAGATAATATTTCTCCCTGACCTTTTCATCATATTTACTTAGTACTCTTATAATAATTTCTAATTTTTTGCTAGCTTATCCAAATATTCCCCGCATATGTTTCACCCAGAAGAGGCCGTGAGTCCGAAGAAAAGTCCACACATTCCATTTCGCTGCTCCTTATACATTAAGATTTTGGCAGAGAATTGCCTCTTTTGTTCCAAAAAATCATCTCTTCAAACTTATATTAGTTTGATTCTAGTTGCCAAGTGTCGCACCAGCGTTGTATAGCATTAAGGCCATCTGATAAAGATGCTTTGCCCTTCAGAATTAGGATCAGGATGGCTTCGCTTCCTTTGCTAAGGGGACATCAAACATCCAATTAAATAATGATTGTCAGGAATAAGTAATTGCTAGGGATAATCGCCGAAAAACGATAATCGTCATCCAACAAATATTATTCGTGTTCTGGATTTCTTTAAGTACACCGTGTACGGGAAAATGTAATTACTTGTATGAAAAAAAACTAAGTGCACAAAGTGATCTCTTCCTCACACCTGCAACGCTTATTTCAGAATTATAATCTCAAGAGAAAGTTATGTAGCACCACTAGTAATGGACAGCAGTGGACACACGGGTCTCAGAATAAAATCAAAGTTAAATCCGAGGCGCTCGTCGGCAGAGAGACCGGCGGAGACTAACGTATAATCAACTCAGCATTACGTGTAGTTCAGAAGGCCAGAGAAGGGAGAAAATTCATTTATAATGTCAGTTAACCGAAGGAGCATCGTAAGTAGTTCCTTACCTGCAGCAGTGCTCGGTGCGGCAGACATAATCGCGCACTCGACATTCAAATATGTTAATCCGCGTTTCCATAAATGCGGATTCTCCTCCGCTTTGCTTTATCATAGTGCTCAACATCCGCAGAGATTATCCCAAGGATCTTGGTCTCCTGAACATCTCTCTCCATACTTTACTTAGTTAGCGTCTTCGTGACCTGGGAAGCCCCTCCCTCTTGGTTCTTGGTTCCTGTAATTATTCATATACGACACGAGTAATCTGAAGAAATGAGCCCGGAAGTAGAACATGACACCTAAGGTGATATAAAAACGAGTTTACTCTACAATTTCCCCATCAATTTCCCACCTGTACAAAGAGAAACCATGCAAACACGTTGTGTTACCAAACAATACTGATTGAAGCCAATAACGCATATAAATTTAGGGATAAAAAAGTTAGTTCTGCAAATCATTAATTTTAAGTTAAACAGAAACCTTTATTCTGAGAAGTGATATTGTATATATATATATATATATATATATATATATATATATATATATATATATATATATATATATATATATATATATATATATATATATGCATCTTAAAGTTATTAACTTGCAATGCCTCAATTCTGTAGGAAATGTAACGAATTTCTACTTATTGAATGAAAAAGTAGCGGAAAATTCATTTGAAGTCATATAAGTATTTAGTTCGTCGTCAACTCTGGAAACTTGGATGCATAAATACTAATTTTGCGTATCAATGTTTTAAACTAACTTTTGAAAACTCACCACTGTACTTAACACAAGTACTTAACACTAAGTTAACACAGTTTCAAATCACGCAAGTTACTCGTAAGTTTCACAATGGGGTCTTAACGATTTATAGTTGACTCATTGTGCTATATGGACTGGGTATTTCTACCAGTTAAGTATTTATTTGATAGATTTTCCTATAATTAACAGGTTATTTCAGGGATAATATTGTTCCCAAAACGAAAAATTAAATTCATGGTTATTTTTTTCATTATCTGTCAAGCGAAACTGGAATCACCAAATAGGGCATAATCATTTGAGATACAAGTAATTAATATGCTACAGCCATGTAATCACATCCATGAAAGGCAGTGGATTTTCCAAAAATATTGTAAACATATTTGGTTTTTATGTGAGCCAAATATTGTTGATATGTTTAGATGATACTTTCATGGATATCCTAGGGCATTAGTCCCGAGGATGTCACCCCACCATTAATGTGTAAATTTCATACGCCGCCTTAGAGCTTCCGGCAAGATGACCTCTACTCTCATCCATCACTCCAAACTTTCGGGTTGATTACTGGGCGATTAGAATACACTTGCCTCCCTAAATATCAATCTAGACTCTATTTCAAAGCCCAATTTCAAATTCATCATCATCACGGATGATCAATCAGATGACAGGTTTGTAGTGGCCCTCCAAATTATCATGCTCACCACAAACTCTCTTCATTCCCTCACAACTACTCCCACCAACCTTTTCCAATCCATGCCTCTCCCAGTTCATTCTTTTTATCTCCTTTCATTAGATCCTGCTACCTGAATAGCATGTCTATAAATTGTTCCAGCGTCTATTTCCCTAGCATTTCTTGGAGATAATCTTCCCTAATTCGTCTGCTATCACCTTAGCCTTAATCTCCTCTATTAAGAGACTGTACTTTTTTTTCTCTCCTTCTTACTAATTAGAATCCTTACCAATACTCCCCACTTCTCTGCCACAATATGTATCTCGTCCGCATTTCTCAGTACATTAATGCTTACTCTGTGCATTCGTACTCTGCCTCATCTATATGCCTTAATCTCGTTAATTGTCGTCTTAATGTGTGCATTAAACATCAAGGAGAACAATTATAGAATCTTCCTTATTTCATTTTTTTTATTATTTTGCTTTCCTTCATGCCTTCACCATATCTAAAACCCGCTCCCTGTTCTCTATAAGGTATGTGTACTAATATCCTGTCTATATCATTCAATGCGCTTTATTTGAGCAATATAATCTATTTAATTTTGCCCAAAGTTTATCGCGAATAAAATTTTGGTCGCTTGTATCCTCATCTCTACGATGAGTCAGAGGAAAAGAATAACTTCCCTTTTACCACTTCTGCTTTCTTTCCGGTGAATCTTTCACATCATAATCTTCACAGCGTGATTCTTAATACATATTGTTGTAAAGTTTTTACATGAGTCTGGATTTTCCTTATATGGTATAGTGACAATTATGAACCCCTTAGAAATCATCGGTTATTTTTCCAAAATCATATAAACTGCCCTATTCAGCATTTAAAAGAAAACATCAAATCATATCACGTGGAAGGGATATAAATGACAATGCTATAACTTGCAGATTAGGAAAGATGTGGGTTTTGCAAGCAATATTGAAATCAGCAGACTAATCTTTTCAAGGAAATAACATGCATTATGACCACGAATTATTTCAAAACCTTGAGAGAGATGACGAATGAATGAATGAAGTACTTCACTTAATTGGAAATGAACCAAATGAGAGGAGAAAAATATTTTAACGGATGAATAGCCGGAAAAAATTCAAGGCAGGCTATATGTAGGATAAAGAACCAACTGATTTACTCAAAATGATATGGCTACAAAGAGCATGGTAATATCTAAAAAACATTGTGGAAAGTAAGGCAACATAGTAGGCAGAGAGACCATCGGAAAGCCAGACCTGGACGTAAGAGGAGTTTTGTGCTGGAGGCGAACACTGAAGATCAAATGGGCTGATGAAATTGAGGGGACTACTACAAAAGAAGAGGAGAAGACAATACGCAGCATCCACTAACAGGATATGAGAAACCAGGCCAATTTTACGCACCTTGAGGCATAGCCGATGTTCTGGGGGCATGAAAAACAGGGAAAATATAAAAGAGGAATGCCGAGATGCAAATAAGTGGGCCCAATAAAGAGAGAAGTACGACGGAAACAATAACAGGGAATAAGAGTGTCAGCATTATAAAAGGAAGGATCGCGTGTTTCAGTGAACCAAGTTTTGGATAAAGATTCTTATATGATGCAACGACATTTTTGTCTTTCAGGATCAGTAGATCACACTTTTTTGTTTTCATATTGTTGACATTTGAGGAAAGATGTATTTTTCGTTATCCATAGGGGCGTATTAAATAAAGTGCGTACAAATAAATATATTCCATGGATTCTTCAAACAAAGAATCCATCCCAAGCCTCCCCTTCAAAAAACACAACGCTGAAGGTGAGGAGCTTTCAGAGTTTTCATCTTTAGCTAGCCAAACACAAGTTAATGCACACGTTCCTCCGGAATATTCTAAGGTTCAACAGGGAAAGAAAGCCGCTGTTATACTCATCTGCTTCATTGATATCAATATTGGGTTGCATGTTAGCTAATTGACTTAGCAACGCTCCGCGAATCGTCTTGGGAGCTTGTGGCGAGGATTTTTATGACATTATTCTTGAATATATAGAGAGAGAACTCAAGAAAGAGGAGTTTGTTGGTAGTTCCTACGCAAATCACATTTTTTGCTATAATCACAAATTTTATAAGAGAAAAATCGGTTCTCCAGATCACACCAGAAAATATTTGTAGATTCCGTTGGAAGGGGGACGTTTACTATTTTTTACTTTATGAACACAAAATTCATCCATTACAATAATGTTCATTTTAAGTAGAATTTATAAGAACACAGGATGATTTAAACTTTTGCGATAACTTTTGTGATAACAGGATGTAAACTTTTGTGTTATAATAGAATGGAAAATGTATACTTCATTGTTTTCTCTCGAATCAGTTTTTTCCTAGGGTTAACCCAGCACATTTCAATTTTTTACATGCATTTATAAAGTGTTTAAATAAATGAAATACGCCATCATTTTATGGGAGAATAATTTTGCAATGGGAGATAAGGTGCCATGTCTACGAGAAAGAAAACAAAATTATGTTGAAACTCATCAAAGATGAGTGGTGACCTCTTTGGGTAAACTAAAAGCTCCTTCGCAGGGCATAATGCTTTGGTGTGTAGCCAAAACGAGATTTAATTAATGGGAGAAGCCCTGGACCAGATAAATACTATGCCACGGTTGGGTTTTTTCAAGGCCTGGTAGGAAAGAGATCACAGAAACAAAATGGGAGCCTTTATTTAAAG
The DNA here is from genome assembly GCF_022747635.1 of Hetaerina americana. Lineage (NCBI taxonomy): Eukaryota > Metazoa > Arthropoda > Insecta > Odonata > Calopterygidae > Hetaerina > Hetaerina americana. Next base: position 6,758,392 of record NW_027286741.1, read on the forward strand.
AAACTTACTTTTCCCACTCTTGCGGAATCCGAAACACCAACGGAAAAAAAACTTTCACCCCAGCAAGAGCATGCTGTACCTCGCTGAAATTTTCATCAAACTAGGAAGGTCTATTGGGGAGATAAGGGAAATAAAAAAGATAACGACCATAAAACTTCGAAACCATTTTTATTTTATTGCCTCAATTATAGGTTTACGATATGCTAGGGGAGGTGGAGAAAAGAATTGTGAAATGGCTATTGGCAGATTGGAAAATATTTTGGTTTGAGTTAAATAGGAATCATGTAGGAGATAAAAAAATAATTTTTTGTCATATTAAAAATTTAGAGTTTAAGGGTATTTATCCCTACGTTATGCAGGGCTTAAGAGGCTAGAAGGTCTACTTAGAGGCATTATTAGATTAACGAGGTCATCACGACCGGCTGCGTGGGAAGAAGAAGAGGGTATCTTTGGTATTAAATGACGTTTTATTTGAAAAATAACGTGGTTCGAAATTTGATCAATATTGGGTCCAAAAAAATACTCCCTCAGTGCTTTGGGCACTAAGAAATGGTCCTCAAAATACCATGTGGCGTCGGGCAAGGGTTACAAAGTGAAATGCCTGGAAAGGGAGGTCGCATCGGAGTTGGCGAGAAAGGTTAAATAAAAAAGGTCAAATGATTTACGGTCACTTCTGGGTAGATTTGCGAATGCTGGATAAAGTCAGACTGCTAAGAGAGACAAAATGGAAATGGCTTGAGAGAAGTTATCAAAGGTTTAAAGGAGTAACTTCTGCCAGGACTCACAATAATATTATTCCCTTGTTGCATTTTATTTACTTCAAATAAATGGTTTTAAAAAGTGCATATTGGATGGGTCTGAAATGAACCAAAAAAACACTCCCGTCACAGAAATAACATAAAGGTTTTGAAAGAAAAAGTCAAACCAGAAAACCGAAGTTTTCCACGACGATATATCTTTTATACACTCGCACTGGAATTACTTTGGCCCAATACTCCATACATGGCTGTTTTCTATGCACAGACTTCTATAACTATGTAAACTCAATCAGATTGTATCTTTTAAAACTAGACTAAAAATATAAATTTGCATTTTTAGGAATTTATTTGTCAAGGGAAACTTTCCAGAATGATTAGTTCCAATTATCCTATGATATGTCGGTGGTTTGAAAAAAATAGCTTATGCAACTTAAGAATGAAACAAAAGATACCAATTCAGCTGAGTAATTTTTTTGAATCGTAACAAGGCAAGTCATTTGTTTTGGTTCCCAAAGAAAAGTTTTTAATCTATTTAATGATGACACTAGGAGTCAAGCATATTAAAGTGATGACCCTTTGGTTTCAGGTTAATATTAATGACCGTTGAACTTTTCAGTAATTAGGAAGAGTAAAAAATGTAAATTTAACTAAAGTTCCGGCCGGGAAGGAAAAATTAACTGGATGGCAGGAAATCGTTATTCAACTGTATACATTTTTACGCAGTTGAATTTCGATGGCCATATGCTGAAATTGACCCATTTAAAAAATAATTACTGATTTTTAATCAAAAAAATGTTTAATAGTTTGTCTGGTGCCGATGCAAGTATTACAAAGTTGGAAACATTACAAGGAGTGAGTTCAAGTAAAGAGAAACGTTCACTAACACGAGAGAGTAACTAAGCTGTGCAACTCTATTACCAGCAGGAATGTACTGCATGCCTTTATTCCTCTTTGATTTACTGAGGAGAACAATTTTTGGCTCCTACATAATAAAATATAAATGAACGTAAAACAAAAAAAAGAAAAGGAAAAGCCACAGGAGACTATATCCGAGGAGAAAGGGTCACGTTACATTTTTCACAAAAAGAAGGAAACGCAACGGGAAGCTTAGCCTGAAGCTAGGAGAAAACGATCGAATGGTATTACATTGAGATCGATAAAAAGCCAAGGTAATGGCAGAAGGGTAGATGGAAACCTAAAAGGCTGAGTATATCGGGAAATGCTAACAGAGGATGGTGGCAGAATCACCAATGATGAAAGACATGAGGGAGGATATAGTTACCAAGCTGCCCAGGCAAAGGTTACCAAATGAAAGGCAGATGGAAGAAGGGAGCAAGAAGATATTTTAGAAAAATCCACAGTATGATTTCTCAACGGAAATGGGAAACATTAAATAACTGTCGGAAACATTGCTACCACAAGTAATGTGAAATTTGTACTTATTGGAGAATGATAAGGAATGATGATAATGACTGATTCAAAATGAAAATTTAAAAAAAACTAAAAAGATCACAAAATGTGGGAAGCGAATTACTTTTATATCTTAGAAAAGGGAAGAGATTACCTGATTGGATAAAATATTTACCTATGGTATTTATGAGAAAAAGGTTCTCGGTGGAACTACGGAGGAAATCCTCTAATACGCAAGGTAACACATTGAAAATAATTAAGAGACTATAAAAGAGCACTAAAATGCGGTGACCTCACGAGGTCAGTCGATAGTGTTTTAGGTGAATAATGCGGACAGATGTGTGGAACGTCCTCCACCACTCGAACCAAGGCTCGATTTCCATCGACCGTGAAAAAAGGCGATGATTACACGCCCGAGGAACTCAGCCGAATCCTGCGGCCCGGTTGGGTGACGCGAACCCCGCGGTTTTTGGGTCAAGCCTTGAGCTCAATGCAGTGCAGGGAATCAGGATGTTCAGCGAACACCTGCGCCGTTGAATCCACTCCGGTTGTGAGCGATTAGGCCCATGTATCACTCGGCGGCTCCACTCTCCGAGATTTGGAGCCGACGGGCGAACCCAGCGCGAAGGAGGGAGGGCAGACTGCGTGACTTCGGCCACGAAATTCTTCCCTCGTCTCTATCGGAGTGGTGGCAAGCAGTCGCCGAGGGTACTTTTCCTTCGCTCCTTTCCTTTTCACTCGGATACGACCTATGCGATGAATCGCAAAAAACCTCCGCAACCTAGCCAACTATCCTAATCCCACCTATCCGCGCCTGGTTTTCTCCACGGATCACTGCTTCTCTCGTTCACTCACGAACTCCGCGATACTCCGCCATCCAATCCCCAGATCAATGAGGGCCGCTTTGAAAGGAAGTTTGTTTATTTTGGTGCATTACCCCTATATTAAGTTCAATATATTTTTTCGCGCGGCATCGACTTGCATTTCGCAGTGAAAAATGAAAACTAACGCATAAATGTGCGAGCGAGCACAAAAGTATCGCATGTGAAATCAATCCTATTCTATGTTTTTAACGACATGAGCTATCGAATTCAAGTTTTTTTGCAGTAATTTGAACAAATCGTTCATTTTTCAAAGTCGAAAATTTCTTTCCTGTAAGCAAAACTGATACATATTATAATATATAATATGGATCAACTTCATATAAGTTTGTACAACCAAAGACAACTTGCTTTCAGTAATTTTATGTCTCAAATCACTAAAAGTGGCACTAAAGATATGAAACTCAGAAAAATATTTGGTAATTTGGGGCAAAACAAGGCCTTTTTACAATTCACGACAATGCACTTCATGTTAGTGTGGTTACTATGACTTAAATAATCAAACCATAGATATAGTATCATGAATCTCATATGTTGCAATCGGTATTCCGGCAACCATATTAAATAAATGTTTTAATATCTACTATTCTTATCCAGTCAGCATTCAAATTATTCCTATGACCTTGAAAAAAAATATTTTAGCTAATCACTTCTTTAAACAAATCTTCAAAACAAAATGTTTCGTCCTCAGAATGGCAATTGAATCAGTTAAAATGCAAGTATACCGAGAGTAAATTACTAGAAAGAATTTGATAAAATATTCCAAATACAAAGTCATTGAATTCAAATGTTTCGATTACACATTTTTGGGAAAGTCGATATTTGCTAACATTTGAATACTCATGAGCCAAAATTTATTTTACCATAAAATAGACGTATCCATTCTAAGAATAAATCTTCCTTTCATATATTTTTCCCTTTCAATAATTATTAAATGGATAAATTTATTAATAGAAAACTTCTTTCAATATTGGATACGGTTAATCATAATTATATTTCAATTCTATTACAAAATAAACCAATCTTCTCAACAGCAAATCTGTTGAAACTTTTCGTTGAGAGAATTTCTCGTGTGCATCAATGTTTGGTCAATTGATAGCAAATATTTAAAATAAAATAGCAAGAACTATAAAATCCAAGGTTAGCAAAGTAAATGCTCATGCTTGCTCACAAAAGAAAAAATACCAATAAAGATAAAAAAGAAAACATATAATAGTAAGTTATTATCATTAATCAGGTAGAGTAATTTAATACAAAATACTGATCTTGTAAATCAAAATTGAGAAAATAATTCTCCTTTAAACCTCCCCCCTTTTTTCAGAGAAGAAAAATCTTTTCATCATTAATCTCCAACATTAATATTTTAATTAAAACATTCTCTGCATCAAACGATTTTCGCTTGCTTTAATGAGTAACGGGTAAAAGAATTGCCTTTAGAAAAATAAAACACCATATATCAATAGGTGCTATTTTAATTATTCAAACCATATTAATCTGCTTGATTACAACAACACCAAATGCATGGTTCTCTTGTATCTTATTTTTAGTGTTTCTTGGGGGGTTACTAGTACTCTTTATCTATATAACTAGAGTAGCTTCTAATGAACTTTTCCAGAAAGATAATATGCCATCTAATATAGGCTATATTATTTTAACTTTAATTGTAATATTAATATTAATGAAGAACCCTTTCTTATTAACCAACATTAGAGAAAATTACTTCGACTTCAACGCTGATCATATTGGAAAATATGTGGTTAGTAGAATATTTTACCCCCCTTATAACTTCATTACCATGGCCGCCGTACCTGTATCCATTTTATGCCGCCTTGATCTTGCCCATTCCTGCGTAGAATTGTCATTCATGCGCTAAGGGTTCCCCATGAGTATCGCTAATCAAGCTGATGCCCTAATTCATGCTGCTGCTAATGATCTCTTTCAGGGAAGTGAGTACAAGAGCCTATTCATTTTAGAATTCTCATTTAGAATATGTACGTCTATGGAGTATGGAATCCGACTGAAAAAGCCCTCATTCGGGAAATTGAAAAGGGTCAACGCTGGGCAGCACATTTTGTTAAAAATTCTTACAATTAAACGAAAAGCGTCACTAAAATGCTCATAGAGTTGTGGTGGGAATCATTAGAAGACAGACGATTCAATGCCAGGCTGAAATTACAAAATAAATTCAGATCCGCATGTTTCAGCGCCGAGGTCTTGCAAATTATTCGCAAACCAACATACATTTGTTGCTTGGATCGTGTATATAAAAGTCAGGAAATATACTTCAGAACTAGAAGATTCAAATCCTCTTTCTTTCTACGGACAATACAGGATAGTAACTGCACGGTTATACATAGCAAAAATTCTACTTGCCAATCACAGCGTCTAAGTAAGAATTAGTTCTGTTCAGATGCGTGCATCTTCGCTAATCTCATGTGTTTTATTGTAAAATACATTCCCGCATAACCGGAGGGGACAACAATTAAAGAATGTAGTTCTTGTCACATTTAGCCTGGCCTTGCTTTGTTTGTTTTCAAGTTTCTTCCTGCACCCCCCTCTCTCTTTGTAGGAGGACACCTCCCGCTACTTGCCAGCTGCGGTGTCACATTCCCTACCCCAACCTTTGGGGGCTGGGACCATGAGTTGCATGCCCATGTGGCAGTAGAATTTTCCCTTCACCTTTTCAATTGTAATTAGCACATAATTGGTTACATTTTTATTACATTTGCTGCTTCATGTGTATTACACATGCAGTTGCAAATACTACTATCAACTTGCATACTTATTGTGTATGTTAGTTGATGAAATACATTTTCATGCGTGTATGTTAAAAAGATTTTTACCTGGATATATTCGCCTTTGGGAGTGTAACTTAGCATGTGGTTTTTTTCCTTAAAAGGCGTGATGACCTACATCCCCCGCCACACACCCCCGAGGCCGCTTGTTAGGTATTATGAAGATGTTGGAGTTGAATTCTTTAGCTCTTAGGTCTAAAATGCAGCGGAGTCGGAAAAAACCAATTAGAATTATATAACAACTGCAGCAAGCCAAATAAGTAGAGCACCATGATTAATTGATTTCATTAATCAGTAAGCTCCCATCTAAAAACCCATTATATTTCACTTAGTATTAATATAACTCTAGCTTAACGCTCTAGCTCCAATCATTCACGTTCAGCTATTGCTATTGATTAAGTGCTACTTAGAGGCTCAAGTTTATAGTACGATGGGCTCACCTCAGAACTTGTTTTCTTATCAGCAGAAGAGGTGTTTAAAAAGTTAAATTTGGGCATATGGTCCTGAGAATGCAGCTTATCTTCCAACCCATGTACAAGGCCTGTCCCAAAAGTAGTAGGACGGATTCAATAAAAAAAAATGTAATTCCAGAATTGATAATTTCACTCAAAATCTTCGAAGTAGCGCCATCGAGCGTCCACACTTAACACTTAATCTGTGATCCCTGTCCTACAAACTCTTCACTCTTGCAAGACTTTCGCCAATTTTTTAGGCCTCAGCGTCTTCAATATCTTCTCTACCCAACCCAAACATTTTGTGCCACTCAAATACACCCGATCTACCCATGGTGTTGTCACCATAAGCTGCCTAGAGATTGCCATGAGTCTCTTTTCCGTTTTTGCCCAGTTTCACGCAAAATTTTCTGGCGTAGCACTGTTCCAATAACCGGTTCATGCCGGAGCGAAACGAGGTCACGTTAAAGAGGTTTCGCAAACGACCGATCCGCACACCGCAAATGCTGGGAGCCAACGGTCACCGACCTCCAGCCTTTTGTGAGACTCCCCTCCCTCGAAACCAGCCAGCCGGAACTGCCGCTTGACCGTCCGTCCGTCCGTCCATCCAGGATAAATTATATCATACTACTTTTGGGAATAGATATTTTAAATCAAACTTTTTAAATGATTTCAAATAAACAAACCTGCATTTAGCATCACAAGACCTCACACGCTGGTACGTACTCAAATTCGCCAAATCGGATATTCGCGCTCGAAATATCTCTTTTCTGAGACGCCATAACTCGCACAGAAAGCCTCTCTCTCCCATAAATCTTGCGGAAACCTCACCCAATCCGAACTGCGCCAATCCCTATTTCCCTTTATTGCGGCTTAATCCTGGCCCGTCCATCCCTCCAGGACATCTCCGAACATTTCATTTCACAATAACCAATGGAGCCCGACTCTATAAAGTCTATTTGCTCACGATTCCCCAATCCAAATCCCATTTCCCATCACCTGCTCTCCCACTCCCTGTCTCTTCCTCGAATCGATGTATGCTCTGCACGTCTCCTTTCTTCTCAACTCGACAGTTTTCGCCGAATCCAACTAGACTAACTCTTCCAGAGCGGACACTCTCGGTCGAGTGTCGCGAACTGAAGGGTTTTGCATATTGCCCTCCTGGACTCGTGCTGACGTTTATCGACTGCGCAGGGATACAGAGGGGACAGCGGCAAGCGGAGCGAGCCGAGGAGGGAGGAATGGAGATCATGGGGGGGGGGGTCGACGACGGGAGGGGATTTGGGACCCGTGTAGCCTAGGGCCGTGGATATGGCCCGGCCGGGGAGGGAGGACCCGGAGCGGTAGTTCTCGTGAGTCCCGCGGGAGAGACGACCCTTCCTCGAGTGAAGTATGGGGATGGTGTTACACGGTGCGCAAAATTATATCATCCCATGGAAAATGGTTCGTCGTCCGGAAAAAGGGCGAATTTCCAGCTCGCGAGGGCTAGAAGTTCATTCTTCGCCAAAAAAAACAATAAACTTTCTCATGTGGAAAACGAGGTTTTGTAAACATCAAACAATAAATGTGATCATGTATGCCGTTGGGAAGGAAGAACGGGGCAATAATTAAAAATCTATCATTTTTTTCAGATGTAAATTACTGAAAATCAATGTTTTTATTCGAGACTTATTTCAAAACGGAATATATTAGATAGATAGAGGTCTTTATTTGGGCGAAATTGAGACGTAATGGTCCATTCTTCCATTTAATCCATAATATACACAAGTGCGTGGAAAATCAAAAGTCGACAAATTTAAATGAAAATGAGTTCTTAGGGAAGGGAAGAGAGTCGGATTGGTGTGCTGCTGACGTTCGTGCATGTCGGCATGAAAAGTATCCACAATTATGTTTCTTTACGTGCATGGCATTAAATGCTAAACACAGAACGTCGGTTAAGTGTGCGCATGACAACAGACCGTGTTGGCATTGATAATACAGTGACAGTAGGGGCACAATTATCACTGAAAATTGGGCATTGCGAAAGATGTGCGCTAAACTCGCCTCGAAGGTCTTAACGGACGACCAAGTGAGCAGAGCTGAGTGTTTCTGCCAGCGGAGACCTTCTGCAAAGACATCGCGTCAGTTCCCCAACCCCCTTACAGTCCCGACTTGGCAACAGCAGAATATTTTCTCCTATTCCCTGTGTAAGTGAAATCCTCCCGCAAAAGATACCGCTAAGTGCCGCCAAAGAAGCTTGGACATGTACCCTTAAGGGCCTTTGGTCTAGCAGGAAGCCTTAAAGTTGTGGAAAAGTCGCAAGGGCAAAAGTGAGTTGACGCTCAAAGGATGTGCGTACTTGTAGTTTGAAGAAATTTGAGGCATTGTTGCAGTACCTGAAATAATTTTATTTCTCCGAGACTTTTCCAAATACTTTTTATAAAAATCATTCACCTCAAAACCATTTTCTAATGCTTCATGAATGTCTACACATACAATATGGAGCAAAATGTCATACTGCTATTCCCTGCGTTAGATAAAACCCTTTGTATTTTTCTTTCATTTAACGGCTTATTCGTTCCAGAGGCAATTCTTCACTACTCTGAAAGTATATTTTCCTCTTGGGTCACGGCAAGATACAAATGAAGTAATTTTTCAAATTAATGCGTTTCGTAATCAACATTATTTTACTCATCCACAAATGTACTAGCATGTATAACTTAAGCTGGTACTCGTCTACATGTAAAGTTTCGTAGAAACTGCATAAATTTTACTACCAACAACCTGTGGGGAGGAAATACATTTAAGCACGTGATTACTCGACCTACTGGATTTGAAAAGACGATTCAGGGTGATCTACCAACGGTAATAACCCCTTGTGCCTTTTATTCAATTAAATGAAAAATAAAATTATGCGAACGACCAGTTTGACAATATAATGACACTTTCGTATTTGGAACTGCATCGGATAATAGCTGTGAAATTGATAAATCTGGTTTACATATTTCTATACCCAAGCATCGGGCTTTAGAATTCTTCATCAAGTAATACGAAATTACTGTTTCAAACCTTTCCACAAAAGTTACCTTACCTCTACTGCATTTATATTAATTGAGTATCTGGTACAATACCCATTCACAATGCTATAATAGGATCTCCCCGCCCTCAGGAGAAACGAGGGAGGACACTGCGCTCCAGGTCTAATCCATACGACTCGAATTTTATGACCAAGAATGATTTACTTTTTTACAAGAAAGTAATCCGTGGGTCCCTAAACCTTACCTCTCACCCCTCCCCCCTCCCTCCCTACTCCCTCCCCCACCCCCTCCAATTTGGCCCGCATGAAAAACATTTATCCACTCATCCATCAATTCATCCGTCGCATCTCTGCATAATCCCCTTCTCTTCCTCCCCCGCCGACGCTCCCTCCTTTTTTTGGCACTCCAGCTCTCCTCTCGTTTTGATGCCTTCCTTCTTCCACCCTCGCTCTCTCCCCCGCCAAATCAACTAACCACCGCAATCCACGTGACCTCCCTCAACCCTGACCCCTACCCGACCCACCCTTACACGGACAGACACCCTCTTCTCGTCCTCCGCCGCCCCTTCTCGCACACTCGACTCAACCGGAGAGCCTTCTCTTCATCCCTCCATCACCCCACCCCCCTGCCACACCCTTCCCTCCTCTTCCTTCGTAGCACCCCCTCTGTTGGGACGAAGCCGAATTCCGCGCGACATGGCAGGGTACCCCCGCCCAAACCCTCGCTCCCTTCCGGCCGGACTCCGCATAAAAAAACATAGTTTGGCCTCGGAGGGGTTTGCGGATCTCTTGGGGTCTCGAGTGTTAGTGGGAATGGGGAGTGTGGGGGGGGGGAGGGGGGCGTGCGTGCGTGCATTAGCAGGGTGGGGCGGGGGGTGCGAAGCAAAGCGCCCGGGCGGGCGAGATAGATGGGGAGGCTGGGAGGGAGAGAGGAGGTGCGCCTCGGTGCGTGTATCATCCATCCAACGCTGCCCTTCCCCCCTCCTGATGACGCAGGGTCCGGGTGTGCCCAATCTCTCTCTCCCTGGTCCGTGCCCTGGGTACCAAGGGCGAAGGGCGCGTGGCAGGAGGAGGGGAGGGAACGAAAGGGTTGCAGTGGATGCAAACCTGAGCCCACCCACGTCGCGCCGGACGCTTCTGCTTTTTTTTTTACCTCTGCGTTGGGGAGATTTCGCACGGCGCGGCTCGACTCGGTGGCGCTATGGACGACGCCTCCGTGCGCCCTCCAAAAGAGCTCGCGGCGGTGCTTGCTTGGTGCTTCTTACTCCTTCCTCTGCCCCCCCACCCACCTCCCGGGCGTCAGGGTGCTCCTTCGAGGTACGTCCTCAGCATAACTCCAGTGGGAAGTGTCGCGAAAATCGATTCCGAGTAGGTCTTGTCTTACCAGAATCTTGCATGAGAACCTTCTCTTTTTTGAGGGTTCAGGCAGAAATGAAATTGGCCAACTAATGAAAAGTATTTTAATCCATATTTTTGGTTGAGCTATAAAGAAACGCGTGGATATAAACAAGGAAAGCCATTTGTACCATATTCATTTATTACGACCATAAGCGTTGATATTCCACACAAATTGAAGCTTGATTTCGGTGGTTTGGGAAATTTGTGAAAATTCATGATCACTGGATGCGAAATAAACTTTGTGTTTTTTCATACAAATTTTTTTTCTTGTGTAAAAAAATGTCATAATTTATTTATTCAGTGAAATGTTAATTTTTTATTAACAGTTAAGCAACTATGGAAAGATTTCATAATGCTACACCGAATACAAACTACTGGAATCAGGCAGTAATTGTTTAAATTTTATCCGAGAGAATGGGAAACAAAAGAGTCGGTAAGCTGCGCGGTAAAATATAGTGACACCACGTTATACCGTTCCCACGAATATTTATTCGAAGAAATGCTATGGGCTAAGATAAGAGAACTCAAATGGCGGTAAAAAAAATGGAAACTGCGCCTTGGTATTTAAATGATGAAAACTAACGCATTTTGTCATATTACGGTAAAGTCCAGAATAAGGTTTAGTTTATCATTAAAAAAAGAAAAGCTAACTGATTATGATGGACTACTAATAATATTAATAATAATAATAACCCAAAGCAACCTTCTACACCGAATTACTGAAAAGAAGCCGACATTAGCATGTGGTGCAAAATCATCCTATTTGCAGGACACTGAATTTTCAGATAAAAAAGGGGTAATGAGCACTGAGAAGGCTTTTCTGACGGGAGGGGATTCCTTCTGGAAATAAGTATCTAGTGTAAAATTGATGAAGCAAGTGAAATCTATTCTTTGAATGTTTCTCACATGGCGTTGAGATATGGAAAAAAGAAACTTGCTTTTAATGTTCGCCGTCGACGAAAATTGAAGTGCAGATCCTCGGTCGGTGAAATAACGAGATTTCAACCTAATAACACAAGGCTTTATTCATTACAGTGTCCAACTGTCAACAAACAACACTGTTGCATTAAAGTCGAAGCATGCGAAGTTGTGGTGGCACTTAAGCATTTAGCACTTAGCACGGAAGAGCGCAAATAATTTTATAAATTGATTAATTGCGCATTTTGCTCATTTTTAACTATCAACAAAGACATATTGGCAAAAGCTCCTTTTGCGCCGAATTCCTAATGCTCGAAAAGCGACAATTTGATTCAAAATTAAAGCACTTTCGCCCAGCCAAGCTAAAGCACAATTCGAGAAAGCCACAGATTCAAGATCACACTTTTGAACCATTCAGATAAGTGAATAATTCTTCCCTACCCCCTTCACGCGAAAAAATCAAGCAGAGAGTATCAAAATCCGTCTAAATGGAGACTTTTTTTATGACCTCCGTTCGTATTGGAGCGAATGACGCAAAAAAAGATTTTGGTTTTACAACTGCGGCCGGCATGGGGGAGTGACGGAGAAGGAGTGAGGGGCGATGGCTTCGGAAACGTACCGACGCAGAAAAAGTGTGTGTTGTAACACGGGGACATCCCAGGACAGAACCGCCGCTTTTTTGTTCTCTCCGGGTTGATTCTGGGCTCGTAAAAACGGTGCATTAACGACCCTGGAGAGTGAAGCAAGGGGTTTGAGGGTCAGATGGAAGAAGGCGAGAGGGGCTCGTCGAAGACGGGGAGGGGCGTGTGGGGGGGGGAGAGAGGGAGGGATCGAGGAGAAGAGCGGGGAGGGCGGCGACACGGCGCGATCAAGAGGCTTAGCGTGCGACGAGGGATGCGGGGGGGGAGATAGGGAGGGGGGAAGGGATGCAGCGCTGCGTGCATCCTCATAGGCTGCCGGGGGGGGAGGACGAAGCGGCGTTGCCAACTTGACGATCCAAAAATATTATGCATCCTGAGTTGTGAAGTAGGGTCAACCTATTTAAAGAAGTTTTGACGGAATTTATTTTATTTCTGTGAGCATCGAATTTTAATGGACTCTATAAGAGTTGCTGCTAGCAACCACTGTATATCAATTACTGTAGGATGCATATTCATATTACTGGTCTCGCTAAAATTGTGGCTAAAACAATAGGTGTATAAACCAGGTAATTGTTGCAATAAATACATTTCATTGACTATTTCCCAAATCGTATCCTACCCTGCTTAAGGTAGGGGAAATATATATTTATATACGAGTAATATTATGCATACATGTATGTATATACATATATATATATATATATATATATATATATATATATATATATATATATATATATATATATACATATACATAAAATATAGATACTTTATACCAGTGCGATGACTAATAATTCCCTCATCCCCTGACATATCGGAAAAATTAGATGAAATACATAAGGAAAAATGAAAAAATGATTAAATTAATCGAACTTTGATAGAATGGTGATCCGTTTTTTGGGCATTTTTTCTATAATCTCTTCTAAATTAAATTGATGAAAAAAACGGTTCACGGTTCATTATTATTGATGAACTTAATTTTACGTCATAGTCATCAGCATGTTAACGAGAAAGGAGGAAAACCTATCAGTTAGAGAGGCTATTCTCATGAATATACGAGTATCTCGATGTGCTTATTTTCCGAGTAAATAATCACATGTGTTTAAAAGTAATACCCTGGGCGTATGCGCATACATTTTTAAATCGCACTCAGCATATCTCCTTTCCTTGGCGTCAGGTGTGCATTGTCAATGCTGTCCATAATAATCCTTCTACGTTCACTCCCTCGCCATAAAAATTTTTACGGTTTAGTTAAGGCTAGTTCTGTGCATACTTCTCATGCATCTCCTGAAAAGGGAAATTCGCCATGCAAACAATTGAAAAAATTAAATTTTCGAGTGAGTTCATATTCCCCTTCGACATGAAAACGTTACAAAAGTTTCACGCAGTTTGAAATGCAGTTTTGTTAGACTACAAACTCTCTCACTTCGGTTTCTTGCTCGGCGATAGGTGGTGATTTATTTCCTGAAAAACTCTTTGCGTAATTCGGAAAAAAGAAAGAAAACTGAATTCTTAGGGTGGTGAGTTCGTCGTCCATTAATCTTTTCTCACTCGAGCCGCTCCCTCTCGGCTTTCTTTCTTATTATTATTGTTTTTTTTGACGTAGCTTATTTCCGTAAAAATTCCATAATTATTTCCAAGGGTTGACAGCAATGGATAGCCACTCGCCCCACCGAGAGGAGATTCGTTCCTCTGCGAGCGACTCGTCGTCGGAGGATGGTTCAAGGAAGGAGGGGAGCGAGGTTGGGGGCGGGGGTGTGCAGGGGGTGGGTGGGTGAGATTTCGTCTTGGTGGGAGACGGGGGTGATTGTTAATGCTTAGAGAGTCGCTCGGAGGGGGAAGGGTGGGGGTGAGGAAGGCGTGAGAGGAAGCCGTAAGGACCCAGGGGGTTGGAGGGAGTGCGACTGGCGGGAGAGAGGGTGAGGAGGGCAGAAGGATGACTGAGGGTTTGAAAGCGATGACTGAATAAGGAATCGGATGCGTGGAGAGGGTACGCCGTGCGGCGACGACCGGGAGAAAACAAGGGACTTTTATTTTTCCTTCGGCGGAAGAAAAAGAAATAAAAAAAAGGCTTGGAAAGGGGGGGAGAATAGACGTTAACGGAGCCAAGAGAAAAAGATGTAAGAGCACCTAAAGGGAAATTAGGCCAAACATTGGCAGCTGCGTCAACTATATCTTCGATGAATGAACGCCTCCCAAAGTCGCAGCGGATTTTAAGTGCGCATGTGCGCTTAGAGTTCGCTGGTTTTGTTTTTTCGATTCCGTTCTGGAAGGTAATGTAAACATAGACGCGGATTTCATAAATTCGTCCTGAATATCCGCAATATATAGTGAAAGGCTTCGCAATTAAGTTAGCCTGAAGACAGAGGGTATGACTACAAATAAAAAATTACACCTCTATCTCATTCCAGCTCTTTCCAATGAAATCTATATGTTTGCATCAAAACATCAATATGTGAATCCAACGCGCATTGTGATTCTACTCAGAGGAATCGGCAACTGGATAGGGATTAAACAAAACGCCTGACTATACGAGGAAAAATTATAAACTGGCACCACACTCCTAAAAAAAATCCGCCGGATTATTCATGGAAAATTCATTCCGTTGTCGGCAGATCCAAGTAATCTCCCGATCGCAAACTGAGCCAGGCTTTAGTCAGTTTATGCAAGTGAGTATTGAAACAATATTTGGTCTTCGATCCATGCTGCTTCCGGGAAATATTTGGTCTATCACGCACGAGTATTGCACGCCTACTAGTCACCTATTTTGAATTTTTTTTATTTGCTTCGTGCAGCGCGAAGGTTTCTGCGAATTCCATTACGCATCTTCAATATTCGATATTATTAATTAACACTAGAATTTTCTCTTTATTTAAAACCTTCTATGATTGTTTAATTATTGTCCACGATAAACAACCGAGCCTCAGGTTGCTTCCATTTGGTCCAACTCTTCACCTTTTGGGTACTCCATGCATTTCTAAACCACGCACCATGCGTAAACCACGCACTTCTACATTTGGTGCAATATCCATCCACTTCATTTGTATAAATAGAAAAGAGCACCAATCACAAAATCTCATCTAATTCTATTATATTTACATGACCAGAGAAAAATTTAACTCCGTACACACGTTTAAATGGATTGTTTTCTGGTCCGCGCTGGTACAATTAGCAATTAGCAGTTGCATCTTCTGGCTGTCGTCTATATGGTATCTCTTTCGCCATCCCTATTTGCCAATATCAAGCTTGCTCTTTTCAACGCTTTTGATTTTGATAACTAAATAGTAACATCCTTCCTATAAAAGGTGCTAATACATCCACCATATCTACATCTACATTAATAACCCACGATCCACCAAAGAGGCATGTGGCAGGGGTTGCAAGAACCAGGAGGGGTAGGTTAAGTGGTAAGGGAAAATGAGAGAGGGAAAGGGAAGATAAAAAAACACTAAAAAATCCCCAAAAACGTGCAAATTTATGTGCATGCATGCTGGCGAATAACTTGGTCCACAACAAGTGCCTATTTCACAACGCGTATTCTACCCAGTATATAGAGGGAGTAACTGAATAATACATTTTATTTCATTAAAAAATAGTTTTATTTTCCACCCTCTGCCCTATACATTATTAAGAAAAATGCATACAGTAAAAAGATGATCACACAGCTGCAACATATCATTAGATTATAAATTGGATACGTGCAATCGGATAATTTATAACTGTCCGTCGATTCAGAAAAAATTACTACCGCATCAACTTAATGGTTTTGCAATTTAATAGAAAATAACTTGGTATATTTTTTTTCTAACAGTTTTAATAGTTGTGCCTAATGCTTTCAATGGCCGTGCTAGCGTATTGAGTCAAGGAAGAGGACTTCTTCCATCGCTTGTTACGGCAGGCAACCCCTCTTCTCAATATAGTCCGTCATCATAGCACCCTCAATGTACGAGTGGTCCACACGTTGTGGTATTAAATTTAGTGCCCTCAGTGTCTGTGAGTCTTTAAGCCCTAGAAATCAAACAATGGCGCTTCGTCAAAAGCTCTCGAACCTTTCAAAAATGATTTCTAACGGATGTGAAATAACGCCTCTTATTAAGTTTTCTTTGAAAATATTTTCTCATAAATATTTATATTAAGAGCGCAAGTTTATTTGACGCACATTGAAAAATGCCTGCCAATATCAATTATTTTCCGTAGCCAGTCATTCTTATATGCATGTACGCCTACCTATTACGGCGTAAATATTATATGCATGGCTTTTATATTAATTCTTTTATAAGTATGAATTGTATAATAGGAAGTTTTTATTTTCTCCGAATTGCAGGAATGCACCTGTCTTTGTGATTTTGATGGAAATTCCAATTTCTGATGACAGACAATGATGCTGCCAATAGTCAAAAACGCTCGAAAGAATCTCATGGTGGGTTGAATAGTTTTATTTCCGGGCGTTTGCCCCTGCATTTGTTTAATTAAAACACGATAGAGTCTTCGGCGTTGAGTAGGGTTCTACAGGTGAAGCCAAAAGTGATTTATTTCGGATGAAATAAGTGCGCTCAAGTCTTATGTGCCCCTACTTGCCCCATTATCTTTCCTCCCCAGTTTTTAGGATCATTTCATTTGGCCTCAATTGCCACCTCAAGGTTTGTTTTCAGTATTTTGACGGTATAATCATCTTCTCCGTGAAAATTAGCAATATTCCTCATAGTTGAATCACGCGGGAAATTTGTTTCGACCTACTCTCGTCGACTCATTCAGTTTAAAATGGACAACTTTCTAGTCTGAAGAGAAAAATCAACGTTTTCAAATCCACAAGATCCTTACCCCCATCTCAATGTTCCTCTCTGGCTAAGTGCCCACGTTTCATGTGCTGCCCTATTCTCTTCCACACAGGCACCTTTTCAACTCTGTACATTATGTCATAGCAACATTCACGTCACTACCACTGCGAACAAATCAATAAACTTCACCCCACCATATCAGCCGTATTTACCCAAATTGTACCATATACCGCCACCCACAATCGACCTTCCATTACTTTTTTTTTATTTCATTACCAGAAATACTCACTTCACACAATTCGATTACCGATGATAATAATTTCGCTTAATTAGCAACAGGATAATCAATAAAAATACAGATACGCCCGTTGTCTTGTCTTCACATCTATCTTATAGATAAAACATCAAAGATGCCCATCATCACCGACGGGGATTTTGAGAAGGATGTTCCACCGGAAACTTAATCGAAGTATATTTGGTCAAAGTTGACCCTTGAGCCTGATTCGTCAACAATAAATTACAGAAGAGACCTTCCTCTCCGCAGCGATAAATTCCACAAAACCTTGACATTCCTCGGGGCCCTGCTGTTCGACAATGGATGAGGTGATAAATTGAGGAAGACAAGGTTCCTAAGGACGACAGGGGAGGCGGTAAAGATGGACGGAAGTGGAGGAGGCTGGGGAAGGAGGGGGGAGGGGAGGCGAGGGCCTGAGCGTGGCAGGAAGGGTTTTGGAGGAGCGGCGAGTGAAGACGGAGGGAAGTTGAGGCGTTGTACACTGAATGGACGTAAGGGTCGACCAACAAGGACCGGCAAAACTTTGCCTTCCTGTGTTTCATGCCTCGGAGGGAAAGGGGTTCGTATGGGGGGGGGGATCCCCCTGTGCGTGGGTGTGGAAGGGGGGAGTTTTGGGCGCGAGGGATTCGGAGGTGGAGTTGGTGGGGGGGGATGGAGGGGGGGGGGAGCGATGGTCCCTGGTTTGGGTCGAGGCTGTGCCTCAAGAGTTAAGTCAAGGGTTCCCTCGGAGACCCAACTTGCAGGCATACGCTTCGAATAGATTATGCTGCCGGGAAAGCTTTGGATGCGGGGTCCGGAGGCACCATAAGGGGAAGGACGGACACACACACACAACACGGATCCACGTGCTGGCATGGTATTTGCATCATGTATCCATCTCTCTAGGCCGTTGGCAGATCATATTTTGGCCGATAATGAGAGCAAGTTGCGAACTGCCAACTCGCCGTTTTAAGAATTCGAGCATTATTACTTGCACGTAGTTCAATGAAGCACACCTTGATGCAAAAGTGGACTTATATTGCTTAAAAATATAAAAAAATAACTGACGGAATGTAATGAAAAGTAATGCGTTGTTCATCAGACTCTTTTTTTTTAGTCTTCCCATGAGTTTTCCAGTGATCTTGTTTCAAGAATCTCTTGCGTTCGTTGGCTCTTTTGACGATGGAAATATGCCTGGGAGATTTCACACAAGTCCAATGCGTGTGACTTATACCGAAAAATGCAGTAAAACTATGCTTTTTCAATATTTTCTTAGGAGACTCATTTTAGAATAAGTTAAACCGGTATTTGATTAAATACATAGGAACTGTCTAAATATCTCCCAAGGCGAACTGTTTGTAGAAACTTTTAAATTTTCTTTGAATCCGCATTGTTGCATAATCGAATTAATTGCACTTCGGACACATGAACGTGTGAGACATATGTCAGTAATATATACGTGATGTGTGTGTATCCATGTTTATCGCTACTAGAGCAGATTGATGCACTTATTGTCGTGGGTAAATTCAAAAGAAATATCAAGACAAGGACCGAAATAACTTGATGATAAATATTAAATATCAGAAAGAATACCCTCGTTATTAAATATTTTGAATACCCTCTTTATAAAATATCAATAGTCTATAGGGCATTAAAAATTAAATTGACCCAAAAATAAGTATTTTAACAAATGAAGGCGGGATCCCAAAATGTGGTGATATATGGATATTGATTCAAATGATCTTGGTTTAATGCATTCTCCTTTGGATGACGAATTGAAGCAAACTTCCAAGAAGTCTTCGCTCGTGTTAAGTTTGAGCGAGTGACCCCATCAGTCAATGATCATTAAGGCAAGACCCCCAAACATGTCTAAAAGAAAGACAAGAAAATGATTAGCGTGTAACTTAAGCCAATAGCCATTGTGTATCGAAAACATATAGACGACATTTTGGTATTGATCTCATCCTTGTTTTCATCTTTGATCTTTTCAAAGGGGCATCACTTCTTCAGCAGTTTCTACGTTACTCTCGCGTATTTTTCATTTCCCGGAGCAGGGTTGTTTGGAGACCTGAAATATCAAATCTTCCACTCTCTCTTTGATCTTGCTTCCTCCGTCACTTTTCGCCTCCTGGGTTTTATCGGACTCCGTTGCCACAGCATACTGACCTTTCATATCCCTTTGAGTTACGTGACTTGTTACATCATTTGTGACCTTGACGCATACACCGTATCAACTTGATCGAATACACGGAGCTCTGTGAATCTTCGTTGATTTTGCCATATACAAGTACCTTTACTCTGTACCAGATTTTGAACTGTGGTTACACTTGGATTTACAGCAGAGTTTTCCTTTCCATACGAATGCTCCAAATATATGAGACGTGGAACATCGCTTTACTATAGTGAAAGGATCTTTTTCGAGCAATTACTCCAATGTTTCCAGATCTTGTCAGAAGTATTCCTCACGTCAATGTTTCATAGATTTTTATACCCGCTCCAGTATTAATTAGTGCCAACTGAGTTTCTAGAACTTTTCATATAAATAGGAACTCAAAAAAAAGGAAGGAAAATTAATCAGTATGCTTATGTTTTATTTTCTTCAATGGATACTCACTTATTCACCAATGGCTGTTTTTTACTCCAGAGATGATGAGATTGAAAAGGCAGCATCATTTTCCGGATTGCATCGTTGTGTGAGCTACTTCCTCACGTTGAGAAACTGTCCCATGCAAAATGTGATAAAATCACGTACACTTGAAACAAAATAGAAGTAACAATAACTAGTATAATATGTATTTCATGTCCCTCATGAATTTTCGCCGCGTTGGGTCCTCATAGGCGGACTTAGAGAACTATTTTTCATTGATTTAAATATTTTCTGTAAATTTCAGTTCCGCTTTTGCCTTTCCAGATAATTTTTGCTAAAAAGATTGTAAGTATTAAATTTTATAAATTGAAATAAATTCGATATATTTTTTCTTGCTTCATATGCTAAGGCTCGTATGCTTTCAGTAAAAAATTATTAGAGCGGATAGAGTAATGGATATCCCATTCCACGGACACGCGCGCATCATACTCATGTGTGTTGTCATAGCGTCGTGACGTAAAATCAATCGGTTAATTCCCTCATTTTTTTTCAATAAACCGGCCATGGCTTAGGCACGATGCGGAGTACCAGTGAGTTGGATAAAGTGAACGCTCTCACATACAACAGACATAAGTAGAGGAGTGTGATTGTTTCATTGGTCATGGTGGTGTGGGTTTCTTTGATAAGGCGAGGAAAACAGGTTAGGTGCGTCGGCCTCGACTATTATTATCAGGTAATCTATCTCTTAAGGTAGGTTTTGGATTGACTAAGACTCAGCATCGATTCATTCTTAGCCCCTCATGAAAAAACGCAACCTTACGCCCGCATATAAACCTTTCTTCAATTCCGCATACTTTGTCCTTCCCTTCCGCATCCACTCTGTTTGATTTCTGCCAATAATCATCTCTCTTACCACACACTCCCTAATACAACATGACTCTTCGTCTCTTTGCCATCGCTTGTCATCCTTCAACCTTGATTTTAGAAACAAAAGATATGATAACAGACAATCATATATAGCAATGACTAGATAGGTGCTTATTATATTTGAAATTGAAATTTTTATTTTATAAGAAATTGAAGAAGGGTTACGGCTACGAAATACTCCAATTTTATTACAATTCCGTAAGCAGAGAACATTTTCAATTGGCACAACAGTAGTTCCGAGTCCTCTTATTGTCTCTTTTTAAATACTTAAGAATTCACTAAAACTGGCTGAAGGCTAAAACTCATCAGCAAAAACTATCCCGTATATTAATTTTGGTGCCTTTTATTAATTTAAAAAAATATATCTTTAACATTTCAAATGATAAATAGGAAAATTTTATCAGGTATTAACTTGCACCGACTGTTCCAGAAGCAATAATGGAGTCCAGTCAATTAAAGGTTTAAAATATATGCTTTTCCCATTATGGCTTTATGATAACATGAAATAAATTTTTTTATCAATCAATTGGACGAATAAAAATATTCTTTCACTCTTTATTGAACTACATCTCTACTTAACGGCATTCTGAAAAAATATGATAGAAAATTTTATTATCATTTGAAACGTATACAAAGCTAGATCTTTGATCGATAAGGCCATTTTCAAATATAGCTAACCATATTTCATGTACTCGCACTTTTCTCAGGCGCTCAAATTACTTACAACTTGAAGTAAATCCATTAGAAATAATTATTGAGGAAGGCTAACAGGTGATGGAGTCTCATTGAAAATTCATGATTTATTTGGGAGTGGGCAAAAATATAAGTACTGTTTTACGTGAGAATGTTGCTAAAATCTAAGGCTAATCTAAATCACTGTGGAGCCTAAGATTTAATTCAAAACCTATCTTAGGTGCTTATTCTCTCTTATTAACCAATAAACGATTTCAGTGTGTCCGGTCCTAGAAACAATCCGTTCTCCGAAGTGTTGACTCCATCTCCTCATCCCCTCTGGCATCGAATGGTGGAAATTTCACATTTAATGCAGCGATTTAGCAGCGGAAGAGCGCGGGATCCCATTGGTCGTACTTAATGCAAAGCATCCTGCAGCTAAAGACATCAGCACAAGGCGCATGCGCGACAACACTTTGGGGACGCGAGAAGGAGTTTCCTTCCTGGCCTTGTCTCCTAAATGAGATTTGTCTCAAATGAGGTCCTGAGGTCACGACTAAAATATTTGGGAGCAACGAAGGTGGGCACGGTTGGTCGTGCAAGCCAACTTTGACGTCGCAAGAACTTCGGCGCATAAAAATATGTTTAGCTCTCGGCTAAAGTAAGATAATTAGAATGCGAAGCTGGTATACGTTTCTACATGACCGTTTGTCAGCCGAAAACAAAATCATGGTTTTCACTGCAAATTACCCTTCTTGTGACGAGAAATTTATAAACTAAATGTATTATTCTTAATTCATACATTAATAGACGAACTTTTCCCTAATAAAATCACGAGACCATTTGCCAAGCAAAGAACGAAGACACTTTGCTTTGCCACATAGATTTTTAACGATCTATACTTCGTTATAGTGTAAAATCTTCAAGTCTTCATCGCTAACGAAACCTAGGTCGCAATAGAAAATAATCTATGTGGAAAAGTAGTGCATCTTCTTTCATCAAAAATGATTTCTACCATGTTACTTCTGAAACTGTCATTTATTTTCCACAACTTTATTCATCAGCGTCAATAAAAGAGACCAAACACTGGCCCAAGTGGCTTAGTCTTGACTTCAAGGAAAATTTTCATACCGGAGTGAAATGATAATTAGCAATTTTGAATTGTACTATAGTGTTTTTTATTCACACGGCCTGTGTCTCAACACTTCGGATAATTTTCAGGTAATGATGTCACGAAGTGTTGAAACCTAGGTGGCATGAATAAAAATACTATAGGTCATATTACAATTGTTATTTATTATTTCTCTCCAAGACCGAGTACCGTTGCTCATGCCAAATTCCAGGGGTTAGAGTGACCGCATCCTCTTAACTCATTACTGTTCTAACCGTAACGCCAAGATACAATTTGCGATGAAACATGTAATTGCTTGGCGGCTGTGATACCACTTATATTCAATATGTACATTATGTTTATTAGTCCTAGCAAGTGCCAATCGACATACAGGAAAGAAATGGAGGCGGTTACCAATTTGCTAAGGGTGAAAAACGAATGGTGATGTCATCACGAATATCGGCGATCATGTTTCCACGGAATGATTCTTTTCAAGGAAGTTACCATAATTAAGAACAAGTGTTGATGTTATCATATGCATCCAAAGTAGTAGCACATTTAGCAAAATAACGGGAAATGGAGAGGGAAATTGACATGGATCGTCTTTCACTTTGATCGGGAGAAAATCAGAAAGCAAGGATTGATAAAACAGGACTAGAATGTGGGCACCGCGATGCGAGCCTTTTCATATTTCCCTAGCCATATAAATCACCCGCAATTTCCTAAACCAAACGCTCCAAGAAAAATTTTATTGCGGCACACCATTTTTTCAGCAGGTGTCGTAATCTTATTCCCAAGATGGTTTGTATTTATTGTACCGTCGGCACTTCTTACAGTAACCGATGGTAGTCACTTCATCGTACACTTAATATTATTGTAACTGAACCGCCGATAATAAGTTATGATTATTTTAATATATAGCTATGCATTGAACTAAGCCATAGAGTAGCTCCCTAGGAAGGAAGGAAGAGGGAATCTGACAATGGGCTTATATGGTTTAATAAATTTTGTGAGGCCCTGCTTGTGAAAGAAGTGAGGGTTGTGGTTCAGGTAATGTCATTGCACCTTATTTATTGCACCAGGAAAATCCTTGGAATCACATCACTTACAAGATCTACCTGTGGTTTCAAACAAGTCATTTTAGACTGACACTCTATTAAATAATATTTCTTTAAGCCGTAAAAGATTTTCTCCACCACTGTAATAGTAAAAAAAAAGGGAGGGAAATATTGAGATTGGTTTGGTGATACGGGGAAAGTCAATCCCTCGTCAGTGATCAGGCATTCATTCGAAATATTAGGACGTTCAAATTTACAATACAGGGTACATCCCAAATTGCTTCATGAGGGTATTAATCCTATTTCCAGGGACCGTATTCTCTTTACCTATATATGCCCTGGGTTTCCTCAATCCGATTCACGTCAACCTTGTGTTGCAGTGGTTTCACTCTTTCAGAGAACTGATGAGTACCCCATTGTTGTCAACATACTTCTTTCTTATAGCAAAAGGATTAATTTTCTTGTAGTAAATCCATTCAGGGGACACCCCACCCCACAGTGTTGCTGTTGATGTTTTGAATGTATGCCAGTAACATGGCGAGAAATTAAAGTTACTCGTAAATCATCACGCTAATCTCTGTTTTACCCTCCTATTTTATTTTTACAACGGTGTAAAAAACCCTTTGTAGCTTAAGGAATTATTATTTAACATGGTCTAAAAAGAGGTAGTAAGAAGCTAAATTTGTCCTTACCAAGTCCTTTTAGAGGAACTTCAATAGTCAATGTATATTGCAGTATTTTACACCCATAGCTGGTTATTTATAACCATAGATGATTGATATGTGTTTTTATATTTCGTTCTACATAGCATTAAAATCATAATCTGAAGGTCAAACAGCAATGTTTGGGCGTCGGTTTGCGAATTGCCAAGGCAAGATTCATATTGATCAGTATTTGGTTTTATATTCAAAATGTTTTCCGATCATGACTTAGTTTTTCAAAAAAGCAGACCGCAGTTGACGCATATTTAGTTATAATTCACTAAACAGAAGCCAGTGGCAGCTTGAGTACTTCAACTCGGTGAAGCCATTTTACTTATCTACCTTTATGTTCAGCCACATATTTTCTCTGTTATCACCCACTTCCAAAACTGCTTCTTTCCCTGCAGGAACTACTTCATTCAAAACCCGAAAAAAAATTATAATTATAGTTAATGGAAAAGATTTTTTTATCCATTTACACGACCCCCGGAACAATAGTATTGTTCGGAGGAAGGGTAATTCTGGGCGACGTCAGAGCGTTGCCCCGTCCGGCGATTCGCGAAACTTTGCAATAACCTAGAACCCTTGGGCCACTCCACGCATCTTAATCTCAAGCCACAGCCTTACCACTTCTCACTTCCGCACCGCACCCTCCCTCGCCACACAAACACCCCCGTCTCCTCCCGAGAACAGACCTCTCACTCCTTTCCCTCCATTTCTCCCTTTGGGCCCGCCTTCACCGCTCTCGGAAGGACCATCTTCCGGGCCCTCCCCTCCAACAGCCACCACCGACATCTTGGAACTTCCTCACACGCTCCAGTCCTCTCTCTGCCTGAAGGGGGGGTTGCCAAATGGGGACGTATTTGCGCCCCCCCTGAACCCTGCCCATCCCACCTCCCACCCCATCCTATCACCTCCCCCTCCGATACTCCCCATACCTCCGCCCTATCCCTCACACTCCTATCTCCCCGTTCCTCCGGCGACCGCCGTGCATATCCCATCGCACACCCCTCGAAGATCCGCCACGCCCTCCCCCTGTCTTATTCCTTACCACGGGAGTCCCGAAACCTCGGCCCAAATCCACACAAAATCCATCCTTAAGACAAACATGCAAATTTTGAGGTAATTGCTGTTGGGGGAAGAGGGGACAATTTTTTCTCCCGGGGGGATGGGGGGCTAATGGGCTGCGAGTCTTAAGGTACGTGGTAGGGGCACTCCCCTTGCGAGGACATGGGTGGTAGGAGGCGGGGGAGGGAGAGAGAGAGATCGGGTGAAGTGATGGCTTGGGTGCGTGTGGAGGGGGAAGAGGAAAGTGGAGAGAGAGTAAGGGTGATAAAACGAGGAGAGGATAAGACGTCGGAGCGACGGGGTGTGTGTGTGGTTTCCATGGTAACAGGCGGCGTGGGTGAGAAGGGTCCGGGAAGAATTCCGCGCGAGCGAGGGGCGGCATTAGAAAGGCAAATCTCGCTCACGCCGAATGTTATCGCCGTATGGGGCGTTTAATCTGCTCGGCGGAGGGGAAGGTTTTAAAGGCAAGTGCGTGAAGATGTCGTGAATCGAACGCGAGGCGGATTGAATTCGGGTCCCTATTCTGCCAAAGAATATTTGCCTAGTTCCCTGTGGCTTCCCACTGTGTGAGGCAAAGGGCACTTTGGGGGTTTTCTGAAGAGAGATCGGGGTGCAAACATTTTTTCTTGCAATTTGCCTCTTTAGCTATATGTTTTCCACCAAATGATTGCCCTTATCATGAGAGATTGTTTGGTTTCCCCTCTGGTGAAAACTGAAAAAAATAAGATGTATAATTGTCAGACTTACACAGTTCCTAATATTTATTCATTTCTCATTAATCTGAAAACAACATTTTGGGGAGGCGATATATAATATTATATATCGCCTCTCCTGTAACTTCTGCCCTGCCTTCTACGTGGGCGAATGCACGACGCACTTTCCCTCCGCATGAATAACCACCGATATTCCACCAAATCTCCCACCTTCCTTGATTATCCCATCCCTACTCACACTGCTTCCCACAATCAATCTTTTGACGACTGCTTCTCCGTTTCGGTGATTGAAATCTCTCCCAACTCTGCTAGTATAATAAAGGTGAGAACCCGAGAGATGGCGCATATCTGGCTGGACCAATCATTTAAACCGCCCGGGCTGAACCAAGCCCACTGAATGCATCATATGGCTGCCTACATATCCCCCCACCCCCTTGTTCAATTCCTATTGGTCCCTTACCTCTCCTTCCCCCACCTCTACCCCGCACATGTCCTCTCCGCTCTCCCCCGAGAACGCTACTCTGAAGACGACAGCCTAGACATGTATCTCGACCCCGGACTACATGCGATTTTGTAGAAAGAAAAAAACTAAGCTGCACATTAAAATAGGAGGGAGGGCAAAAACTAGAGCAGTTAGAACAGTTCACGTATCTTGGAAGGGTTTTTAACCAACAAGGTCAAAGTAGTAGGGACGTAAGGACCTCCCCCAGCCACCCACCTTTGCGCACGCCACCTTAGGAGAAGAATTGCGCTGGGCAAAGAGGCTTTCACAAGAAAGAGAGTATTGACGACAGGGACGTTCAGTAAGGATATTAAGAAAAGGCTTGTAAAAACTTTGATATGGAGCGCAGCTATGAACGGCGCGGAAACATGATCATTGAAGCAGGAGGATAGCCGTAGATTGGAGGTTTTTGAAATGTGGTTGTGGAGAGGAATAGAAAAGGTGAAATGGGAAGAGAAGACAACAAATTAGGAAGCACTAGGTACGGTGGGTGAAGATAGGGGTTGGTTGGGAGAAATCCTATGGAGGTAGGAAAAATCGATGAAAGGTGTATTGATTGGCAGTGGCATGTAGAAGACTGTAAAAGAGGGGATAATGTTAGGCAAACGAGGAAAGGGCAGGAATAGGATAGGCATGTTGGACGGTTGGACGGAATGGAGGAAGAAAGTACTCAGAGATGGAGATGGACTTGCTATAGAGTAGGATGCTGGATTTTGTGTTTTGTTCGGAGTAATAAAATATTTATTTGGTAGTTGTGTCCATCCAAAAACCTACCTTAACCGGTAGATAACCTTTAAAAATTATATACATGTAAGCATATGTATATATATATATATATATATATATATATATATATATATATATATATATATATATATATATATATATATATACTATATATAGTTCCTTCTCTCCCTTGACAAAGGTGGAAGGTTACTGAAAATTTGGAATCCGCCTGAGTTTCTTTTTTGTGTGTTCCTGTAATTTTTTTTCGCTAGTGCTATCTTGGTGTACATTATATATTTATATATATATATAATTATATATATATATTTATACGCATTTAATGATAGAAAATGTAATTGGAAATAGAAATAAATACTTGATGACACATCAGTAAATTTAAAATTTATCGGAAAATCTTTTAGTAGACAGTGGAAAAAATATCTTTATTGGGGCATATCCTTCAAAATACTTCAAAATGTTCTTTTCTCCATTGATAAACGTTAAAAATAAATAGAATTCAAAATTTGCGTGTTTTCCCTTGTTAAATTTGAATCCATTTTTAGAGTACGGTTCTCGTTAAACCTTAGGTTCTGTAAAACTCGTCAGATTTTCTATAAGATCAATTATAGCCCTGTGTTCGTTTGAAAAAAGTTTTTAATCCATTTGCAAGTTAATATGAAAAGATTTTCAGCGTGGAAATTCTTCTAGGAAGCACTCCAATATTGCAGGAATGGTAAAAAGTTCCTGCGCATTAAATGAAATAAAATTCAACAATTACAATCATAGTGTAAATAATAGTCATCCATATGGCGATAAAACCATATGCCCATATGATTTTATTGCCTACTATACATTAAAGGAAGCATAGATATGTAATAGTTATTCTAAATGAACATAGCTAAATAACATGTAATCTTTGCTTCCCATTTATCCACCATATCCATATCTTTGGCATTAATCTCATCTCTAATTTAACATTAAGCTAAGGTTTTAAACACTTTGGAATAAAGTGAAAATCCTGTCTAAATACATATTTTTTATTTCAAGTAGCAAGGAAAGTTTTTCTTCCTTTTTTTATCTGGGAAAATTACTACACTTGCAAACTCATAACTTTTTTTCCGAAAAAAAATAAAAATTCATATGCAACCACCGCAACCCTCTGTATTTTTTGCCAGTGAGGAATGTTGTATCACTATGTGGCTAGCTGTAAACTAAACTAAGAGTGGCGTAGATGTGAAATGACGGCAGGGGATCCAATGCGTGGAACGAATCAACACGGCCTTTTAATCCCTTTTCTGATTCACATCAACGACGAATCAGTTTTCACAAAATGTTTGACGCTACATTGCAAAAGCCAGCTAAGGGAGATAAAGGTTATTGGACCCCTCCTGCATGCGCCTAATGCATTACCTCGGTGAAATGTAGTTAATATCCATTTTGTCGTGGGCGCGATAGCGATTTCCTGCAGAGGAGAGCGGAACAGATCGCCCAGCTATGTGTTTACACGGATTCATGGCGTTCGGGCGTGACCAACGGTGCGCCTGGATGAGGGAGTGCTGTGTGAAGAGGGGAGGATTTCGTGTGTAAAGCAGGGTTTATATTTACCGGGAAAAAATTGGGAATTATTGTGGTAAAAATGGGTACATTTTCTGCGACTTCAAGAAAATAATGTGTGATGAAATTAAGTCGGAAAACGTTTGATCCTGACTGATGAGAACACACATAATTTAGTAATTTTCACAGGAATGAGTTAGGTTTAATATCGAATCCATACGAGATATAGGGTTTGTATTAAAATTATCAGTAAAAACGTGTGCGGGGAGTAATGAATTCAGATCGTCGGTTTAAAAGTACGCATTATCGTAGGTTGTATTGGAATTCATAAGATGTAAGTGCACACACCATTATCACTGATAATTTGGCGATGCGAAAGATCTCCGTAGAAACTCGTCTTCCCTATGGCCTTGATGGACGACAATGAGCAGAGTCAAGTGTATACTTGAAAAGGACGTCGGCAAAGCGTTGAAGAAGTCCCCTCGACCTTTTGGACGATACAGCCATGACACCAGTGGACAATTATTCCTAATCCCTATAAAAGTGATATCCACCATCTCTCAAAGGACACTATCATTGGACCCTAAGTGCTATCAAATATGCTTGGGCGCGTGCCCTCAAGGACCTTCCGTTTACCAGAGAACCTTCGAGTTGTGGAAAAGATGCAAGGGCATAAGTCTGAGGAAACTCTCAAGGGATATACTTTGAAGAATTTTGAGGCACTGCATGTCAATATCTGAAATAAATAAATGTTTACGAATCTTGTCCCGAAACATTTTTGAAAACCAAACATAAGGACTTCGCAATCTTAAACTAAATGTCATGGAGCGGATCCTACATTTAGGGAAACAATTTCATGTGAATATATATAACCCTTATTTCTTATTTTAAAACCCGTGCAAAGACGACAGTAGTGTAATTAGGAAAATTTACTTAACTATTGCGGCCAAATTATATTTCTAAAAGAATATCAGTTTTCTGCTTACTTACATTTTGACAGATTTTCCAATACAATAAAAAACTAATGCGTGGAACGCTGGGTGATTAAGTGATTACTCTACTGAGTGATGCAACCGAAAGGAAACACGAAAGTTCATTTCGAGTACCGACCCATTGCGCTGCGTAAACATGACTGTTCTATAACTGTTGGGGATAACTTGATGAACATTCAAAAGCTGTTAATCCGGATATGAAGAGGTAAAGACAGCATAGATTTTCATAGTGCTGGAAAAACGGCACTTTTATACCTAGTGGATTTAGGAAGAATGCATTTGACGATTACGGAGAAATTTTTCTCAATTTTAAAGTGATACATAAAAACTCTGTAACCACTACGACAAATTTCTCATAAAATTATCCAAAAAAATCACATTGTCATATTAAAAATCATTAAATTAAGAAATGCACCTTGGATAATAACGATCATTTCATATGGTTTAACATATACATGTTTCAACATGACGAGTTAAAAACTATTAGTTTTAACAGTGGATTTTCAAATACATTTTCCAAAGATCCAAATTAACAGGGAAAGAATATAATACACCTGCAGGAGGAAGTGAAGCAATGCATAAATTGGACAGCTTGAACTAAGTATAACCTATTCTGGTATGACAAGAAAATAAGGTTTTACTGCAAATTGATCGGCATTATTTAAAAAAATCAATTTCCAGATTTTCTAATTTTCACGTGGTTATTGGACCTATCTAACTCATTTTTAATAGCTATACATTGTATGAATAGAGCAATTTTAACGATATCAGTCGTGATGGACGTAGTGCATATTGCGAAACTTTCACCTTTCACTTATTCCGCACACTCAACTTTTCAAATATTTTTAAAAAAATTGGAGGTGATTTCTTAGATATCCGTATACGTTTTGGTAAAGCCAAGTAAAAAAAAATGCATGCTAACGTTTTTGGCTTTTCTCAGGAAAACACAGTTTTCACATTTTTAAACAGGCGATAAAGCTAATAACGGTATATTTTATACTTTAAATTGTTTTATAGATTCCCTGCTATTAGTTCATCAAAAACCAATTTAAAATGAAGAGCCAAGTTTTGAATGCAAAAAAAATAGTTTGTAGTTTATTTCTGTTATTTTATATCCATGGTATCATCTAGAAGCGAGAGAATTAATTAATTCTGCTCTCCACAAAAACAAAAATTAAAAATTAGAAATAAATAAGGGATTTAAAATCATTCCCCAGCTTCCAAAATGTTACACTTTTTTTCAAACGTTTTTGAACAGCAAAAAACGAAATAGGCATTCGAGAACACTATTTTATACTAACACTGGAAGCACAAAATATTGTTTGTAAAAATTCTTATGTATATCCGCAAAATTCTGTATGATTGTAGATTTTCTACTGAGATTATATTTTATATTACGGTAGATACTGGTTGATGATGCAGATTTGTTGGATACATATACAATTATTTTAAAAATATTTATGTGAAATGATTGTTACTACGACTATGATCGTAATCAGCATTTAATACGATACAGGATTGCAATACCACCTTTGAAAAATATGTTCTCCAAATTCAATAGCTTTGCATGACGCTTTAAGTAAAATCTACAATATGACTTAAAATTGCATACTATATGATAGCCAAATTGCCAGAAAAGGAGACACTGCCATGACTTACTGCTTACGGCTACCGACTTTGCCAAACTGAACTGTAATTTAGTGCTCCGCTGAGAATGAATGATTCCTCGACAGATTGCAGATCACAACGTAATATGACTTCCAGAGAGACTACACCTTCGTCGGTGGGAGAATGGGAAGTGGTAGGTAGAGGGAAAGGGTGTTTTTGAGGGAGATAACAACTAGGGTTTCGGGTTCCTTATGCTGTAGGCATTCCTGATAAATGCGTGGCGTGAGTTGATTTTGAGCAACTTAAAGACGTGAGTCGGCTGAGAGAATTTTGGACGTGATGGAGTTCAAGATTCAGGCTTTTATTACTCTATCAAAAGTGACTATATAGCTTTTGTGCTCAACAGCGATTATTTTCTTCAATGCCAAATTTCGAACTGTCATACGCCTTTTAGAGTTATCAAATAAACATTATCGTTATTCCAGAAATTAATTGTGATCGTATTACTAACAAGTTGTTGTACAATAACTTGTAATATAGTTATATAGACGTAAATATGGTTTCATAATCATAGCATGAATTGAGATAATTGTGCATGTGTTTTGTAATAAAAAACGTCATTCCCTTTACAAATTCAATTAAAAGTAAATTCAAAAATTATTTTACTCTATAGAATAATACAATCAATATGATTAAACAGTGTATTGGATGTTTGACTTTAGTATGCTAATAATATGTGTAGGTAAAATTCTCCTTGCAGTTGAATTCAAAACTATAACGCTGAAGAAGCGAATGACGTATCAACCCATTCTCAACATGTTACTCACGGGTATAGCATATTTCAATATAACAAATGTAGGACTTAAAATCTTCATTTAGCATTTACTCTGTTATATCCAACAGTTTTTGAGGTCATATACTTGGCATGAATTCTCTCCTTATAGGACCCAAATTTAGGGACGTGTCACAAAGAGGTACATTAAATTACAGATATTTGCAATATATTGTTGTAATTGAGCATTATGCTTTAAACTACTGAAAATCATTCATCGCTTAAGAAACGAGTATCTTATGTAATTGTATATCAGAAATCTAATTAACCGTGCACCCTTTTGCTATCCAAGAGGCCAGCTGGACATACATGCATGCGTACCAAAACATATCGGTCCGAATTTCGACTGAAACAATGACCAAACTGAATTTGGTGGATTACAAACATTACCAAGGTAGAAGTTGATACAATAGGTTAGCTGATAAAAAAATATTCCATCACTTTATGAGGCAATTTTTTATTCTTCACACGAATTAGAATTGGATGGCTTATTATTTTAAAATCAATATATTGTTTTTCATTTCAATTATTTCTGATATAACTGTAGGATAAATGCCTGTGGACGAATGATTAATATTTATTACAATTGCCATCCAATAATCCTATCCATATTCGGCCGAAAAGCACCTTTAACGTGGAAAACAATGTCAATATAGCAAGAAATATTTTTCTTAACTGGAATTTGCTTTTACGTAACCTTGTCAAAATATATGTATCACTCTAAATTCAACGCCATTTAAAAAAATAAAAAACAGCATTCAATCTAATATGAATGAATTAATTCAAATCTACTAAAGTCAACACGATACAAAAATAGGCACAGCTTTTCTGGTGGCACTCCGTAGACGTAGGAGTATTTAATGTGTAGAATAAAGACAAATACTGTTACAATTTCAAGCAAAACGAAGGGCTGGCACAATAACCTTACAATAATACATATGTAATAAAAAGGCCCAAGAATAAATAGGCAACAGCAGTCGGAACAATGCTCCAACGCTCGAGCTGTATACTTCACGCTTCCTACGCATAGAACCTTTCAGACATCCGTTTTCAACATGGTCTGAAAAATTAGGAATTCATTATGCGTTCCAATTATTAAAGTTAACCGATACATTTCTGAAACATCACCCCGGCCTGGAAACCTTTCGCGAGATCTCATGCGGTTCAAACGGGAAATATTCCGTCGGATTTTTAACTGAATTCCAAATTTAAGAGGCATGGATCAAGGGAGTTGGTATATCTCATTTCTGAAATCGCAAAGCGGAGATAATGTCTCGTCTGAATCGATGCGTATGCAGGACCAAAGAGGAGGAGATGAGTAGAGACGAATGGAAGGGGGAAATGGTGGAGGGTGTGGTTGAGAAAGGCAGAAGGTGAGTGATTGAAGGGATGGGAGGGAGGGAGGGTACGCAGGATGTCGTAGAAAAGCGTGCAAGGGGTGAGGGGGGGTGGGAGGTAGGGAGTAAGGAGCTAGGGGGAGGATAGGGATGCATATCGATGGAAAAGTGAAGGGAAGGCGATGGAGCGTGGTGTTGCTCGGAATAAATTCACGGAGTGGGGAAAGATGAAAGAGTACCAATCTCGAAAAGGGAGAGTGGTTGGTAGGGCGGAATTTTCAACCCGCTCAATTTCGGCACGCGGCCCGGATTTTGCCGTGGTTCCTGGGTCAACCGTTCCGCCCGGATTCGGTTCTCTCGCCGGCGCGATGGGAGTCCCCAGCGCCAGGCCTCACCGTCCACTTTTATTTTTTCCGGGGAATTCCGAAGCCGTAAATTCATCACGCGCTGCTACGAAATTAAACCGTGTGCCAAATGACGTTGGACTTCAATTACGGGTCGTTTTGCGCTCTCCAAATCAATCCCAAATTAAAGAAAATATCGATCCCAAACCACTGGTATGATATAAAAATTACTCCAATTACTCTTGGGAGCTCGGAGGAAAGATAAATATATAGAGATAGCACTGCCCAAATACTAGATACACCGAGGTCATGAGCACACGTATGACACTCTCACTTTATTGGAAATAGTAGCTCTTCGCAAAAGGAAATCCAAAGAGGAGTATCGTTTATACACAGTGCCTTCCATACTTACGCTGGCTATGGA
Organism: Hetaerina americana; assembly: GCF_022747635.1. Lineage (NCBI taxonomy): Eukaryota > Metazoa > Arthropoda > Insecta > Odonata > Calopterygidae > Hetaerina > Hetaerina americana. The sequence continues at coordinate 6,792,869 of NW_027286741.1, forward strand.
CCGAGCATTTTTTTAATCGTCGGATATAGATTTCAAATTCACACGCAACATTTTCTGACGACAACTCAATAACCCTTTCACCACTTTTTTATGTGGAAACACTGGGTAAGAAATGAAATCTTTTTCCAATAACTCAAGCCATTGCAATGAATTCCAAACCGCTGAAGTATCACTGAGCATGGTTGATCCGCGCAACTATTTTAATTCAGACGTCGGCGTAGATGTTTATATTGAACGTACTTTAAGCGCTCGCTTAAAATACGTTCAAAGTGCTATATTTTCATTTCACGACTTTTTTAGTACAGAAAACCGAATTTGGATTGCAACACACCGCAAAACTACATAACATAATTAGACTCAGGGAAGGTAATCAAAGTACGTGCAGGGAATTTCCCTTCTTCCTGCGGGAATAGAAGAGAAATTGGGAACAGCAAAGTTCAGAAAGTAAGATACAGGTACATAGTTTTGAATAACTGCCAAGGAGATTGGGGTTTTAATTAAGCCAGTGCTTAGAAGTGAAGTGCTGCGTAACTATTAATAATATCAATGATCTGAATAATTATGCAGAATCCCTAAAAAAGCATAGATATCACTATATACATTATAGGCTCATTATATATGTATATATTTTTTTTAGGGTCGCGGTAGTCTAGGAAGTAGAGCGTTGGACTAATGACCGGAGGGTTCCGCGTTCGATTCCCGGGCGAGGCACTCTGGGCAACTGCAGCTCCACCCAAGCTATGTGTCTTTTCGGGTACCAGATCTTCCTGGGAAACCATAACCGGCACAAGGAAAGGAACTGGCCCCCCTCTTCTGATGTGTGAATTTCACACGCCATCGGGCTTAGTACTGGGTGAACCCTACCACCACCTACCAAACCGACCTTCGGGTTGATGACTGTGTTTATGGTTTTAATATAAATATAAATATGTATAAATATATATATATATATATATATATATATATATATATATATATATAATATAGTTATTTATATTATATATATTATATATACATATTTTTATATTTTTCGTATATATGTATAGATAGATCCTTTTTTCACAAGGAGGAGGGATTTGATAACAGGGGCGTTGAGTAAGGATATTAAGAAATGACTCGAAAAAACTTGAATATGGAGCGTGGCGTGGAAACGTGGCAATGGTCATTGAAACTAGAGAATAGATGTAGATTGGAGGCTTTTGAAATGTGGGTGTTGAGAAGAACGGAGAAGGTGAAATGGACCAAGAAGAAAACAAATGAGGAAGTACTTCTGTTATGGTGGGCAAAGAGATGAGTTTGTTGGGAGAAATCCTATTGAAACAGGAAAAATGGATGAGGGCGTATTGAGCGGTAGAGGCATGTTGAAGACTGTAATAGAGGGAAAATTTTAGGCAAACGAGGATGAAGGGAGGAAGGAAGTACTCAGAGATGAAGAGTGACCTGATGTAGACTAGATAGCTGGATTTTGTTTTGCTAGGAATCAAAAATATTTATTTGGTAGTTATGTCCATCCAAAAACCTAATCGAACCTAGACACTTCGGTTAGTTGTACAACACTCTATTTCTAGAAACCACGTCCTGAGGTAAGTAAATAATATGAGCTTAGGTGTGAGAAAATCATTCAGTGAGGTCTCTATATCCGGCCGACTGCTTTAGCCAATGAAGCTAACCAGGCATCCTAATATGTAACTCAAATTCCATGGATCAAAAAATTTCTTGCGACGAAATAGAGTACATATAATCTCACAAATATTAAATTTCCACCTCAGTACTCCATGATTAAAAAGCCAACGTTTAAACACAAAGGGGTTTTCCTTTTATTGGTAAATTCAATGACGCCAAGGAATCATTCCGGTCAAGGCCAATGATTTTTACATTTTAATGTACGAGTAGTTCCACGTTAACGCAAAATTTGGATAATGTTACTATTGCGCCATCTCCCGCAGTTTATTTGACTCTTATAGGTAGGCTATGCCTGACAAATTGTTTCATTTGGTATCCGGACTTACAAACTTAATATTCTTTCCATTATGATTGGTGCAACTAATATTCTATGTGGTTATTAAATAAATTTTTGATAGCTTAGGATTGAGGTTGTTCCTATTGACTCATATAAATATGAAATTCAAATATTTCTCTTTTGACTCCATTGAAAATGGAAGGTACTTCTTTTTTCAATAGTCGAATTTTAAGAAAATAAAACGTGTCTAAACATTTCAAGCTTACCGGGTGAATTAGAGATTGATCACGATAGCAGTAAAAAGGATCTTAGGTCAAAGGTGATTAATGAATTGCCACGATGTATTTATCAAAGAGTTACTATTGCTCTTGACAGTAAAAGAGAATCATTCCTGTTTCTTTTATTGGTTTTCAACACAAAACGTTCTCTTGAATCGCAAACTTATCAGCACAGAAAGTTAAAGAAATTGAAATAAATTTACAACGAATTTATACATAAGTAGATAATGATAATTAAAATCGAACTGAATTGCGGAGAAATGATCCGAGTTCTGAAAAGTAAACAGTGATAACTTTCTAAGTTCCAATGATTTTTATCTTAAAAACGATCGGTTTCTTCGAAACATCGTCACTATTCGACGAAACTGGTCGTTTTTAAATTAAAAATCAGTGAAACTTGCAAAGTTAATATTATTCTTTTTTCATCATTAAGTTCCATCAAGTTGAGCCGAAAACCGTAGAATTGATCTGAGTTCTTATAGAAAATTTAACCGAATTAGTTAATCGTAAAAATTGTTGAATCCGAAAGAGGCACCTGTCTGCTTACCTAGCAAGTAACTAGTACACGACAACACGCTCAGAGCCCCATTTCATGAATTTTGTGACGCATGGGGTCATATGGAAAAAAGATTTAATTTTCCCCTTGAATATTGGCCAAGTAGCCAATCCCTGAGAGATATTTACGTCGACAGTTCTCTCGTTTCGGATGACGAGAGTTGGTGGCTTGTATGATGGCAGAGAAGAAATGGCAAGGCAAGACGAAATTTTTGGACTTCCTCCACGGAAGCGGGAATATGGAGAGCCTTTCTTTCCTTCGTCGTCCGTCCATCCAAAAGGGATATAGAGGGGGGAGTGAGTGGGAAAGGGGAGTATGCCCTCCTGTCGGGCGGGAAACGAGGGATCTACCACCACTGTGAATGATAAATCGCAGCGGAGGGCAACGTCATGACGTCACTCATGGGGGACCGAGGCTAATTCATGTGTACGGTCTGTCTCAGTCCCTTGATGGAAGCGGCTTTCATTTTGCACGAGGGAGGGGGGAGAGGGGGCGGAGGGATAGAGGAGGGGCAAGGGGAGGGGGGTGGGGAGGCAAATATCAACCTTCCGCGTTCCATCTCGCCAGGGATCCCCCTCTATTATCCTCCACCAACTGCTGGGCAACTGGCTGTGTTGCTAAGCGTTGCGACTCCTTTCCATCTCTCCTCTACACAAATCCGTTCTCGATGTACCACGATGACTCGAAATAACCACGTTTGTGTATCTTTTGCCCATGCCAAATTATCTGTGTAAGATTCTTCATAATTTGAACTGACAATAGCTTCAAGTCTAACGATTGATTTAATTCAGCCATATGCTCAATTATCTCAGCAGCTAAACCGTCAAAGGTATTACATATTTCCTATCTTTGACTCATTTTACTCAATTCCCTTTCCAATATCTTTGCTTTTCATTTTTTCAGATATCTTTAATACGAAACTTGTCTTCAATACTTCATCATCTTGCTTAAATTGTGGCCTACTTTTGTATGTTTTTTCTGCTATTATTTTTTGCAATTTTCATAACTAACTGAGGGTCCTCTATCATTGTTTATTTCTAATATCAAAGTTACCTTATTACCTGGTAATATTATCTATGCTGAAGCAGTTAATTCTTCGCTGCTGCTACATTCCTCCCTACAATATGGAAACATGTCCCAGACACATGTTTCGGTAAGGAATTCCTTATTCCTAGACATATTTCCGGTTTTAAGTTTATATCAGCATTCACTCCTTTGGCTATTCCACTCATTATTCACAGGCTAAATCATGCATTTTTACCTTCAAATTTTGTCACTGGATCTCTTTCTCAAATAATTATTCTTTTACTCAAAGCCCCTGATGCTCGGTGTACGGTAGCTCTGGTGCATTCTGCTCTACATCACTGTTCTAATTTTAACTTCGTTTTCCTTCTGATAACACCCGTGGCAAGGAAAATTTTCATTCATTTTACAGGTATTTTCTCAATGTAATAATAACGTTGGGCGTGTATATAATGGTGTGGAATTAAAACCCAAGTTTTTTTAGGGTAATTATATTCATATGCGAGTTCTTTACTCGATTGAAGCAAACCTTTTTATAATATTTCACACTGGAGTAAACGTTGAGTAAGATTGTTCTTGTCTAAAACTTGGAGGTGACCTTGTAGCTAAAATAACATCACATGAAAAGAGGACTTGAAAGTCGACTATTCTATATTTTAGGTTTCTTGTAACTGTGATATTGATTATTTTCATTACAATTATTTAGTACTCTAGCTTACATATGCACGCCACTTGGTATACTGCTTGGACGAATTTTAATTGGCACGTGTCGGGTATTATAAAAGGATGTTAATAATTATAATAAGATTATAGGGCATGCATTTTTCATAAGGTCATTGCTACAGGGTTCGTCCGGAAAATAAGTGTACTGAGCTCAGGAAAAAAAATTATTACACTTTTACATATCTTAAGCTAATATTCCTCAAAATAGGACCCTTGTGAGTCGATACACTTGTTCCAGCGGCGTTCCCATTCATGGAACGCTCCCGCGAAGGCATCATCGGGAACCTCTCGAAGACTCGTCGTCGACCTCTTCTCTGCCCTCCACGAACATCTTGTGCCACCGAAAGATCATGTTTCTGGACATGGCTGACTCCCCGTAAGCCTGGTTAATCATACCGACAGTTTCGGTAGACGATTTCCCAAGCTTTACCGCAAATTTGATGGAATAACGCTGCTCCAAAAACTTCGGCATCGCGTTCCGTGACGTGGGTCGAGCGTGTAGGTTCGCGTTAACAGAGCTCCTCACTACACCACAGCTCAGAGCCGACTGCCTTTTTCAGCGTCGCTTGCCAACATACCCATCTCCAATCGCAGCCCGTCAGAGCGGTGCTGGGCGTCAGCCCAGGAGTCAGTACACTTATTTTCCGGACGAACCCTGTACAAATATTCTCTTTAAATGATATATTCCATGATTTTTCTTATGATTACTGAATTATTTGATGAACTAATAAGCAAAGTATTTCAATATTAAAAATCGATTTGACAGGTTTACCATACAATAATTTATTTTCTGCGAGGAATTCGATCCATCAAAAACCATTTTTAATGCGCCAAGTCGGGTAAATGTGGAACTAATAGGGGTGCACGTGCACATGGGAGGAATCGAGGGACGAGGAATGTGGGAAGTACGAGGGTCATCCGGAAAGTAGTACCCGTTCGTGAAATAAAGACACAAAAGTAAATATTAACAAACATAAAAAATTTTATTTGAAAGAGGATACTTTAAACTACTTCTCAACATAATCTCCAAGCAAATTAAGGCATTTGTCATAACGTGTGACAAGTTTCTGTATTCCTGCTGCATAGTCCTTCGCCGCCAGCTCATTGAGATACGCGAGGGACCCATCTTGCACAAATTTTTGCATAATGCAGATGGTGTTTAACAATTTCATGAACAATTGTTCGAGAAACATTGGGAAAATGCTCACAGATGTCATCAATTGTGACGCGCCGATCGTTCCTCACGAATTCGTCAACTGAGCTCACCAGTTGGTCTGTAATGACAGACGGTCTCTCCGAACGCTCATCGTCGTGTGTGTTCCCCCTCCCCATGTTGAAGTTGCGACACCACCGCCGAAACATTGGGAAAATGCTCACAGATGTCATCAATTGTGACGCGCCGATCGTTCCTCACGAATTCGTCAACTGAGCTCACCAGTTGGTCTGTAATGACAGACGGTCTCCCCGAACGCTCATCGTCGTGTGTGTTCCCCCTCCCCATGTTGAAGTTGCGACACCACCGCCGAACAGACGACTCGTCCATTACATTGTCTCCATACACCTCCTTTAATTGGCGATGAATATCACATGGGCGAACGTTTCTTGCATTGAGGAATTTAATCACTGTCCTCACTTCACAACTGGCGGCGTTCTCAATTTTTTTAAACATTGTAAACAATCACAGAAACAACACAGGCAATGCTAGCGTCACGCAACTTGGCTCAGAGAAGGCAGACAAGCCACTGAAGCTATCTGACCTCGTCCAGCGGCTACTCGCGTCGTCAGCACTTCATGCGGCACGAACGGGTACTACTTTCCGGATGACCCTCGTATAATCAACTCGTCAGGGTTGAGAGAAAGGGAGCTCAAAGTTTGAACTCACGTCCAATCAGAAATGTGCTGGACTAAAGGGATGATTTTTCTGTCAGGCAGTGAAGCTTACGCCTTTAGAGTGTCTCTAGAAAAAGGCATTCCATCTATGGTCAAAGTGCGGATGTTGATTGAATTATCACCGCCTTCTATTTATTTATGCTCCTGAGAAAACGAATGCATGTTAAAATTAAATTAACCGTATGGACGAGAGAATTGCAATCAGTTTCATATGTCTGCAGGGGAAAAAAGTGTCGTATTTCCCTTTCGAAAATTAATATCAAGTAATCAGCACCCCGCTCTGCACTGGAGTGAAGAGAGTTGCAAAATTTGAAACATCAGGGGCTAAAATAATAGTCTAGCGTGACGGAGATAAATGCATACATTTGGTTTAAGAATTTCTTGATTTTATTTAAGACATCAGCTGATAATGCTACAGGCCGCTAAAGAAGATAAGCAAAAAGTTCAAGGCATTGAAGAACAAATTTTTAATCTAGTGCACTAAATTAACAACTCCCAGAAGACTTTTGGAAAGCATTTTACCTGATAGTGGGAATTTTGATAAACCTTGAGAGTATGCAAAGCCAATGTCGTAAGCCTCGTAAACCTCATTCTAAATAATTTCAAAATATTACAGATAAAAGATTTTATTTTTTAAGTTCTCTGTTCCACTCCACTGCTCAAGTGCGAGTAGCGGACGGTGAGTCGTGAATGGCAATGCTAGAAAGAGAGACAAGACAGGAGTGGCCATATATTGCCAGAACTTGGAGCACTACGGTCCATAAGAAGAAGGAATACCTTGGGGAAAAAACGGGAGAGGAGAGAATTGATGACAGGGATATTGAATAAGAACACTTAAAAACGGCTGGACAAAAGTTTGAAATATAGCGTGGTTTTGTACGGCGCTGAAACACGCTTATTGAAGCAAGATTGTAGGCGTAGATTGGATGCATTTGAAATGCGGGTGATGAAAAGGCTGGATAAGGTGAAGCAGACCGAATGAAAACACACTAGGAAGTGCGATGTATAGTGGAGGAGAAGAGAGGATTGTAAGGGCATATTAAATGGAGGCAATAAAGATAGAAGAAGAATATTTTGTTTCGCAATGGAATGTTGATGATTTTGATAAATTGGAGCTTGTTGAGCAAGCAACGAATGGGTGGATATGGAACAGCCATTTTGAACGCAATAAGGGGATATGGAATATGAGGAAATGAGGGGCTTACCGATATGTTTGATGGTAGGTAGTTCTTCTTTTTAGAAAACCTTTTTTTAAATTATCGTTGTGTCCATCCAAAACTACCTTAACCAATAGTACACCAATAACAATACATTCCATAAAGCATGTTATTACTTTTAAAAGCTGAAATCCACACAACGAAAATACCCTCGGTGTGAATTAACCAACATTCCGCTACCTCTAAAATTTGAACTAGCTTCCCCTTTTTCTTCCTCCTCATTCATCCAAACATCCTCTCCCTTTCCCTTAATTACAAAGCTGTAATTCTTTGTTCACAACACTGAAGACATGAAACGGATTTCCATTCAATGAGGGAAAGAATAAATAAAGATAACCTTAAGGGTATTATGCTGCAATGAGGAAATAAGGGTACTTACTTCATACTCACCGATAAAAGTAAAATATGCTACTCCCGTAAAGGCAAAGCCCTCAGGGTAACACATGCTGACATTCAGGACTTATTGGTGAAGTAATTTCATAGCGATTAAAGCAAACGTATAAACAGCCAACTTCCGAGATAGGAGCTGCATAAACGCCGTTAATTTATCAAATGTAGAGATTTAGATGTATATAGTTATTTCGTACCAAAAATCAATGTCATTGAGCACAAGTTAATTGAAGGGCACCTTCCAATAGTGATTCCTAGCCTATCTCCTCTAATATTTTTGATACGGTACTGAGTTTATCATAGAAACGTTTTGCAAAAGTAGCTGCTCGACGCCACACGCGATCCAATTCGGTAATCAATCCAACTTCGTGATGATCTCATTTATATTATGAGCATATTCTGTAAATGAGGCCTAACCAGCGAAAGATAATATGTCTTTTTGATCTTTTTATCACATTTACATGTTACTCTTTTAATAAATCTTAATTATTTGCTGGCTAGATGCTTGATGCACCTTTCCTGACAAATAAAATATTTAGTAGTAATTTAGTAATTAAAATCTTTAGTACTCACTAAAGCTGACTCACTTATCACGTTTATCATTGATTCAAATAACGTAACATGAAATTTTATCTAGCGTTGATGATGCAGTTTTCAGCAATGCATCTCATTGTAACTTCTACAAAACTGAAAGAATTCAAAAAACACAAAAGGCATAAAACAAAAGAAGTCCAAGAGTCCAAACAAACAGGCATGCAGTGAGCTGGTCTAAAAAAAGCAACTGATGTTCAATTCAAATACCTTAATAAAATAAATAAATTTAGATAAAACAAAGGACCTCGTAGGCTTTGGTTTGAGAAAATATGTTCCCAAAATGAGCTTCAAAACAGAGAAAGCAATATTATATAGAGCAAAAGTACTCAGTAACAGTTAAATAACGGACATGTACGTTTATTAGCCCTTCAATCCTAGAACGACACCAATCTCGATTTTAATGACTCCGAAAAAATCTTCAATATCTCCGAAACAGAAGTTCTGAAATCCATATGTACACGGGGCATATTCGGAAAGTAAAGTCCATTTAATTATATTTAAATACTGTAACCAAGAACAGCGATTCACGATTTGGGTGATGACGACTTTCTTGTAGTTGGACTTGCCATTATTTTGAACACTTATTACGGAAAAGCTCATGCACAACAAGTTAAGTGCAGCCTAAAATGGCTTCCAAACCAACGCAAAGAACGGAGAATGTTTGAGTGAACGAGCGTTTTTGGACCGATATCCCCGATCCGGATCTTGCACCTGGCGACTACTTCCTCTCCTCGCACTCATGTAGCAGTGACTTGATTGACAACTATTTGAAGGCAACCAGAAACACAAGAACGCCGTTGTATTGAAAACTGATTCGATTGCCCGGCGACGAACTTCTATTATGACGCATAAAAAAAGCTGGCGCAGGGTTACGAAAAGTGCTTTAAAGTGAAACGGAAAATATGGAAAAAAGCGAACAGGGTTTGAAGAAAACTAAAACTGTCAATGCTTTTTTAAAATAATATTATACAAAATACATATTCGAAGAGTAAGGACCATTTGGCGCTTACTATTTGAATATAACCCTTAAATAGGAATTTATTTTAATCCTAAAAAAAAGGCGAATTGAATCAGGCTGGCAGAATTTACTTCGAGGGGAACATTGAACAGAGATGAATACAAAACTTTTCTAAACCCCAGGATGATACTAAACACCTTTCTCGATATACCGGTAAGCTTGACATCAGTTGTATGCAAGATATTAGAAAAGATAATGGCTGATTATCTCTGGGACCTGTGGGAGAGTGAGAATTGGTTGTATAGTCGCCAATACGGTTTTAGAAAAGGGCACTCTTGTGAAACTCAGCTATTAGGGTTCTGCCAAGAAATGTTCGACTCTATGGATGCGGGAATAGAGGTGGATGCTATAATAGTCGACCTGTCAAAAGCCTTTGACAAAGTTGACCACGATCGCTTAATGCTTAAGATGGGCCAATTGCCACTACACACAGATGGAAGAGTAATCTCTTGGGTCAGAAATTTCATGGAAGGTCGAACACAAAGGGTCAAATTAGGAGAAGTGTATTCTGAAAAAGCAAGGGTAACATCGGGAGTCCCACAAGAAAGCGTACTTGGCCCGCTATTGTTTTTAATATATATAAATGATCTCCCAATAAATATTAATTCTCAGTTAAGACTTTTTGCAGACGACTGTATTATCTACAGGAAAGTCGAAAATGACAGAGACCGTGACAAACTTCAGAGGGACATTAATAAAATGGCAGATTGGGTGACAAAAAATGGGATGGATATTAATGTTAACAAATGCAAATCCATCACTTTTAGCAATAAGGTAAATGGAAACCATAGGGAATATAAATTCTCAGAAAATGTCATTCCTAGAAGTGATACTGTCAAATACTTAGGTGTATATTTAACTAAGGACTTAGGGTGGGGGCTAAATGTGGAGTACATCTATAAGAAAGCTTTCAAAACTCTTCATTGGGTAATGAGAAACCTCAAAGGGAGCGTTAGAGCAACCAAGGAGAAGGCTTATCAGACCCTAGTAAGACCAATTTTAGAGTACGCTTCTCTTGTATGGGACCCTCATGAAGAAGGTCATATTAAAAAACTGGAAAAGGTGCAAAGAAAGGCTGCCCGATATGTACTGGGGAAGCATAGGAGGATGGAGAGTGTGTCTGACATGCTAGAAACGCTGGGCTGGGAACCTCTAGAATCTAGAAGAAAAGTAAGCAGACTTTGTGGAATGTTCCGAATTTTGAAGGGGGAGAAAGCTTGGGCAGATCTTAGGAAAGAGGCGGGGAACCCAAATTTTATAGGCAGAAATGATCACAAATTTAAGATAAAATGCCGGGCACAGAGGACAAATAAAAAAAAATTTTCTTTTCTAAATAGAACAATTGTTGAGTGGAACACCTTACCTGCAAAAATATTCGAGCCCTTTCCTAACAGTGTATACTTTTAAGAATAGATGTAAGGTATATATGTAAAAATTTGATTTATGTGTGGTGTATGGTATTATATGTTATAGCTTAATTTTTTTTTATGTATCTTTTTTTTTTCTTGCTGATTGGTTGTAAATGGGATGAGGATTCACTTGTTTTGTTAAAGAGATCTGTGTTTGTCTGGTTTTATGTATTATACTTTGCAATTATTTGGGACTTGTGTGCCACCTGACAATGTCTATTAGCACATGTGTATTTATAATAATAATAATAATAATAATAAAAATAATAATAAAATAATAAGAGGTGGGTGAAAGTGTGAGATCCAGATGACACGGCCCGATGGACAGCCTCCTCTGACTGCGGGTACGAGGAGGGTCGTCTCCACCACCCCCGAAAAGAGTGAGCCCGCGGGCAGTTCAGTCCGAGAGGTGGAAATTTGGGACATTTGGGGAAGGGGAAAAGGTGAGCTGAGAAAATAAGAATCGCGTCAATCACCACAAGAAAAACAAATGTATCACAGGAAAAAGGGAAATGAGATCCCGATCAGCAATTTACGATATGAGTAGAGAGCATTCATCCACATTATAATAATCTATTTTCAATTATAATGAGTAAACTGTGAAAAAATACCATATTTATTCGGAAATGAATACCTTTACCTCGCATAAATACTCTTCAATAACATACATAGTTTTCGCAAATAAAGAACATGGTGGCACAAAATTCTGAGACGTGTAATGACGTTATTCTGTGTTATAAGTGAACGTCAAGAAAGAATCATTTTGCCGATAAACTTTGAAATATGATGAAAACAGTCTATAGCATAGACAACTCACCTAGAAGAATGACAGACGAAGACCCGTAAAGAAACTACATTAAAGAAGTTAGCTAGTTAACGTATTGCAACAATCATTGAAGTTTTGACATTAGGTTGCTGGTACGCACACGATGAAGTGAATTTAAGAGAAATTAAAGTCATTTGGTCAGTAAAATAGCAATTGCCTCCCTACAACCGTATTTCATTGCGGCGCACCAAATTATAGAACTGGATGAATATGACGCACACTTTGTGGAATACTGTGTATGGTGTTTTAACTTTCATGAAGACATTTTAAATATTGCATGATCACAGCCATTGAAATTCCTTAAAGCCAAAATGAATTCGTATTAAATATTAATAAAGTCAGATTAACTAAACATGACAAACAAATTGAGTCAATAAAATTGAATATTCAATATAAAATTGATGCTGCAGTTTCTTTTCATAAAAAATCCTTTCTCTCTTTCGAAATACACACACACATACAGTTATATATGTGTATGTGAGTGTGTGTGCGTGTGTGTACGTACGTAACCCGCGAATATTAAAAATTCGCTATACTTTTTTAAAAGACCTCGCATATTATGATAGTAATATCGAAAGCCGCAAAAGAAACTATTGGAACTCTTATTGGAAAAAGAACAAGGAAACCATTGATCGCGGGAGAGATAATTACAAAGATGGATGAGAGAAGAAAATTGGATATTTTTTAACACACAGAATTAGGTAAAAGGAAGTACAGATAGGTAAATAATAAATTGGGACGGGTAAAAAGGTAAGGATTGTGGAATGCTCAGTGCGAGGGTATGGAATATTTGCAGAGAAAGGGTGGAATATTTGCAGAGGAAGGGTGAAATTGGTGCGAGTAAGAAGGGAAGAGCTGTGCTAACAGGTGGAGATAATTCAAGTAAGATAATAGTTGGCAGAGAAAAAATCCAACAGAGATGGAGGAATATATAGAAGAACTGTATGGTAAAAAACTTTGGCCAACAAGGTTAGACATAGGAAAAGAACATGACGTTGAGGAAGAAAGCTTTGATCTAGGCATACTCGATGATTAAAAAGAAAGGGTATAGAAGAGATAAGAGGTTAATCCGCAAACTGTACATGTCTCTGAATGCCTAAATGCGAGTGGGGAATGGAGAGTCCGAATTGTCAGTTTCAAGAGAGGTGTAAACCAGGGTTTGCCCATTACACCCGGTGATCTTCATGGTATCTGTGGGGAAAATGATTAAAGAAGTCCAAGAAGAACTGGAGGTAGGACTGAACGTCGGCGGGGACTTTGTAAAATCAATTAGGTCTGCTGATGTCCAAGCTCCACTTTCTCAGTCAGCCAAGGGGCTGCAAATATTCCTGAGTAAATTGAAAACTCGGTGCTACAGATATGGGATGAGAATTAATATTTATGAAACAAAAGTTACACGATTATCCGAAAAGAAAAAGACTACGCTAAACATTAAAATTGGGGCAAAAACTAAAGCAGGTACAACAGTTTACGCATCTTGAAAGTTTTTTGGAACAACACAACCGAAGTAGTAGGGACGTAAGGAGAAGAATTGCCCTGGGCAAAGGGCTTTCACAAGGAGGATAATGACGTTGGAGTTAATGACAGGGACGTTGAGCAAGGATTTCAAGAGAAGGCCCGTAAATACTATGACACGGAGCGTAGCTATGTACGGCGCAGAAACTTGACAACTGAAGCAGGAGGATAGACGCAGATTGGAGGCTATTGAAATGGGGGTGCAGAGTAGAATGAGTGAAATGGACTGAAAGGAGAACAATTGAGGAAGTGCTGGTAGCTAGAAGGTATGGTGGGCGAGGAAAGGGGATTGTTGTAAGAAAATTAAAGGTTGGAGAAAAATGAATGAATAGCGAATTATCGGCAGTGGGGTGTTGAAAATTGCAATAGAGGGGAGAACGTTGCGCAAACGAGTAAATAGCGAGGATAGGTTTGGAATGTTCGACTGAGGAGGATGGACTGGAAAGGGAGGAAGGAAGTATACAGTGATAAAGAGAGACTTGATGTAGATTAGATTGATGGATTGTGTTTTGCTAGGAATCACAAAACATTTATTTGGTGTTTGTATATATATATATATATATATATATATATATATATATATATATATATGATTATATATATAAATGTATATATATATATATATGTATATATATATATATATATATATATATATATAATGGGCTTACACAGTATAACACATATAGAATAAAATAGCAACATTTAAAAGGACACTCACACGGTAAATTGTTCGAGCTTTCGGCCCTCTCCGAGGCCTTCTTCAAGTGAGACTCAGAAGACTCCCTTTGAAGAAGGCCTCTGAGAGGGCCGAAAGCTCGAACAATTTACCGTTTGAGCGCCCTTTTAAATGTTGTCATTCTATTCTATTTGTGTTATATTGTGTCAGCTCATTATTGTGCCACTCGCAACAACACCCCCTCCAAACAGAAATACTTGGACCAGTTACATGACTCTCTCAGAAAATGTGGGTACCCTGAAAAATTACTAAACAGAAAAATCTTCAAGCCGTCAACCCAATACACTCCCCTCCCCAAACCAAACCGCCCAATATGCCCTAATCTTGTCATCACTTTCTTCCCCGGAACACACAAAATTAAACATTTAATGCGTGACCTCTTCCCAATTATTAATAACACTCAGTCCACATCACTTTTATTTCCACATTGTCCCTCTATTTCGTTTAAACGCCCGTCGAACTTGCGAGACATCCTCAAGTCCACAAAACCAACTGCAAGTACCCCCGTCTCTCCACCGCCCCTATCTGCACCATGCAACCGCCCACGCTGCAAATGTCGTCATCTTATAAGACCCTCCTCCTCACTCAGTACCAACTCCCAACCGCTCGCCACCTGTACCTAAAAAAATATTATTTATCGCCTCTCCTGTAACTTCTGCCCTGCCTTCTACCTGGGCGAATGCACGACCACCCCGCATGAATAACCACCGATATTCCACCAAATCTCCCATCTTTCTTAATTATCCCATCCCTACTCACACTGTTTCCCATAATCAATCTTTTGAAGACTGCTTCTCCGTTTCGACGATTGAAATCTCTCCCAAATCTGCTAGTATAATAGAGGTGAAAACCCGCGAGATGGCGCATATTTGGGTGGTCCAGTCATTTAAACCGCCCGGACTGAACCAAGCCCACTGAATGCATCATATGACTGCCTACATATTCCCTCCAACCCCCTTGTTCATGTCCTATTGGTCCCTTACCTCTCCTTCCTCCACCTCTCCCCAGTACATGTCCTCTCCGCTCTTACCCGAGAAAGCCATTCTGAAGACGACGGCCGAGCCGTCGAAACGTCAAATAACATATTGAAATGTAATGAAATAATTGACTTTGTAATTCCACACACTTTCCGGACATTCCTTTTCTAATAGTGAGATTTCTTTGCTAGAAAAAGGCCTTAAGTACGTACCTAAAATTCCAATTTCTGTTAAAAACATTAAAAACCTGGCTGTTGACCTTGAAGTTGCCCTTCAGAAAGAAAATATCGCGGTTAAACAAGTTGTTTCCCAGGAATCATTATTATGGAATTACAAAGTCAATTATTTCATTACATTTCAATATGTTATGCAAATTCCACAAAGTTACGCCTGAGACAACAAATTTTTTTTTTCAAAAGTCAAATAACATATTGTGAGTGTCTTTTCTTTGTATCTACATCTGTGTTTTTATATATTTGTGCGTCGCCGAAGAGCGTACCATTTCGAAGATATATATATATTATATATATATATATATATATATATATATATATATATATATATATATATATATATATATATATATATTTACCTTGAATATTGCTGGCAGAAGGCTGTAATCTTGTTTTACTCCTTTTAGTTTGACTTTTATATTCCTTCCATTTTTCGTTGGCATTGTTGTGCCTGACTGATTCTTTTAGAGGTTTTGAATAATTCTTCTGATATTCTCGTCCAATCCAAGCAATTCTAGTATCTTGAACGTTTGGTTTCATTCGAAGCTGTCGACGGTCTTCTCCGAGTCCATGGTTGCAGCATATGATGGTTTATTTACCTGTCTTATTTTTTCGGGCAGAACTCTCAAACTGAGATATAACTCCCATGCTAACCGGTTTTTCTGAATCCAAATGTGTATTTTGAGAGGTTTTCTTCTATCCTTCCTTCTATTATTCCGCTCATTATCCTAATATGGATTGTTAATGCTTGATTCATTAGGCTCAATGCAATTTCTTCTTTGCTCAATACAATCTGTTTTTGGTTTATTCAGTATTGCAATCATTATTCTTTTCTCGAAGTCTTCTGGTATCTTTCAGCTTTCGTAGGTATCTTTGATTATTCCATAAAAGGTATCTTTTGCTTTGGCCTCGAGCGCCTTGATTATTGCTCCGTTTATTTTGTCAATTTTTGGTACCTTGTTGTCTCTCAGTTTTACCACTACTCTGTCGAATTTGCTTTTTTTCACCCCGTTCGTCTTTACCTTTAACTATGTTATCTGCTAGAGGTTTGACAGCTTGATAGTATACTTCAGTGTGTTCTTTCCATCTAATCAAAATGTCGCCATTATGTTTTAGTATTTTTCCATTAGTGGCTTGGATTTTTTGCCACTTTTCTTTCCCCTTATTGCCTCTTCACAAGTTTATAAGCTAAGTCGCTATTTCCTATTTCACGTTGTCATCAATTTTTTCATAACAACATTCTAGCCATTCTTCCTTTACCTTCTTACACTCTCGTATAACTTGGTTCCGCAACTTTTCATAGAGATCTTCTTCACCTTCATTTCTTGGATTCTTGCATTTTCTTCTTTCGCCTATGAGACCTCTTGTTTGATCGATTATCCATGGCTTCTTAGATGTTTCCACCGTACTCATAAGGCGCTCACCTGAACCTTTGGTAATTGCAGTCTTCATTTCGTTCCATCGATCGTCAGTGCTGGTATTTTCATTATTTCCTTCTATTTCATTGGTCGTGGGTAACTTTTCTATTACGCTCTTTTCTTTTAGTATTTTTGTGTTCTAACTAGGTTGTTGTGTCTCTTTCTTCATCTTCTCGTATCGCAGTCTGCTGTTAATGGTCACCAGGTTGTGATCGTTATTTATGTCTGCGCGAGGGTAGCTCTTATTGATCTTTTCTTGGTTCTCATACCTCTTCCTGACAATAATTTAGTCAATTTGGTATCGAGCTTTGTCTCCAGGCATCTTCCATGTTTATCTTCTTCTCAGACGCTGATCGAAGATGGTATTTGCCAATTCCATGTTTTTCTCGTTGCAGAATTCAACCCGCCTCTCTTTATTGGCGTTTCGTTTTCCCAATCCGAAGTATCCTACGCTACTTCCTTCTTGCCTCTCCCCGACTGAAGCGTTAAAATCTCCCATTTCTAAGAGGTTTCCTTTCTTTCCACTGTTCCTAGGACCTCTTGCAGTTGACCGTGTACTTCCTCAATTTCTGCATCTTAATGGCTGGACGCCGGCATACACACCTGTACTATCACTGTAGGTTCTGCCTCTAATTTTATCATTAATATCCTTCCGTCATATTGCCAGATTGATATTATTTTCCTTCCCCATTTCTTCGTGACTATGATGCCTACTCCTAGAATTTTCTGGTCGTCTTCCGAGTATATGACCTTGTAGCCATCTCTCCAGGAGTCGTTCGCCCCTCCTACTTAATTTCGCTCAATCCCAGGATGTCTATACCCAGCCTATCCTTTCCCATTTTTCCATTTTCTAATATCCCGCAAACCCCTAATAACCTAACGTTCCATGTCCTCATTCTTTATTTATCCACCTTGACTAATACTCCCTTCCATTAGGCCCAACCCGGACATCCGATTGGAGGACTAGTTTACCTCTGGAGTATTTTATCGGGACGAAAGCTATCTTGTCATATTTGAATGTAAAGCTGAATACTTTAGGGAAAATAATGCGGTCGTTCACCGTTGCCTTCCACATCGCAGTACTGCGGCCGATACCGTGAACTTCGCTCGCGCCCGCAGCTGTGGTAGCTGATGCCAGGCCGATCCACCCGGTCTGCGCCACCAGTGCCTAATGGTGAAACTGCTGCCTTTCGCCATGGGTTACGAAGTCTATTTTTCTCGTTGCCTCGTTCCGAAATTTGTATTGCATTGTATTGTATTTTTTCCGTTAATGCGTAATTGCCTCGATCCGAAAGTCTTTGATAATATTTTTCCAAACAGAACTTTGGTCGGTCACAGTAATCGAACCAGCGACCTTTAGCTCCACAGGTAGAAACGCTACCTCTGGTCTACTTCCGTCTCCGTCAACTCAAAAATAACAAATGAATACTATTAATTAATAAGACATCCGAAACGTAGGATAAGCAACACACTCTGCGTTCTTCTCAATATCATTCAAGATATTATGACCGGCTACGACAATACCTTCGGATTTTGAAACACTGGAAACATCATACGAAGAGATCTCCTTGCCTGTCAAAAGGAAGGAGGGTGAAATTAAGAAGTTTTTGATGAATTTCTTAGCATTTTACTAACGCGTCTAAAATTAGACCAGCCTGGGATTTAAAAAAGAAGATTTTTTTTAAATTTATCTATCGCTGGAGCAAATGTAGCTTGAAATTTGCCTTTGATAGGTCTTGCTTGCAAGATTAGGGGGTGAATTTCCGAAATATAACGCCGCCATACAGCAAGAGGGAAGGGCGGGTTCATCAGGCTGGTATTAGCACATGCGATGACACACACGATCCGCAGCCAATGCGGTGGACCCCAACCGGTAGAGGAATATGTGTGCTATTGGGTGGGTGCGCTGCTAAACATTTCACAGCATATTCACGCCATTGTATATTAACACAAAGGAATGAAGTGTTTAATATGATAAGCATGAGAAGAAGCGAGATACCTAGAATGGAACACTGCAAGTTGAACGAGAAGAAGACCAAGCAGTCAATTTAAATGTGACGACCGAAAAGATCTAAAAATATGATTCATGGTATGATGAGTTGATATGATGTTAACATGTGATTCAGGGCATCCCAACGGAATTCAAAATTCACACAATTGGTTGCACTTTAGATTATTGGACTCATCTTTTCGCGCGTTAAAATGAAATGCACACATAAAATTTCGAGTATTTGCTAAGTTCGGCATCACGCTTCCCTCGTTTTTCATGCAAATGGACTTTATACGAAGTGAAAGCCTTCCATTAATTTGGTCGTTTTTGCTGATGAATGTTATCATAACAGAAAGGATGTGGAGCAAACGGTTAAATGTGAGATAGGAACATTTTTAGTGGAATTGTATTTAAGAGTGAAATACGCTGAAAATTATATGAGTTTTGCAAATTAACTGCATTATGTGTAATAAAATTTAATTATCTCCAATGTTCTACAGATTAATAAATCATGTTAAATATACACACGCCAAATGAATTAAATCCTAATTGATAGCATGGTATTAAACATGGAATAT
Organism: Hetaerina americana; assembly: GCF_022747635.1. NCBI lineage: Eukaryota > Metazoa > Arthropoda > Insecta > Odonata > Calopterygidae > Hetaerina > Hetaerina americana. The sequence continues at coordinate 6,812,200 of NW_027286741.1, forward strand.
CCGGAGCCAAAACATCACACATCATAGTTCGCATTTATATGTGATATTTCGGTTCAAATAAACCATATAGTGGATTGTAAATTCTAGTCCTACTGGTATTAGGCGTAACATTCAGTTAAGACTTACCAATGAGGAAGTTCTTCCAATTTAATAAAATGCAACGAATAAGCATTTAATGTAATTGGCGAGTATTAATTATATCTATTAAATTAAGTTGAAAATGAAATTGTGTCTTCAAAAACTCTCTGAAGTAAATAAGCGTATCCATGTTTCGTCCACAGTTATGTGTTGACATAGAAACTCGTCAGAATTGCGACAGAAAAGTGCTGAAACAGCTTCAACACCGACCATACGATTGCGTTTATTCTCTACTGAGAAGAAACGCAGAAACTCTCAAGCCAATATTTCTGGCATACCCAGTTTTTCTTACAAAATTGAAAATAGTAGCCTATGCCCTCAAATTTGTGGCGAACTTTGATTTGTAGAACATTAAAAACTATTTCGTGGATTTTGGGAAAAATTTTGGAGGAAGTCCCTTCTGCTTAACGAACAGACTGCTCCCGAAGAATGTTAGCCATGCTTAAACGTATTTTCCCAATTATTTAAACTCGTCAACACATGAGTACGGTTAATATGACTTGTCGCTTTTGAGCCAGCTTTTTTTTATCAAAGGTCGCCTTATTGGGCTTATACTCTGTGTTACATGGATTATTTCCTTTTACTTTCTGGAAGACCAGTCCAGCATCGCTATATTTGCCTTTTTTCTTATTTCATACCAGTTAACAGTATAATACGATATTTGGCCTTTTATATTTGTAATATGGACCAACTTTATTATTATTTGTGTATTTCATAGCGCTATTGTTGTTATTCGTTAAATTTTCAAAGTAATTTTTCTTTCTGTAATTTTTCAATTAATTAATATTTTTCTTTCTGTAATTTTTCAATTAATTAATATTTTTCTTTCTGTAATCAAAGTAATTTTAATTTCTCATTCTCAGTATAAATGTAGACAGTTTTTCTATGTTTTTAATTGGATATATGTTCTCGTTCTTTTCCCATGGGGGAAGTCACAAAGCCAGTGTTAATATTCCTTTAGGTACTATTGAGTTATGGATCTATTTACTAAGGATTTAAGGATCGGATCTCTTTACTAGCCCCATCTCCCAGCTGCTGCGTATGTGAATATTGGTCTTTTAACTGTTGCATATATCAACACTCTTAAGCCACATTATTTAAGTCTTAATTTAATTTTCCATGAACTTAATTTAACTCTAGTTTGATCACTTTCAATTTTCAGCGCTATGAATTTACGTGCTTAATCACCACAGGAAGTTATTATTTTTTTCATTTTTCTAGATTAATAAAACTTTGTTATTTTTTTCGGCTATAAAATAAAACCGCGTTATAAATATAGTGGAAATTTTAGCACCAGTGTAGTGAGCTCATAAAAGAAAACCTTTTCCAATGCTACGATGCCATCTCTTGGATTTTCTAAGAAATATAAAACGTCTACTAATAGAATTAGCGATGGTCATAATACAAGTTTCATGTATGTCCTGGATAAACCCCATTCACGAACTTAGCGGAATAGCACAAAAAAGCTGGGATTTATAAAAAGAACAGTTGAGAAATTAAATGAAAAGTCACGGCCCTTTGGGGAATTGGGGAAGTAAACCGAGAGTAACGTGGAGTGGCGAGGTTTGTGAAAAGGTTTTATGAACAAGGCAGTAGTGTCACGACCCCATCGAAAGAATTAGGATGGGAGCCTCTATTTTACCATAAGTTGAAATACAGGTTGAATTTGCTGTGTAACTTTAAGGCAGGTTACTTATTTGAGGGTGTTAAAGACAAATATCAGATAACATATATAAAATTAGGGAGATAGATGCTAGGACGGATTGATTTAGAATGTCATTTTTCATCGTACCGTTTGAGATCAAAGTCAATTCATAAGATCGCAGGCGAAAGAAGATAATTAGTATTGGTATTTTATATATCTTGTCAATAATCTGCATAGTTTGAAAAATGCCCATTTATTTAACACTCTTTCCACATGATTTGATGCATTTATATCCTGTCATTGAATACTTGTACACGTCAGTTCTTTCTTTCTTGTGATTACCTTTGTTCCGAAGCATGATTAAATTAACATATTTGTGGAGGTGTAATGGTTGGGATGGTGTATGCATGGCCGCTGACCGAACACTCCCCGCCACACGCCCTAGCGGTGGCTTGCGTGGAACGTACTGTGAAGATGTAGGTATAAGAAGAACTTGGCGAAATTTTTCCATGTTAGTTTTTGATTAATATAAACATTTAATATTACGTTAAGATCAAATGATTAGAAATAACTTTTAAAATATCAATGAATCAAGATAGATTGATCCTGGTAGTTTATAATTTCAAAGGAAAGAGAGCGCGAATCTACTCTGCTCACGACACGGAAACGGAAAAAAACCACATAAAAACTGTTCCGCGCCGAAAAATGAATCCCGGCATTAAAATTCTTTTCGGGGGCATAACTCTTTCTTTCCTCCCCCTTCTTTCTTCAGAGCGAGAGTTAACGCTTTTTCACGCAACCCTGCTCCCCCATTATTTATCCTGACCATTTGCGTCAGTCGCTTCAATTCCCTCTATCCCTCAAGGAGAGAAATCCACCGCGCTCTTTCGCATGAGAGAAGCTCTTCATTTCACACCTCTCTCTCTCTCTCTCTCGCACCTTTTCAGGTGTTCGTGTCGAGACAGATTTTTATCGCTCCCATCCGGTGAAAGCCGTATGAACCAGTAAGGATTTCCAGTTCATATTTTGAAGAGGAAGCATTTGGGGAAAATCCCGCAGGATTTCCTAGAATTGAAAGGTCAGATAAATCTGGGAGACAAGATTTTGAGTCGGAAAAAAATAAACTCTTCCTTTAACTAAACTAAAAGTCTCGCGGTGAATTCAATTTTCGCCACCCCAATCCGGAGGTGCCCGAAAACCAGTATGCATATGTAACTCAGCAGTGAAGAGATAGGCTAATCTGCTTTTAGATGAATTACCTGCCACTTATCTCACATATTTTTCAATGCAATTGAAAGGCTGTCCCTTCTCGTATCCAAACTCTTTCCACAACGGCACGAAAATTGGCGGACCTTAAATTTAAAAGGTTAAAGCATTTATATCAATGGGGATAAACCAAATTTGCACTCTTAGAGAAAGTATATATTGTCAATGACAGATTTTTTGCTGGAATAATAAAAAAGAGAAGGACTACATATATAAATCTACATGAAAACAATTGAAAATTAAAATTGAACAAATCCTGAAAAACATAATATTTATTTATTTCCAATTCACCGCTACAAAGTGAGCGAATATTCTTCAAACTCATAATTCAGGTTTAAACTCTAGTAGTGACATAAATAAAAAATATTTAGACAAAATTCTAATATTCAGCGTACATATTTGAGAATATCCTCCCATTTCGCACATTCAAATAAATATTGCCGCCTATACCGCTCAAAAATCTATTATTGTTAACGGAGATGTGGCGAAGCTTAGGGTAATATGTATTCTAAACATGGCCTTAAAATCAGAAGGAGGAAATGTGATAATGGAGAAGAATGAATAAAAATAATACCAAGAAAATTTAAAACAATATGGAAGAATGTAGCGATAGTTGGCAGTTGAATTTCGAAAAACGCAGACTAAATGTGATTGGAGGAAATGATATAAGTTAGTTCGTTCGATAATTTCAGGCTTAAATTTGTGGAAATCCATTTACACTGAAGTAAAAGTACCAAAGGATATTTTCACCTATACCTGATGATGACGCTGATGCGTTGAAAAAAATAAAAATTTACTGGAAAGATACATTGGTATTTTTACTTCATTGATGCAAGTCAGTTTTAGAAGGAGATACGTTTCAGAAGCTTTCGAGAGAAGGGAAGAGAGTACGCTATTTGAACGAAATTAAGGCAGGAAAAAGGTACGAAGGAAAGAGCAATGATTGAAATTCAGGACAACAAAGAGTAGTTCAAATATAGCATAAGGTAATCCCTTGAATTCAGGAACGACCAAAGCATTTGTAACGGCCACAAATTGTATCATCTATGATAGTAATTGAGCATCTGTAAACAATATTCCGGAAATTATAAAAAATGAGGTATCCCATTCAATTCTTATTCCCAAAAAAATGGTTCCGGGCATTTACACTGGAATGACGTGTCGGATTTTGTAAAACTATTTGCCGGGAATAAAGTTTTTTGAATACTTGGCACGAAATTAAATAAAAGTCCATCGTCTGTCTGTGTAACTAAGAAGTATTGTCCGTAATTTCAGTAAAATAGGTGTTCAGCATACGCGCGGAGCATTTTTATGGCTAATTTCCCAAATTGTACGCTTGAAATGAGGAAGAACGCAGTTGATCTTCTCTAAGTAAAAGTTATGAAAGGCGTTGACTCCTCCTTCCCACATAAATTAATGGATCCACTTGTCTCTCAATTTCCTTTGGGCAAGGAAAGAGGAGGTGTGCTCTTGAATTTCCCCGTTGAATCATCGCAATCTGCGCGTGAAATCGTTTACCTCTCATCACGTCGCCTCACTTGATATGCCGCACCCGCCACACACAACCAACCATAAGCCTCTTCAACGGTTAACGACTTATCCCGTCCATTCTTTCCCCCACACCCACTTCGCCCCACCAACCGTCTTTGAGCGTGCCTTTCCTCATTCTGTTATTCACTCCGTCTTTCTCCTCGTCAATCACTCTCCAGGCCCACCCCTCCCCCCGCCCTTCACCACCCACTCCCACCTCCGACCCTCGGATAAGAAAACCTTAGACTCGGCGTCACTGGAGTTGGTGCCGAATGATACCCAGGTCCTCCCAAAGTTGAATCCAGGCAAGTGGGAGCTTCCGTGTTTATGCCTGTATTCTTAGCCTGCTCATGGCAAGGCTGTTGGTGAGCCACTTCAACAGAGCGAAAGGTTTTCTTGAGCCCTGCATGCAATGAAGGCTTTGGTCTCTCTTCTACCGAGGGCAAGCGTTAATGTCTTCACTTTGGCGGCTAATGTATCGTATAATTCATGCAAATCGCGACAAGATCGAGGTAGATGTCTCTGAATTCCATAACCAGTTAAGAAAGAGATAATGCATCTACATCAATGCGCTGACATCTACATCTACACATGCGTATACAACTGCATGCGTTTAGATGTATGGACTGACCAATGATTAGACAATGGTAGTTTTTGATATTGTGGGGGAATGTCGTATAAATGGTTGCGCCTCATTTTTATTCTTTCCTTTTCCGTAATGCAAATCACTATTTTTTTGGGTGAATTTAAATTTTGTTTTGAATCGAGTCCATGGTATATTGCATGTCCATGTGGTAATGGAATTTCGCCTTCTTACTTTTCAAATTCCAGCTTGTACGTTATTGGATATATTTTTACTACATCTTAAGGTGCATTTTTTTGTTAGTTGATAGCAGACGTATTTGCATGCGTTTAAGTTAATAGGGTTTTTGCATGAATGTATACGCCACTGTGGGTATAGGTTTGCATGGACGTGTTGATTTTACATGCGGTTAATTCTCTTTTACGAATGGTGACCTAACACCCCCCGCCAAACGCCCTTGCGGTGACTTACGGGGTATAATGTAGATGTAGATGATTCTTCCTCCAGCATGTATTAAAATTTGCATGTCATTTTTTTCCCTTTTCCCTTCCTCTCCAATATCATCCATTTCCCCTTAAACCATCCCACCTGTTTTTTTGCACCCCCTGCTACATATCTTTTTGTTGGATCGCAAGAGATTTATGCAAATGTATGAACATGAAAGCCACAATAAGAGCGTGTGGCGGTGTGTTTTAGGATAGCAGCCGTAAAACAGAATTCAACTACATGCAAGGCAAGCCAAACATTCAACTGCACACCAACATAGGCGTACATTTTCATGCAAAACCTATTTTTAATTACACCTCTCTGCAGTCCCAAAATAAAATTTTATTCTATTTATTTATTTACCCTGCCACTACTAGGGTTTATGACAGGGGGTGAATACGCACCAGACTAATTTTTACCCGAGCAGGACACTACCGCGGTCGGACAATGTTATTATGATCCCCTATCGTTCTCCGCAAAAATGAAATCTTAAATCTATTTGTTCTACACTTAATCTCTCTAACTTTACTAACTAAATTTCTCCTACCGTATCATGATGGGGTAAAAATACATTTTCAACATCACCGCCAAAGAGACGCCCTTCCAATTTATGCAACAGTTACAATCTGTAATTTACCCTTTGCTCCGCGAGTGATTCCCAGCCTAGCTCCTCTAATATATTGGAAACGTTGCTAAGTTTACCATAACAACGTTTTACAAATCTAGCTCCTCTTCGCTGCGGGCGATTCGATTCGGCAATTGATCCAACTTCGTAAGGATCCCATAACATACTTGCAGCATATTTTAAATGAGGCCTAAATAACGGCATATAACATTTCTCTCTGACCTTTTCATCACATTTACCAAGTACTCTTCTAATAAATCCTAATTTTTTGTTAGTTTGAACATATATTCCCCGTATGTGTTTCAGCCATGAGAGATCGTGAGTGAGAGTAACGCATAGGTATTTAATTGAGTCTAGAAAGTCCATTTCGGTGTTCCCAATGCTGAAAGAATGCGGAAGGGAATTGCTCTTTTACCAAAAATGTGTCCTTGCGCACTTTTTTAAGCTTAATTCTAATTGCCAAGTATTGCTCCAGCGTTGTGGAGCAATGAAATGATCTGACAAAGCTGCTGTGTGTGTCCGCAAAATCACGGATATCACGGTTAACCACTGGATCGTCGGCAAAGAAACTTATCTTACTGGTAACTAAGGGTATGATAAGAACGTCACGAAAAGAAGCTGAAAGAGAAAATTACGGGCAAGTGTAGTTTACCTCGAACAGGGAATAGTTGTTTTTTCCTCAACTCACATTTCTGTCTGTTGCTCTCTTTGAGTTGCATTTTAAAAACTGAACTTGGTTGGAGTAGAAACGTTGTTTGATCCTCATCCCCGCAATAGAAATCACGAGATTGCAGAGAATTTTATCTTCTTTATAAAACCAAACCGGTTCCCTCAGATTACGAAATTCCATCATCCCTTTCTCCCAAGGTTTGACTCTTCCTTTCCCATTTGTATTAATGTGCAGTGAAGCCCCTATCATCCCACCATTGATCGTTTTCCAACGTTCGCTGTTTACTTGTTGCGTTCCAAAACACGATGTATAAGACAGGACTAAATTATAGAGCATTAATCATTTCTCTCTCCTTGACTCGTTTTCCCAGTCGCTCACCATTCAAGCCGATCGAATTCAAAAAACTTTTTCTATCGGTGGATTTGAAAACAGATTCCGAACGCGGACTCGAGTATCAAAACAAAATAATCATGCAATCGTAAAGCGTCCGCATTGCGGATCGTGATTACACGCATGAATAGTGCCCTCAGTGATCATTTCTCACGCAGGGCGGAAACTGCGTCACAAGGGAGAGAGAGGTAGGTAGCATTTGGTCCTATCCTCCTTGAGATGCAACAAATCACGTGCCATATGTGTTGGGCAGATAGTGCAAGGGGGAGTTTAATCTTAGCCTCCGCTGCAATACCATTTCCACGAATTCAAACGTACGTGACACAGGGTAATTGGCTTATCTAAGAGAGCATATGCGTATAATTCCGCTACATTACTTAGTTAGCTTTCATTAACTTGCCTTACACCTTCCTCCAGATCTATTTTATAATAATTGTTTCCATTTAAATTAAAATATCAACAAAATATTTATTTATTTATTTATTTAACGACTTTTTTATTGTTGGGGCGAGATTGAGAATTTATAGTCCCTTCCTACACCTAATCCCTACATATTTCAATAAAGAAAATCATAAACACTCAAATCCTAGGTGGTTGAAAACCCACCTTGGTGGGAATCGAATCCGCGACCTCTGGGTTGGCCGACGAGGACATTATCCAGCCACCACCGAGGCCGGCCAAAATATCCTACTAAAAAATAATTGCAAATGATTAACTGAGATTATTTTTTAAAGCCTTAATACTTCCGTGGGAATGAAGTACCACAAAACATTATTTTACTGATAAACGTGAACATGCAATCAGTAAGCATATAATTATTTAGCATTACACAGGCGTAAATTTCCCATTTGAGATTAAAATATGGCATTGTCACTGTATTGCAGTCGTTGGAAACTGGAGTCAAATATCTTCCTTCATTTCCGGGCTCAACTGGCTATGGAATAGACATTGAATATGAGTAAAAAATTCATTTAGATACCTCCTCTTGGAGAAAAGCATTAATTTTCGATCGGAAGTGAAACATTGCTCGATATAAAATCGCTTCGCCAACCAGTCCATCATCTCAAGGTATGACTACCTGCAATGCAGGTGAGCAGAGACGATTTAAATGGTGGAAGTCACCATTCTTGAGATTAATTACCTTGCAAGGAAACATATGCAAAGACCGTATGGGAAACTACAAGGTCTATCCCAAAAGTGGTATAATTTATTTTTTCAGGAAAGGGAGGGGAGTCGCAGGAAAGGCTGAAAGCCGGTGGCAGTTGCTTCTCAGCCTTTACGGAGTGCGGATCATTCGCTTACGAAACCTCTATAACATGACCTCGTTACGCTTCGTCATGAACCGGTTATTTGAACAACGCCATGCCATCAAATTTTGCGTGAAACTGGGTGGAACCGGGGAAGAGACTCCTGACATGCTCAAGAGTCTGCATTATTTTTATTGTAAATGGAAGGTGGCTTTGGAGACATCAAATCAATATAAAAACCATAAAACCATAAACAGAGTAATCTACCCGAAGGTCGGTTTAGTAGGTAATGGTAGAGTTCGCCGAGTACCCTATACGGCGTGTGAAAATTCACACAACAGGGTAGGGGGGCCAGTTCCTTTCCCTGTGCCAGTTATGGTTTCCCAGGAAGACTTGGTACCCGAAAAATCACTTTGGCTTGTGAATCAATATATTCATCCATATATAAAATATAACCTCGATAGATTTTTGACAGTAAAGTTTGAAAAAATTGAAATATTTTAACGAAAACTGCGATTTTCAAAACTATTCAATGAATGAGTTTTTCAGAAAATATTCAATAATAATTTCATCCTTAAAAAAAAAATATTCACATTCTTCCTCATGATTATTCATTTAATTTCGGTCACCCATGACCGAATATGAATTTATCCGAAAAATATAAGTAATATTTCATACATTAATGCTCTCCTTTTTCCACTTGGCTGGGAGTTTTCACTCTCCCACGCGCTTCTTTTCCGCTCCCTTCAAAAGAGAACAGGTTGGGATTGTGGCTTGTATGTAAATTACCGCTCCTCTCACCCATCCTTCACCCCCGTTCACCTGCCGCCGCACCCCACCCCATTCATCCCGCCTCCTACGCCTGTCTCTCCTCTCACGCTGATTAATGGCCGACGAAGAGGGGGAGGGGTCCCGGGAAGCCGCCGCGCTCCCGCAGGATCCATTTCACCTCTCTCACACACATCGCAGGGATAAACCCTCATCTTATTCGATGCCTCCGATCTCTCCCCACACCCAAAACCCTTTACTCGCACTCCCTTCTCTAATCTTCCCTTGCCTCGAAAACCCTTGCAGGTTGCTTCTGCCACCCAAGCTGTCCCTTGGCGCAAACGGCGGACCCTAGGGGTGGCGACGGGAGGAAGCCGTGTCGAGGTCACCAAGGCGTGAGACGATGGCAACAAACGGGGCTAATTGGGGGAAGGAACGGGACTTTGGGTGGGGCACCGCGGGGGATCGATCGGGGTCGGCGCACGTGCCGCGGCTGTGCGATTGCCTCAATTAGCGAACGGAGGGACCGCGAAATTTACGCGGCGAGGAGTCAATTAAGTAGGGGCGTACCCCTTTGGAGGCAGGTACATCCGGGGCGCACCTCTGGTTCTATCAGGGTTGAGAACAACAACAGCGCCACTGAATGGGAGGGGATCGGATACGATGGCGGATTGTGAAGTTCCAGGAGTAAAGTTCGTATCAGGTGGAAAAATCGACTCAATAATGAAGTTGTTGGAAAATAATTACAACAAAAAATTCTTTTAAGACAGGTTGAAAAAGAAAAAATCTGATAAGTAATTTTACTGGAATGGTAAATGAAAATTGAAAAGGATATGACGTACATTTGAATATTTCAGTGCCAGATAAAAAGACAATATTCTTAATATGTTTCAGCGCCGAGATCTCGTAAATTATTCGCACTCCGACATAAGTTGGTCGCTTTGATCATGGATTAAAAGTCGGGGACTATATACCAGAACTAACAGACTCGAGGATTCCTTCTTCTCACGGACAATACGAGATAGCCACTGTTTGGTTGGAGATGGCAAAAATCTCACTTGCCACCCCCAGCGTCTAGGGAATAATTAGTTTTACCCAAAAACACTTTTCCTTTCGTTAATCTCGTGTGTTATTTTGCCAAAACCCTTCCCGTATGACCACATGGAACTGCCATATAATGAATGTAGTGCTCGGTACAGTATTACTTGCTATGCCTTGTTTGTTTTCAAGCTTCTCCTTTCATCCCTCGTCTATCCCTATGGGGGCAGAGCGCTGCTTGCATGCTGCGGTGTGTCACATGACCTTGACCTGTGTCTTTGGGAGCAAAGGGAATTAGTTGCATGTCCATGCAGTAGTGGAATCACCCCTTCTCACATTTCAGGTCTGCATGACCTGTCTTTTTATGGTAAAGGCCATTCCTATGAATATTTGTAGTTATTTTATATTCCCTCTTTTCTTATAACAAATAACTAGTTTTGTTAGGTAAATTAGTCCTCGTTTTGAATTGAGTCTTCCTCCAGCATGCTCACAAGTTTGAACGTAATATGATAATTTTTTAACGAAAATGTTTCCCTTCCCCTACCATGTCCTTCCTTATCACTCACCCTTCCCACATGGTGCTTGCATCCCCTGCCACACTTCTTTTTAGTGGATTGCGCCGTATTTATGTTGATGTTCACGTCGACCAGAAATTATATTTAATATTATTAGTACATTTTCTTTGAAAATTCAACAGTAAGCCAAACATTTGTGGCTAAAAATTTTCATTACAACAACATATACTTAAACTTCTACGTGTATACGAGTAATAATTCAACTTTAATCATCCTCTAAGGATTACTGTTAGTTTTTCCCTGAAAAAGGTAGCTATCTATGAACTTGATGAACTAAAAAATGTGGTTTACATGAAAAACGCTCGATATACGAGTGCCTCATACATACGAACTAACCACGGCCAAAAAGGGAAGCAACGAGAATCGCTTAGGTGAATTTAAAGCCTCGAATATCGAGATGGAAAATTCTTGTTAACAGCCCTTCCGACACCTCAGGAGGAGTAAGAAACATTGGCGATTTCCCTTTCACATCAGTTCATTTAAACCGTTAGTTCCCTTGATCCTTGCTCCCAACGCGGCCCTTGGATAGACTTTCTCGCAAATAATCTCCCAGTGCCTCACCGGCGCCAAATGGCGCCGCGGCGCTCTTTATCCCCACAAGCGTCGCAGCTGCCTCAGACGAGGTCACCTCCGTGGTCGCTAACTCCCCTCACCCTCCACTCTCACCTGCCAATTCCTTTTTCCTCCTCATTTTTTCCAGTTGGAGCGAAATGATATCATCAAATATAAATAAACTTAAAAAAAGAGAAGTAGATGGAAACTAAAATAAGGAAGATTTCCAGAGTGTTCAACAAGAGTGGTGTAACTGAGAGCTCTGTTGGTGAGAATCACGTCGGTTGTGCGACCGAGGGTGTTTCCGCACGGATGTTTTGAAATCCATAGTGTCCCCGGGCCAGACAGTGGACAGGAGGAGGTGGAGATGGAGGCTGGGGATTCGTTTATTCCCTCATAGCACACGCGGGAGAAAGCGTGCCTTAAGGACGCCATTCCCTTTATCGCCGCCTGTGGACGAGCTGCCCTTCCATCTCATCCCGGGCGGGCGTCTTCGCTATTGTCCCCTCCAGATTGCGCCATTTTCCTCGCCCGCACCTGCGTTCCGATCCCCTCAATCGGATCCTCCTCACTCTCGCCCTCTCCAACCCTTCCTTTCCTCCTTCCCTTACCCTGAGTGCCCCCTCCGCCGACGCTTCACGTCTCCGCCCCGCATTCCTCGACCCTTACCTGGATAAACGGCGACTGAGCATTCAACCCAACTTGCAGCATTAATAAATCTCGCACCTCGCTCCAACTCCCTCTGAATGAGACGAGGTATTTTTGTCAATGGTTACAGATTAACTCAGCGAGAGGAAAAGAAGAGCATTAAAACATACCTCCAAGAAATATTTTAAGTTCTTAGCAAAATAAATGGAGGACTTCTACGGAGAATGGGTAATATTGAAAAAATGAAGCATATAATTTATTTATATATCTAAGAATTACGTTGCAATTAGGTAATTGTCCTGGTGGAAACGGTCAATTCTGATCAATGATCACTCTTACAACGAACATGCATACATACACGCACTAGAAAAACAGGAGACAAAAAATATTCTTGCATACAATGACACTTCCACATCACATGCAAACAAACTTCCACATCACATACAAACAATAATTTAATATCTACAATAGTATCAATGAAGTTTATCACCCAGTGACTGCTTTACACTTATACTTAAAACTTCTAAAATTGGATGGAAAGGGATCCAACAAACCTCCAGGCAGCTGGTTCCAATCAATTATAGCTCTATTTAAAAAAGAGTATTTTTTCTTATTTGTTTTTTGCGTCCTTATTTTTATTTTGAATCTATGGTCGTTTTTTCCCTTTAAGTTAGGCTTTTCTAACTCGTTCCATAAATCTTCCCACGCTTCGTCCTTTTTAACAATTCTATACATCGCGCCTAACCTACTCCTTTTTCTTCTATTTTTCAAACTCTCCCATTTCAGTTCATCCGTGACGCTATCTGTTCTTTTGTATCTTACCAGTACACCTCTTGCTGGCTTTCCTTGAACTTTTCTATCTTTTTAATATGTCCCACCTCATATGGATCCCATACTATGGATGAGAATTCTAGGATAGGGCTAACTGGTACCTTATATGCTTTTTATTTTGTGCCTACGCCGCTTCCTTTTAAATTTCTCATTACCCAATGCAATAATTTCCTTCCGTGCCAAATTATCTACTTGGACTCCCCACCCAAGATCGCTAGTTTAGTAAATGCCTAAATATTTGCATTGACTGGTACATGGGATTCTTTCTCCAAATAGGGTGTAAATTTCGTTGAATGCATAATTTTTATTTGAAAACTGCATATGCTCACTCTTACTCATATTAATGCCCAAATTATTATTTCTAACCCAGTCACCTAGGCGATCGATGTCATTTACATGCTATACCCATCTGTATATAATGCAGTCATCAGCAATGAGTCTTATTTGGGAATGTAAATTGTTTGGTAGATCGTTTACGTAAATTAGGAAGAGTAATGGCCCTAGAACACTGCCCTGTGGAACTCCTGCTACAACGTTCGCCTCTTTTAAAAATGCATCCCCTGACTTTACTTTTTGAGTTTTGCCTCTAAGAAATTTTTTTGTCCATTATTTTACCCTCAAATCCATTGGTAAGGCATCCAACTTTAACAACAATTTATCGTGAGACACTCGGTCAAAAGCTGCCGAAAAATCAACAATTACTGCATCCACATCCTTTCCTTCGTCTATTGCGTCGTCGATATATCGGCTTAATCCCAAAAGCTGCGTTTCACACGAGTATCCCGTTCTAAACCCATGTTGGTGTTTGAATAGCCATCTATCTCTTGTCCACCATTCCCGAATGTAGTCAGCGATTCTTTTTTCCATTATTTGGCAAAACAACGGAGGTAATGCTTACCGGTCTATAACTCTTGTTCTATCGTCTCTCTTGAAAATTGGTGCTATATTTGCTTTTTTCCAATCATTGGACAAGACATCATTTTTTTAAAGTTACTTTGAATAAATGACTCAGGTACAAAGCTATTGCGGTATCATATCAAATTATGGGGTTTCCGGAAAGGTAAGTAGTATGGAGTACTAACACAAGGCTTTAGTCTAAATCACGACATTTATGACAAAATGTCGCCGCACAAAATCCTATTCCCCTGGAAAATGTTTTGAATTCAGTCTTTCTCATATATGTATAGTAATTCGCACGTTGTTTGATAGACTTTTACTAAATATTTGTTCCTTTCCCCTTTCTCTGTAACATCCTTCCTTATCCCCTAGCCTCCCCACTTGGTGCTTGTATTTCCTGCCACGCACCTTTTTGTTGGATTGTAGGGTATTTATTTCTGTCGATTGAAGGTGCATACGCCATTGGGATTGTTTAGAAAAACTGCATATTGAGCAATTTCACGCTGAAAGTCGTGTTTAGGCCTTTTTTGATAGAAATGGAGACAGAGGAAATGGAAAGTTTTCATTTCTTTATCTTAATGGACAAAGAATAACGAAATGTGTGCTCACTGATTTTCGAAAACATTTATTCAATCTGCTTAGTAGCTCGAGGGAATAATCTTTCGTCACCCCATCCCCTTGGCCCAAAACGTTTTCAAGTCTAAGAAGGACTTCCCGATATTCAATTGCACTTTCCCTCCTTTCAGATGAGCCTCTTTGAATTCTTAATCCTTATTATGGTGATCGAAGCGAAACTCATCTACATGATCCCTTCCAATCTCAAGGTTGATCACTGGCCCGGATACTCTACCGTTCTCAATCTACCTCCAATCCCACCTGGAATCTTACTTATGCCATCTGCTCTTTATACTCAATGGTAGAAAACATTCAGGCTTATAGAAATATGTTAACGGTTGACAAAGGGAATTTACTAATCATCCTCATCCCTTCCTTAACGTTTTTAATCCTCTTCTCACACTATTTTTACTTTAAACTGGAATGATGGGTTTAGAAAGAATAACACCTCACCTTACCGAGTTAATTTCTTCGTATTTTTACTCCTAACAACAAGGTTTAGATTCGGAGTGGTTTTTAAATACTCTCCTTTTGATGAGAAAACTATTTCAATTTCACTCAAAGAAATTGATCCAGAACGTGAATTCCTTGCGTTTCTGAGTTTCAAGGAACAGATGATTTATTTCTGACTAATGATAAATGATAAAGATTTATTGTTACAGAGTTGGTGCCAATTATTTGACTGTCTTTAACGTAAACGAGCTGGAATTCTGAGCAATTTAATAAAGATTCCAGCTGCAATAATATTAGTATAAATATCTCAAAAAAATATAAAAAAGACAGTTCCATTAGCTTTTCGTAACTTTTTATAAAGCGAACATACCTTTTCTTATTTTAAATATCAGTTACAATGTTTGAAATAGTATCAGTTTTTTTCACTCCCCATGTTTATATAAAAATCTATTTCGCGTATTCGGTTTGTTTGAATAAAATTTTGAAAACATTATCAGCCAAAAAAAAATTACCAAATGTAGATATTACAAATCTATCACTACAAAGGTGCTTCATTTTAACGGTCCAGCAAAAGAGATTGGTTTGCGATCAAAAGAAAGCAAAGTGAATATCGGTATACAAGTGAACTCAATACGCTTTTGCGAAATAAGCACTTTTACCAAAAACTATTAACGAATATTTTACCATGGAATAAATCAAGAGCGCACAAAAAGTTTAAAAATAAATATGAAAAGAAAAGGAAATGAATGAAAATAATTTATCAAGCCATAGGTCGCAGCAT
Organism: Hetaerina americana; assembly: GCF_022747635.1. NCBI lineage: Eukaryota > Metazoa > Arthropoda > Insecta > Odonata > Calopterygidae > Hetaerina > Hetaerina americana. The sequence continues at coordinate 6,827,938 of NW_027286741.1, forward strand.
TTATTGCGGCCGTACCCTCCATTCCAGAGCAACTGGAGGCATTAATCCATTAGACTAGACACGCGCTATGCCCGAACAAAAATACGCAGCGGCAAGTGACCCAGATGGGCACTAAAATGGGCTAACGATAAAATCGTCTCTCAGTTTCCCTCTTCCAATTTGGAGTTTTCCACTTAGGGAATAGGATATGAGTGGTAGGGGTGGTGGGGAAGGACTAAGGATTGCTGGGGTAAATTAAAAGGAGCAGGAAAGGCGAACACAGGGCATCTGAATTCACGATGAATTGTTGAAGACTGTGATAAGGGGGAGGATGATAGACAACCAATGAATGAATTTTGAACGATGAAAACATTCGACTACTCATAGTAATTTCAAATAAGTATCAACGGAACTTTCAAAGTTTTGATTTTTCACATTTCATCATGAAATTCCATGAGGTTGAGCCAAATAATATAGAATTCAAGCCTGGAATGGCTTGGTAAAGAATATGCATGCTGAACGAAACGAAATAAAATAGGATGCATGCAGAATTGAACCAGCTTCACCGACATATACATCCACACAGCCCCACAATTGGCCGCATGGACGTGTGGCGGGGGGTGTTAGGTCACCAACAATGCATGCAAAATCCCAATCATGTTACCCCTACACAAATATTAGTTTGATCATGCAATCGAAAAATGCTATTCGCGGGAAAGAAAGTACTTACCGTACATGCAACAATATTTAATAACAGGATGCGTACATTCAAATCATCTGTAAAAAAAGATGGGTCTATTAAATAAAAATAATAAAATGCAGGAAAGAGCATACACCATATGGACTAAAGATATACACTGCCAATTATAACTGTCTCCAACGCGCTTTCTGTCATATCTACTTCGTATTTAATGGAGCGAGAAAAAGACGGCATTTTAAATTATCCGTCCTACAATAAAGCTACCTGATTTTACGTTGTTGATCTGATCTACAACAGTGATTCGGGCCTGTAATATGTCCTTAACAACCTCAGATATGTAATCCGCCTCAAATGTGCGCAGTAATTTTAACTTGCAATACATTTAATCTGCAGTAAATTCAACCTGCAGTAAATTTAACCTAGGGTTAACCAGTCGCTCAAATTTTAATTCTTCCAATAATGTCGTTACACTATTTCCATGTTTGTAACAAATTATCACAAATCTAGCTGCTCCCCGTTAAACTCGATCCAAAATCGACCTTAAACGGTGAACTAGCGATTCATAATCATTATTGCTATTGACAAAGTAACTTGAAATGCTAATGCCAAAGTAAATTTAGAATGGATTGGATTAGGAAACAGAATACAATTGAAGGAATATTCAAGATATTCTTCTTTTAATAAAAATAATGCCATTATTGTCAAGGTACTTTGATTTAACTAATCCTTAAAACATAAAAAGAAAAGCTACGTGGATTTATTCATCTGCTAAAAATTATGTCAATGTGAACTTAAAACTGAACATTGAAGAAATTTTTGGATTTATTGTAAACAAAGCAAATTTCTTACTCGGGACGAATAAATATCATCGAGAGAGGATAATCGAACACGTGCACATTTTTCACTGGATATGGATATTAACGAACTGACCGACTTTTTTGCTTTTAATGAAAATTTTAAGTCATATATATAACACCAAATATGAAATTTATAAGTGATATATGAACTTCAGAATACTTAAAAATTGAGAAGTTCCGGTACGCCTTTTTTCCAATGTAAACGGAGGCAACATTTGAAATTCAGATGTCTACTCCAAGATTAACTCCTCAATTCAAGTGCAGTTAATATCCATGATTGAAATTCTATCGATACTGGATTTGATTGAATCCTGCCGCCCATTGCACAAAGCAATTCATATACATCTACAAATACTCCGCAAACCGTCAAAAGGACGTATGGCAGAGGATGAAAGGTCACCAGCAATTCCACATCAGCCATGCAACATGCCTACTCATGTTACGAGTATAACATTATATGGTTAGCAGCTATTCCTATTCCTACCCAAAGAGGACAAAAAATACTTTAAAAGAAGGCAGGCACACATTCAATTCAGACACTTATTACCGGTTAGTATTCTGCACATTCCAGACGACCGATTCGCAAATACAACAGACTCTTCATGCATACATACAACACCTTCATACACATGAAGATATAGAGGGAATATATGTTGAATGACTGGTCACCTACTACCCTCTGCCACACATCCTTACGACGGCTTCTATTGTGTAGATGTAGATATTAATGCATCTATAGGCGAGAATGTGTTTATAATTTATTGGCGAGTATAGTAGACCAGAAAAGTAGACTCAGCCGTATCAGGTAAAGAATTCCTACGCGAATAAAAAACTTGTTTTCCCCGATAAACGGCTTAAGTCTTTCGTTGCGCTGAATACGTACACTAGTATTCGTTTTAAAAGGCCGTCGGCCTCACCGGGTTGACGTATAAACGAGGGAGAGGAGACAATTTCATTTCAGCAGCACTCAATACCTGATATTCACATGGATAGGATGGATTTACGTCACTCTGAGAGGTCGAAAGGAAATGAGGAAAAGTAGTAGCTGTCGAAATTGGAGTGCAAACAGTTACAGTTGAATGCAAACTAACCAAGAAGTATAAAAAAAAAAGCCCTCGAGGAAGGAGCGTTTGGATAAAGACCACGTCCAGACTTCAGGCTAAGTCTCTCAAAGGCTTTTCCTTTGAACGATTGATTTTATTTGCTTCGTTCGACGTGTGCGAGATTGTAACCGCCGTCGGCTTCGCATTTACGGAAATTGAGTTGCGCCAATCCAGTAGAGTCGTCCCGCAGAAAGTGGCGGAAGCCGAGGGTACGCTGCCAATTATTAAAAAAAAAAGAATCTTCTCAAAAACTTGCGTGAGAATTTATTTGCTTCGAAGCTCCTTTCTCCATTCTTCCCCTGGGGGAAATTAAACTGGAGATGTTACGAAGAAGGATTGTAACGTTTAGGTCTTTTGGAAATATGTCAGATGCAGGCGTGGACATTTTCCGGTAAGATTGGAAGAAGATATGTTAAGAGGCAGAGTAAACGAAACATAGTTAGATCTTGGTGGTAAAATTAATTATTTAATGCCTTAGTATTATCAGGATATGAAACTTTGTTGACATAAAATATATATTGTCCTTTGTATCTTTAGTTACAGATCAACTCTCCAAGTTAGAGACCATCTTGGCAATCTTAGCAACACATTCGAAGGCTTTTAAGGTCTTCCCTTTATGAATACGAGGACGTAATGCCTGACCGATGCTCAATAAGCTCCGACTTGTACTTGTATGATGTGCAGCGAGGATTACAGTTTGTATTGACCTATATGAATTTTGTGTGCATAGGAGTCAGTCGATAAAATTGCAGCATATTGTATTATTAATAAAATATTAACGTTCGAAACGAATTTTTAATTTAAACCGCATGGCAATATAACAAATAAATCATTGGAATTTGAAATATATTTTATTAAATAACTACGTATATTAGATACAAAATTAAATTTCACATCTGCAATTCGGAGACTCGTTATTTGAAAGTTCATTTACGAGCGCATTTCATTTACTTCAATGAATTTGGTAAAGTAATATATAGTATTGAACAGACTTGATAGTTTTATGTCGCGGGCAATCACAATGAGGGAATAAATACTAGTATACTTATAAGATGATGCATATGAGGTCATATCGTGTTTGATTCACCATCACCTTCTATCCGAAAAATGACTGAACCTGTGTGAGTGGGTCTTTAATTTAGCCCTGGGATATATTCAAATCATAGATTCGTACGACTTCAACCGGTGTCATTTCTTGTTTCACCAGCGGTTTCTCAGCGCACTCAGTGATCCCGAAAATTACTCGGCTTGGGCTTAATTTGGGGTTATCAAGAGACACTCGGGAATTCGCCGAACGCTCTACCGCTTCACCGTAGGCAAGTAACCAAAGAGATTCCGATTCCGAGCATTTTTCTTGGCCTCGGAATATTTTTCCCGGAGATATTAAAGCAGACTTAATGGGAAACGGCAGTCGGACCATGCCATGGATGTGAGATGAAAAATCACGCCCAAATAGAACGTACACGTGATGTACATTTCAACGCGTAAATATGTTTGAATTTGATTGGTAGCACATAGGATCCCAGAACTCACCCCGGTTATGCTTAAAACGTTATGGTTGCGCCGCATAGAATGCACTACGTATTTAAATGTTTGCAACGAACTTGGTACACGAAATTTGAATAGAATGAATTTTTAAATTGACACTAATGACTTACAAGCACATACATGAATGCAAGAGAGAGGAATCATATGACTAGAGTTTGTAGGCTAATTATATTTCAAGTGGCTCTGATATTTTGCCAAGATTTTGATTGGTATAATGCCAAGTTTTGTAACATATCGTATTTTGACCTCAACTCATTTGCACTCTTGTCGAATGATCTCATAGAGCTGATACCCTAAAATCCCTGCCACACGCCCTTGTGGCGGTTTGCGGGGTGTTGTACAGATGTAGTTTTAATCTGTTATCAAAATTTGCACGCTAATTTCAGACATGTCAGTCTTAACGCAATACGAAAACGTCAGTTTTTTTCTAGATGCAAATTACTAAAGCCGTCCTCCGTGGCACAAATGTTATGTGGAGCAAGGTAACTCATTCTCAATCCGTTAAAAATTATGAATGTGCTAAAAAATCAGAATCTGGGAAAGACCAGAGAACAGAAAGCAAAAAACAAAGAAAAAGCAAAGAACGGAAAGTTACTTTTCCTTATTAGCAGAATAAGCAAGTCCGTACGAGACTCGAATTAGATTACCTCCACTTCATTGATCCAGCCAATCACAATGACGTCTCCTTTTCTGATAGACCTAAATCTAAATAAATACCCCGCGATCAACCAAAAATGGTGTGTGGCAGGGGGTGGAAGCTCCAGGTGGGATGGGCAAGGGACAAAAAAGGAGGAGAAAGGATTTTAAAGGGCTGGGAAAAAGAATAAAATCATTCATTAAAAATACCTGAAAGGATTTTCAAATCAATAAATATTCTAGCAAAAAAATTGGTTCCCACGAAGTATTTAATTCGCCTACATTAAAAGTTAACGGGTTTACAGTAAAAAAAGGAATAAAAATGAATGTAGTCACATATGATGAGAGCGTGGTGTATGTCCATGAGCGGTCAGAAGAGGCAGATAAGAGTCAACATTTTGAGTTAAAAATGTTCTTTGAGGACATGACGTAGTAATGCCATTTTTCAAAGATTACAGGCTACAAGCTGAGGTCTGATCGCGCCCTTCCCCCTCGGAATGGGTTTTTACTAACCAGTTTGCATTTGAATTGACTTTGACTGTTTCAGCACTCATTTGACCTCGCAGAGCAGCGAGTAATCTCCGACCTGTTTGAACGTGTCAACCGATTTACTTCCACATAGTTTCATTGGGTGCAAAGGGGACACGAATTTCTTCCCTCCCCATGCATAGCTAAGCTGGTCATGGCGTGCGGTCACTTAAATAGAATATTACCCATTTAAATAATTAAGTACACATTCAAGTAATTCAGAAAATAACAATTAAAAAGTTATGCTTATTTTACGCGTAGCATACTAATATTGGAAGAAATCTTATTTTTTTCACCGGCGACTAAGAAAATTATGTCGTCCTTGGAAAACCAAGAGATTAGTCGAGACTAAATGCCGTCTTTTATTCCCTTATTCAAGCGACGACCCGAAGCTAAATGACATTTGGGGCAAGAGTGTATGTATATGAGAGAATGAATGCCCCCAGGCGACGACTGAGGAAACTTATTATTTTTTTATTCATCATGGCAGACGAGAGATTTGCATTCTTAATGCCCTGGAAGCCAGAGCAAATTATTGGAGGGAGGATTTTTCCGCATACTGCGTAGGATATGGGGAACGAAGCACGTCACAAATGAGCAATTACGCTGACATGGCAAAATGAAGAATTCTCGGTATTTTTGACACGTCCATTCATTTTCCCTCATCGATCAGCAGAGGGAAATCCGTTTTACTTTGGTCATTTGTAATGCAGCACGAGTGACCATTACAGCTTCCCTTAAAGCAGATACCATAACGGCCTTTCTTTAAATACGCATCTGTTTTGTACAAAGCATTCATTTTGAAGCATGATTTGGGAAAAATCGGCAAACCGCGGGATATAAAGTGACAAATTGCACACAGATAACTCTGTGGAATACCAGATAGCATTTTAAATGGGCTGAGAGTTTATCTGGCATGATTTAGATAGGACTTTGCTGGATTAGAGATTAGAACGGGAGCAATTTTCAGCAGTGTTGCATGTTTTGCAGAAAAACAAAATGGCAAACGACAATAGGTTCAGCAATGGCGGGAATCGATAAAGATAACTCTTGGCACAAGATTACGTGGAATTGGCATCCGGCAATATCGACCTTGGAAGTATGTATTTGAATGAATTTCTGGACTCACGCCGTGAAAAAGGGTTTCTTTAAGCACAGTCTAAAAATTATGGAAGATGTGATAACCATTAATTTAACATCAGTTATTATAAACAAAACATATAATAGACTAATTCAATAATTAGTTAATTTAAAGCTTAACTTTTTATTAAATTTCCATATTGGAGAGAAATGATAGTTATCAATTGTGATTTCCACTGTAGGATTTTTAATCACTTGACCCGGGTATCAAACACTTCGTGTCAGGCTTCAGGTTGACGCCTGAAGCCGGATAACCTAGAGATGGAGGCAGTGGAAATCACAATTGTCAATTATAATTTCTCTAAATAATTAGTTTATTAAAGAATAACATGAAGTTTGGAGGAACCTCGCCATCTTTAATAAGCCTTCTTACATTTAATGTTTGGCGAATGACCGTTGGCGTTTAAACGTTTGAAACATCGATAAAATGATGGGCACACGAAGTTCTTAAATCAGCGAAAAAATACTTTTATAAGAGTGCTTCTAACATCTGTCAGTTTAAGAAAAGCCTTTTAAGAGATTTATTTGGCTTCCTTTGGGACTCAAAGAGGTAGCAAAGGAAAGAAAAAGAACCAATATTTCATATTATAGTTATGGCGCAGAAAAAGGAAGTGAATGGGCCGAGAACTGCCATTATGTTTTATATAGTATCCCTCTTCCAAAATGTAGGTCAAAACAGACTTCCTTTGCTGGCTCAACTTCGAATGAGAATGAGAACAAAAATCAATACGATCTAATTAATCACGATTTAAAGTTTTCGTGCTTCAAAGAAGTATAGAGTAGAGTAATGCGGACTTAAACGAAAAATCCAAGCCTCCATTGGGCTTGGGTGTTAATTACTTTAAGTGCAGGCTATGTAAGATCGGGGGAGATTTACCGTGGCTACAGGTAAACTACACTAGATCTCTTTTCTAAAGAGTCACTCATTCGTCCAAATTTAGGATTTTTTATTCTGTTTCAAATGTGAGGTACTAACGCATTTAAAAGCACCGTATATTTTTCAAAGAGAGCAAACTCTGAGAATCTAATTATCTCCCGTGTCGGTTTAAGATATACTCGATTATAAAATCAATACATATTTTAATCTTATTTCTCGTAGCTCTTATCAAAATGTCTATAATTAACACGTTACAGCCCATGTCCGTAATGAACACATGCTTTACAAATAATACAAAATTATGAATAAGTTTATATTGTAATTTATAGAAAATAAACAAAACTTGGGGATAAATTAATAAATCATTTAAGACTCGACATGAAAAGAAAAGATTGATGAATGAGGAAAGGAAGTTCTCCCATTTCCTTCTGTGAGCATGGAAGTAAAGACAAGTTACTGAATTCATGGATATTAACTAAAGAATTAATTTCATTAAAGTACTTGTATAAGCCGCTCAGTCAAAAACTGCGACAGATTACGGTTGGTTTAAACGTCGGCTGAGGCTCCCTTGTTTAAAATGACTCCGGAAACACGCTGGCGATGCACAATACTTATATGAGATGGACGGAGCGTGCAAAGCCTTTCACGCAAAAAGTCAATCTGAAATAGTGGCGTACACAAATCATGATTGGACGACGACGTGACGAGTGGCCGATGATTGGCTGCGACGCTTGGACACCCGCACCACTGGAAATAACTCTGGTCGCAGGCTGAAGAATAAATCATGCATAGATGACAGCATGTCCCTAATGATGGAAAATAGTGATGGAATCGCCTTCAAGGGATTACAATGGGTGTCCGCGTTTTAGCCACATTAGTATTCGCTCGTGGATATATATATATATATATATATATATATATATATATATATATATACATATATATATACATATATATATACATATATATAATTATTTTTACACATCTAAATAAGTATATATGTATATACTTATTCAGATGGATATAAATTAAAGGGAAAGAGACAGGAACACATGCATAAGACGAAATCATGATGAAAGGATAGTCCAGTTTTTATTTGGTGAGTGAAATAGACATATCTGCCTAACGCTATCACATGGCGAAAGAATTGGGGAAACGGGTTGCATATCCGCTAAAGATTTCAGATTAATTTACGTTTCCACGATAGCTCAATGGATAGGACATCAGCCCTGCAAGTCGAAGATCAGCGATTTGATTCCCGGTCAACTTATTTGCGATTGTGATCTGCTCAATGCCACCTTCCCAACCATTCCAAGGTTCGCTCTTCATTTGTACCTCTATCTCTATTCCATGTATCTATATTATTTATGTGAATGTATACGTGCATGCAAATACGTATATATATATATATATATATATATATATATATATATATATATATATATATATATATATATATATATATATATATATGGGTCGCGGCAGTCCAGGGGTAAAACGTAGGACTACTGACCCGAGGAACTAAGTTCGATTCCCGGGAAGGGCTCTCTGGGCACCTTCAGCTCCACCCTAGATGTGTGATTTTTAGGGAATATAACTGAGGGGCAGAGAAAAAGGGCCAGAGGGAAGCCTAGGGTGGAAATGGAGGTAGGCAGGTGAAACCTTTATGAGCCACCAATTATTCAAGTTTTAAAAATTAAAAAAATCTTAGCTAAGAAATGGAAAAATATAAATAATCATAGGGTGTTTGAGTAATGAAAGCAGCTACTTTCTAGCTCTAAGTTAAGTTTAAGGAGCCTTTCTTCGATATTGTCAAACTCTCATGAATAGTCTGATCCCGCGCCCACATACATTTCGGAAGATAATCAATATAACGCCCAATTAGAAGAGTGACAAAAATGTGCTAAAAAATGGAAAAACATGAAAATTTGAGTAAAAAATATTTCTTAGAATTTAAACGACGATAGGGATATTTTTTACGCAAAAAAATAATAAAAAAAACCTCGGCCACGACACTCAGCAGAGTCGATGAAAAAAAGAAAGGAAAGAAATATTCTATAGAAATCGCGTGAATATTTTCCATTAAAGCTGATCAGCTTAGCGTGCTTCAGATATCGGTGAACGTGCATTTTAAGTGAGTAAACCTGAATAAAAGAATCGAAATTAAAATGGAACAAAATGAAAAATTTTAATCGCAAAATTAGGATGATTAAAAATGAATGCGACAGAATTTTAATAATTCCCAATAAACTACGTTGATCAAAATGAAAATGTCCTTCCAGCTCGATTTATCAATGAATCTTTTGCATTTCAATAAAATTTTCATGATTAATTCTTATCAGCCGATATAATCCATCTAATGAGGGCTTGCTGGAAGAAAATATATAGTATTAGATGATGTAGCTCTACGAAGAGCTTACTCTCCAATATTTATCATAATGACTGTGCATTATAGCAGAGCCGATAATGGTTATAATACTTATATGCAGGTAAGTAAAGAGTTTTATAAAAAATAATCTAAATAATAAGTCGATTAAACATGTCATTCATGAAAAAATCAAATTTAAGAACTGACTAATTCCATAATCTGATTTCTTTATTTTCTTGATTTTGAACGCAAGGCAACCATTGACAATACAACATAGATTGAGTTCCTGGGGACTTAATATGAAAATTACACTTAAAATTAGCAGGATTGAAAATATAACCCTTTTGCTTAGCCAGTAAGGATACATATTTCTTTAAAATTAGAGAACATCATTCCCAATTGTGGATCCCATATATCCACACAATGCCCCGCAACCCGCCGTTAGGGCACATGTTGGGCGTTCTTAGATCACCGTGGTCCGTGATTTACTTCTGTAAATACACCTGACAGCGGTATATTGACTTATATATTCATGAAGTGTTCCCATTCTTCCCATTTTCATCAATATCCTGCGGTTTTCCATGTAGCCTTTAAAACGAAACTTCTTTCGTTTTGATCGGTTTCGGGTGAGTTAAGGGTACGAAGTCTATAAATGAATTAAGGTCAATCTTGACCTCAAACGACGAGACTACCAAGTTGAATCCTTCCCCATATGCACCTGAAGGCAAAAAGAAGGGTCGTCTTTCTGTAGACAGCGTCGGAGAAAGGAATAAAAGGACTTCAGGAAGTTGAAATTTCATCGTCGTTGTGAGGAGAGAGGTGGAAGGAAGATGCCGATGACATTCTTGGGTCGAGGTGGGGTCTTGTAATGACACCGACATGGATACCCTGCGATCCACCATAAAGGTGTGCGGCAGGGGGTACAAATACTAAGTGGGAGATGTAAACGATACGGGAGGACTAGGGAAAAGAGGGAAAAAGGGAAAAATATTCAGTAAAAAACGATCAAATAACGTGCAAATTTGGGTATGCACATGCTGGAGGTAGACTTCATTCAAAACCAGGACTATTGCATATAATTAAGTACTTACTAAGTTGTTTTACGAAAAAAGGCAATTAAAAGTTACTACGCCCATTTATACGTCAGGCCTCAAACGATGACAGGACAGGTCATGCAGAACTGAAAAGTAAGAAGGAGAAATTTTACTGTTACATGAACATACAATGCATAGTCTCCGCGCTAAAGTCACAGCTAGATTAGAGTAGATCTATTAACTAGGCACAGACACAAGAGACTAGGGTAATGCACATAAGTAAAACTAACCATTCCCTAGAGACTGCGGGTAAGAAAAGTAATTCTTAATAGCCTCAACCCTACATTTACCACCCCGTGTTTTCCGAGGGAAGGAGAAGTCCCTGAGTCCATTGAGACATCGAAAATGACCCCGCTGACCCCAGCGTCGCAGCATCGCCAGACGGGAAAAGATATCTAGAGGGTTTGAGACAGGGGGCGGGAAGGTAGCGATGAAGTAAGAGAAGAGAAAGAGAGAGAAAACGAAAAGGAGGAGAGAACTCGCAGCGTTTGATTACTCAGGGATGAGGCCAAACTTATTGGATGGGAAATTCTCATCTCGTCCTCGGAGGAGGAGGTTTGGGGGTAGCGGGGTTGACGCGATGCCGTGGAGGGTCGGGGCGGGGTGGCGTATGCTTTGGGGTAAGAACTTAATGGGAGGGCGACCGGCGGAAGGAAAGGAAAAAAGACTCGCAGAACGATTTTCAAGGAGATGATGATGATGATGGGATAATGTCGGGAACAGCTGTATGGTCCTTCATGAGGAAGCCGGGAAAGAGGGGATTAAAAACTTCCAACCTCTCTCTGGCGGTTAATTATATATGAAAAACAAATTCCAGGGAAAATCTTTTTGGGAGTTAATCTCTTCATCTTGACGTGCCTCGACCACCAATCTATCACACCTTCTCTTTGATCACAGACGTTTTTGGTTTTTTGATTAGCAATTCTTCGACGGGGAAGAGAGAGAGGCATTTTTGTGCAAATATTTGAGTGAATGAGCTCTTGTGGAGGTGACAGACAATAGTTTTTAATAGTCTGTAAGCTATGGTGATACCGCAGAGTTAAGTCAGAATAAAAATACTGTAAAGCTGGAGACAATATTTTTCTAGCCAAGAGCGTATGCTGTGGCAACATCTCGTGAAGCTGCGCAGTTGACTATTTTAAGACCTGGGCATTAAGAAACCCTACGAAATGGGAATGAAGGATGGCTTAGTATTGAGAGGTTAGTTTGAAAACACTGTCTGCCCACTGAGCAAGCCAAATGCTTCGAGAAGATGGGCGACTCACCATCACCTGGCGCCCAAAAAAGACTCATCTGGCAAATAATGCACGAGAACTAAGCAGAGCAATGGTAGAGTTATTTAGTAACCTGATCAACCTCAAGTGCATGTGCGCCCTTGGTTCAAAATATTTTGACTCCCTTGTTTCACTCGTGTCCTCTCACTCCAATCATTCTTATTTTCCGCCAATCTCTCTGCTTTTCATTCCAATTGCATATCATGATTTTTCACAATGGCTAGATGACACGGAAGATGGAAATTAAATATGCGACCATAGAACTCACAACCCATCGGAAAAAGTGTGTAACAGAATGGAATTGAATAGTTTGTTCAAGGCCCAAGTTTATGCAAACACGAAAATAAACCATAAACACAGTAGTCAACCCGAAGGTCGGTTTGATAGGTGATGGTAGAGATCACCCAGTACTAAGCCCTATTCGGTGTGTGAAAATTCACACATCAGGGTATTTCCTCAGCCCCGAAGTGGTACCCCTCGCCTACCCCCACGTCATCTATCATTCTCCTTCCTCTTAAATCCACGCAAAAAAATTGAAAAATGATATCACAATGGACACTGATTACTTCTGGAATAAAAAATTCCATATATAATCCATCTGATATTGGTCAGTTTTTTTTAATGTAATGTCAATATTGGAGCTTTTGTGTCCTTCAAAATCCTAAAGTTTTCAAACTTCTACGCCTGTTTCAATTGATTGCCCACAGCCAACATATAGTATAGTCCTTCGGCGAATTAAATTTTAACATACCTAAATTGTTAAGGTTTTTGGCCGATTAATTTCGCAATCTTTGTGATCAAACTTTATTTCAATCCACAGTGATGTGAAACGTTTCTTTCTCGGTTAATTCGGTTATTGCAGACTGATAATGCATTAAAGATTGATATAAATGGCAAATAATAAACCAGAGTAAATAATAAATGTGAAACGGGGACTACCTCATTGACCGAATGCAATACATGCATTGGGTCAAAGATAAACTTCCCCATGGCTCCCCCGGCTATGAGGGGTGACAAATTGAGAGAATAAGCATGCCTCCCGGGCATTCTACATATCAACCCTCGAACCCAATCGATTTGATTTCACACCTCCGCTAAGAGTAAACGTTCCAAATTTAACTTAAATGCATGCCTGTAATGCGATGATGTCTAACATTCTCCCCTCAATCACAGTCTTCGACATCCCGCTGCTGATAAATATTCTTCGCGTCCATTTTTCCAGTCTCCTTTGGATTTCTCCCGAAAATCTTCTCCTCCTCTCGTTGCACCATGCCTAGGACTTCCTCGTTTGTTTCCCTTCCGGTAATGATATATAAAAAACCCTCATTTGGTTAGAGTCGAGATATTTATTCTTCATTCGTGGGTCAGTGGAGACATTTAGCCTTCCCTTTTGAAACTTTCGCACTGCTAAGAAAGATGGAATAATACCAACCCCGGAGGAACAGAGACTTTTTGAAACCTGTCTGCTAATATCAGTTACTTTCATTAGCCGAATGTAGCATTTCTTTTTATATTTCAGCAAACTTTCTATATAGAGCGCAATGTGGAGCCAGTGTAATACGAGTAGTTATGTGTTGAGGATCAATGATAGGAAAAGGCAGGCAATATCGATTCCCGGGAAACAAAAGAGTTAATGCAAACATTAAAAATTAGAGCAGTTAGAATTATTATTTAGGTAATCTGCCGCTTAAGGTAGGTTTTTGGAAAACTACCAAATAACTATTTAGGGACTCCTAACCAAACACATTCCAAGAACCGAGTCTACATCAGGTCCCTCTTTATCTCTGAGTACTTCCTTGCTACCTTCGTCTCGTCCAACATCCCTATTTTGTTCCTTCCCTTTCCTCGTTTGCCTAATATTCTCACCTTTTATACAGCCTACAACATCCCACTACCGATCAGCAGCTAAATCTGCTCTTGTACATTTTAATGAGAGTATCCCAGATGTTCTGCTAACAAGCAAATTTAAAATTAGATGCATTTAATTATGGTAATAGATTTTTTCAATGGTGGTTATCTAACCATGTGATACGAGGCCGCGAGACCTGCCAGCTCTTCAGGATTTTAAGTCCCAATTCGCAGTAAAAAAGGTTGTCAACCCCCAGCATCATAGTCAATAGCCGAGTAATACATTCGCGTGATATTCCACAAGCTCCTGTTCCTCAGGCTAAGAAGTTGAACCTTGGGCAGAGTGGGAAAGGCGAACGAATTGAAATTCGAACGATGTCTGCCCCCCTCACCAATTGACTAAATTCTCCCTTGAGATTCATTATGCTCGGCTTCGCGTTTATGCTCTCTTCGTGTCCGTTTTTTATTTTTCACTCTCTCTCTTGATTGGACGGAAGCGAGCGGGCGCTGAAATGATGGCAATGGCGTTAATGGTTAAAGTCGTTAGAGCTTGTGAATGTAGGGAATTGGAGGGGAGGGGGATGGAGGGGGGGAAAGGACGGTGGGAGGCTGGGGGTGGTCGCGAGTGTGTGGCGAGGGAGGGTGGAAGAAGAACAAAGGATTCCGGGGAGGACGAAAGAGGGATCGGTGTCCCAGCACCAAGGGGTTTCCTCTTTACGAAACACGAGAATGGGTCACAAACAACGTTCACGTGTGCGCGTTTACAGCGTATGCATAATACGAGGCTTGGGCCGTGGGATGGGGCAGACTGTGGAGGGCTAAAAGTACCGCCCTCCCCGCCTCCATGGTGGCGGAACCCGCGCTGCCCGCCTGAAATTTCACCCTGGTGCTAAAAACATGAGCCCGTGCACGGAGTTAATTTCACCATTCTCTGACAAAGCGGTATTGAAAGTGGAAGATTGATTACACCCTTCTGATGCTTTCTTCCAAACCAAATTCAACTTCGGTGTCGTTAATATTTTAAGCTTTGCCAAAAATATTGGAAGACCACTCACTGTGGATTTTTTGATTAAAGCTTTAACGTTGAAATCTCAAAATTACAATATTAATAATCGTCATCATATACAGAATAAAACACGGCATACCACTACAAAACACATTAAAATTAAATCTAAATTCTTTACAACAGTATTTAGAACAGATTAATTACAGTTAATATTCATCACATACCATATTAGCATCCCTATTATGTTCGTTAAAGCAAATCGCAACACCAGGTGTTAGGAAAGCCCTCCGAAAGTAGAGAAAGTTACACTCTAGGGTAAAGAAAGCAGGCGAGAACACATCATCCTCGGAGAATAAACAGGCATTGGACAAGTAGAGATCTTCTAAAATTAAGGTATTGCATAACAATTTCTCTTGCCAGCCTCAGAGCCTAGGAAAAATTAATTCTACCCAATTGCATGCACTTTCACTAACCTCGTGTGTTTTGTGGTCAAAACGCTTCCCGCATGACCGCATTAGAATGCCATTAAATAATGAGCTGCCCTTAACAGTATTGCTTGCTCTTCCTTGTCTGTTTTTAAGTTTCCCCTTCCATCCCTCGTCACTCTATGTTTTGGGACCCTCCCGCTACCTGCAGCGTTGGGCCACATTCCCTACCGGTGTCCTTGGGGAAGGAGACCGTGGTATGTTGCATGTTCTAGTGGTAGTGGAATTTCGCTTCCATACCATGTGGTGTTGTTCTCTTCTACGGATGGTGACCTAACAACCCCGCCACACGCCCTTTTGGGGGCTTGCGGGGCATTATGTAGATGTATGCAATAACCAGTCTTTTATTCTCCCTTTCATAGCATTTATCAACCGTAATATTCTTAAATCCTTGGACATTTATAAAAAATTACAGGTACAATAACCTCATATTTCCGCCCTTCTCGATTTTTATACTATATTTTTATAAAGTTAGCACTGTTCCTTAATGGTAATTCCTTTTTATGTAAATCAGGTTTTCCCCATTTAATATATATATATATATATATATATATATATATATATATATATATATATATATATATATATATATATATATATATATATATAGAAAAAATTTAAATTCCTGGTCAAGGAAATATTTTGACAATTATGATCCGATCGATTCCGCCTTCCCCACCTCTTCTGTGTTCGTCCTTTACATGTGTTCCTATCCCTTTTCCTTGCATCTATTTCCATGAATATATATATATATATATGTAAATACATATATGTAAATACATATATGTAAATACATATATGTGTGTGTGTGGGTCGCGGTAGTCCAGGGGGTAGATCGTTGGACTGCTGACCGGAGGGTCCCGGGTCCAATTCCCGCTCAAGGACTCTGGGCACCTGCAGCTCCACCCAAGCTATGTGATTTTTCGGGTACCAGGTCTTCCTGGGAAACCATAACCGGCACAGGGAAAGGAACTGGCCCCCCTACCCTGATGTGTGAATTTTCACACGCCGTATAGGGCTTAGTACTGGGTGAACTCTGTCATCACCTATCAAACCGACCTTCGGGTTGATTACTGTGTTTATTGTTTTTGTGGTATATATATATATATATATATATATAGTTGTCTCTCATGCATTTTTCGTGCCTTGTTCGGGAGCTGCACACGCCTGGTGTTGTCCTGCCATAACACCTGCTCGATGAATTGAAGGGCAATTGGCAGATCTTAAACCTCAAAAATCGTGCAATGCATTTAAATGCTCACAGAAAACTTTGTTTCAAACAAGTGTTATTTTCAGCCACGGTAAAATTTCTATAGTATACAAAAAAAGAGGGGACCCAAATGGACTTTAACCATTTATGCGATAGAACTCCAACGTCAGCTGGTAAGCATAAAGTTTAAATATTCTATTAATTCATGGAAAAGCACCTTGTGTTAAGTATATGTCGATTTAAATAAACCAAAACCATTGTACAGAATTGGTTTACTTCTGAAGTTCAATGAACGAATCACAACCCAACTCTTGCTTTCGGCCCCGCACGGAGATAAGGTAAGAGTAAAATATGATAGAATACTTGCCTTTAGGACCCTTACTGCTTCGAAACAGCGCCTCACATATTTTTCTTAATCCTTTTCTTTTGCATTTCAACGGCGCCTGTCCACCGGCCTCACGCTTCCGCGGGAATTGCCCTTGGAGCGGAAGTAGGATTTGATTTGGACGTTTTTGTAGCATGACAGAGGGGCTACAAAGAACGAATGTAAATTGATTGCTCCCATTTCCTTATTTGTGGCATTGCGTCTAATAACAAACCTATTTCATCATATCTCTTTCAGCTCCATCGACAGTTCCCACTCCAATCGAACGCAGAAAATCGCCGACCGTTCAAAGATTTGTTACGACACGTCCCCTTCCAGCCGCCGCTGTTGTCACCCACAAATAAATATTCCTCCCTCCGCCAAAGCCCCCGCAATGCTTTACCTCGCCCCGGGAATTCGTGTCGCCCGACAATGCTTCGGGTCGCAATAAGGGGGAGAGAGAGAGACAGAGAGATAAGGCGAAAAGTCGGCGGACCGGCCGGCAGTAGCATTTGTGAGGAGGAGGGCGAGTTCGAAATGAGAAAAGCGAACAGGCAGAAAAAGGGCCGGCACACTTGGCTCCGAGAGAGGGGCGCCGCAACAACTGACGGCCATTCCCATTCGAGTGGGTTTGGGGGTGGGAAGGCTACCGTGGGACGGAAAGAGAGGGAGGGACCAGGACCCCAGAGAGAGGGAGGCGGTGACGGAGTGGACTGCAGATGGAAGATGCCGGTGGGAATGGGTGGGTGGGGGAGTCGGCGGCCCTGGGGGGAGGGCGAAAGGAAATGGTTCGGGGAAGAGGAAGGGTGGAGAAGAGCGAAAGTGAAAAGAGTGATGGGGAGGCAGGATAGATAAAGAGGAAGAATTAGATGGCTGTGGTGGAGGAAGGAGCAGGCGGTAGATTTACGAAAAGATTCAAATACCCCAGTTTCAAGGATAATCTAGTATCAACGTAGCAAAAACTCTCGGAAAAAAAGAGCCAAAATTTTCTTATGCCTACTCCGACGGGGATTCATCCTCCTTCCAGCTATCAATTTCGACATCCGAGTTAAACGGAAAACTTACCGGCCAATTTGGGGCTAACGTGCAATGAAAGATGTTGTCGCTCCACGAGTCATTCCCTAAGTAGAAAGTGGTCGAGTGAGACCGCTGAACCGCCCTGATGGCTTCATTATTGCTCACAGAAGAAGAAACAGAAACTTCTTGGATTGCAATTAAGAGGAAGAGCGAAAGTATTCGTATGTATGTGAAGGGGTACCCCTTCGAAGAAGGCTGGTGCCGGATGTGTCTTCCTCAATCAAGGAAGCGAAAGGCGGTTATTACGCTTATAAGTGCATCTAAAAACTTTTGCATGAAATATAGGGTGGGGTTATTGCAACATAATTGAGGCTAGAAGAAATCAAAATCCGAACAATAAACGTCCGGGTTAGAAACTCACAGCGCCAACGGTGAATTATTTAATTGTTTTTAATACTAGACGTGGCGAAAGAGAGTAACCTATTTTACATAGACGAAAAATATATAATTAGTAAGCGATACGTTAGAATAGTTGAGTTGAAGAGGGAAAAAAATGTTCACTGAAATTTAAAAAGTAGTTTAAAATGCTGTGACAGGATTTTAATTTAGACATCAGTAGAATAAACTCGCAGCTTATCGCGAAAATGAGTAAAACACTGCCTTACGTACCTTCAAAAGAAAAACGTTTAGCAAATATTCAGAGGATAACCTAAAATAATTTTGGTCTTTCATCGCGGAGATACAAGGGAAACATCCGATTCTGCGATATTAAAAAGCAGAAAACAACAAAATTATTACAGACAGCGTAAATAAGGCCAATACCCTAAGAAAATTCTTTCAGAATGTAAACATAAAAAATATTTAAGTTCATGTTAAAGTTCCCCACTCGGCTACAAAATTAATAAGCTAATTATCATTTCCCCAGAAAGAATAAACAACGGCTTGGAAATGCAAAACTAACAAAGCCCCAAAACCGGAAGAAATCCCCTCCAGAGTATTAACGGAAGTCATAGAAAACATCGAACCATTTTTAAAGTAAACCTAATTCGATAGAAGAAGGATTATTTCCTCGCGACAGGAGGCTCACTCAACTCTTCTATAAAATGGTAGCGATTGAGAGAAACCTTCAAGTAATACACCAATTTCTTTGGCCGATATTCTGAAAAATATTAAAGCCTTTTACTGTTAATAAAATAATGACCTTTCTTGAGAGTAGGAACATACTCTGCCGTAAACGGCGCTGATTTATGAGAAACACATTTGGGTAAATTTATTCATGATATCCTAAGATCGGGTACGGAGGATAAAAAAGTAAATTCTCCATGCACACATTTGAAAAGAAACTCCGACAGGGTCCTACGCTACGCATGCCTGCACAACCTAAAGTGTGAATGGGAAAGTAACCAACTAGATTAGGAATTACTTATCAAACCCTAAACAATAACAGGTCGTCCACTGGCTAAATTTATTGAAGGGAGACGTAATATCTGGAGTGCTACAGGGAAATATTATAGAGCCCCTATTTTTTTCAATACCCATTTAAGACAGGTTCCACGATTTAAGTTTCACGTTAGCAGTAAAATTTGCTATTATTTACAAATGGCATAGTCATTCATGGACGTGTAAGATCACATTAGAATGCGGGGGTTTATCTTGCTGCAGACATCAGGGTGGTGGAAGTAATGGACGCTAAAATTGATATCATGAAATGTATTGAAACTAAAATTTTGACATAAAGAAATTAATATCAAAACTAAATCCATTCCATACATAATTTTAAGAGAAACATTTAATAATTTAGTCAATAACTGAATGATGTATACATGTAGAGAGGTATGTGCGTATGAATACAGCTGCTTTTGTATATGAGTTAATATATATATATTTATGAATTAATAGCTTCACATGAATAGTGCCCCATCACCCTTACCCACACGCCTTTACGGCAGCATGAGAACTATTGCGTTGTATTTCCCATTTGTTCTGCCTTATAAGTGAGTTTTTAAATAGTCTCTCCACTCTAATGTTGCCTCCCAGCCAAAATAAAACCTTAACATAATCTTATTTGTTGGTGATAGAGGTTATTCGGACGATTATGGAAAGTATTTATTTCGCATTGGAATCGAAAGCATACGAGTGGGCAGTCACGTCACGCGGGGATGAACCAACCGACCCCCAGGCGAATTAATTCAGGCGAACGAGGCATTGAGGTGGTCGGAAGCCGATGAAATGGGAATAAGGTAACGAGTACGCTAATCGCAGACCACTCATAACTTTGTTTTCCAATATTGGCGTGGGATATTGTATGGTCATCTAATAGCGTCAGTCTGAGAAAATAAGGGTCAAATGAGTGTGACATGAAAGAAAATGACACTTCCCAGTATTGAATGAATGATTTCCCAGTAAGAATTACATATATCTTTAAGTGTTAATTCAGAGGGATAGCATATTCTCTCGAGAGAAATAGTACTAACAAATGTGCAAGCAACTTCCGGACTGTTTTAAATAAACATAGAAGATTTTTATTCTAAATCTGCATAGTACAAGGCGAACGGCAACTACGGTCGTATGAATATAACGGCAAGAGTCAACCCCAACCGTACTCTTATAAGAGTACGGCTGGGGTTGACTCTTCCCATTATAAATCTGCATAGTTTTCCACAAGCTGGCGCAGGGGCGTGTGGCGGGGGATGTTAGGTTAACACCCGTAAAAGGAGAATAAAACCGCATGCCAAACAAATAAAAGCATGCCATTCTACGCCCTAAAATACGTATATATTCATGCTAAACCGATTTTAACTTACACTTATGCTAACACATACTATCAGCTAATATACACATTCACCTACGAATATAAATTATGTCTACGCATCATTTAACCCTGTCCTCACTTGTAAATGGAATGTGTTTAATATTTCTCTAGTGACTTTGGCTTCCTACTAAAATGATTCATGATTGTCTAAGGAAAGAAAGAGTATTTCCATCTCTCTGTACCTGAATCTATTTTTATCTGTCGTATCTTTGTGATCTGGTCTTCCTAAAGAGTGTGGATCCACAGCAATAACTTCAGTGCCTTTGTTAAAGTCATTTGTTCTGAACCTTTCTGAAAGTCTGTCTAGCTTCTGAACTTCGCATCTCAAGTGGCTCCCGGCCTGATTCCATTTTAAAGGCCTGTCACAAAAGAGAAAGGCAACATTTAGACATATTTCAGTATTTCCCAAACATTAAATCATCAACAGAAAAGAGTAGAGATTAAGACATCTAAATATATTTAGAAGACAGACTCACGGAAAAGCCAACACAAAAAAATATCGATATGATTTTGATAAGGGCTGATTAACCTCAGGGTATATTTACACGATGCAAGTATTTTCAAAGCAATTTGAGAATTTGAATAATCGATTAAACCATAAATTCATTGGCGAATCATTTGCTGACTTAATTAAGGCTAACTCGTAATGAAAGCGTAATCTTTCGCGTCATGAGATCCGCCGTAACATGTTTCCATAACTTTTGGCTTCTATGGGAGATTTTCTCAGAATTAATACACTTTTCCGAACGGTCAATACACCTCGGGGTATTATGGTGACCAATATGATCTCCTGCTAATCCAAACTTCATGGCTTCGATTTCACTTGAGCGAGTTAGCCTCTGGTGGTTGGTTTCCGTTAATCCTGATAGTAAGCAAGAATTCATTTAAATTCATACGGGTCAAACTGTAAGTAACGTTTAAAAAACAATGGGATTTAAACACATAGGTACTATATTTTTCAAAAATTGTATGATGCAAAGAATATTGTTATTTAAATCTGAAAGCCAGTATGGCCATTACCGTTGGTAATAATGATTAGATTCTGTTGAAGATATAATAAAATGCATCACGATTGATTTTGAAGCGTCCATCAGAATGTATTCCTTATTTGAAATTTTATCGTGCCCTAAGCATTAAGTTTATTCTTAAAGGTCAGAGTGTTACTTCACACCGTCCGCGGCCAACAGTGAAGTGTCGTATTATCTTCATGTGACTTTAGGGGGTTACCATAAGTTGCCTGACCATGAATTAATAGAAAATCCCTCTTCTTACTTTCCAGGTCTCTAAGATATGTCTTTGTGTGTTTGGACGTCTATCATATAAATGGTTGTGTTCCCTTTTAATGCCCTCCTTTTTTCATGCAAAAAATTATTTAAAAAAACTATTTTACTGGGCAAAATATGCGCTTGTTTAGAACTAAGTTTTCCGCCAGAATGTATATAAGTTTGCCCGTTTCTTAGAGGTATTTAAGTAATTTTATTTTGCTCTTTTCCCTTCCACTCTTTAATCCTTTACCCAACCCACCTGGTGCTTACAACCCATGCCACACCCCTTTTTGGTGAATCACGGGTTAAATATGAAAATTTAGGCATAATAAATTAAAACTTAAAGAGCAAGTGGACGCAATTCCATTCCCTGAGCAGCCATTTGGATTTCCACAAAAGTTTAGAAACCAGGACATCCTGCCCCATTAATTTATGATAAAGTATTCCTAAGCATTTGTAAATGATTTGAACCCAGATCGCTCCGGTGAGTGGCCGAACGCTTTACTCACAGCTACACTACCCTTCCTTTATGGAAAAAATCAATTGAGGGAAGAGTGATTGTAAAACTAAGTCAAGTTTTTAAGCATAACTTATTACGCCAGCTGATACCGTAGCGTGTAACCGGATTCAGCATAAGCATTAATATTTTAATATATATTCGAGATTTATTTCAGAATACGTGTAACATTCAATTCAGCTATAATCTTAAAAACTAGATTTAATTTTGGATTTTTCAGCAAGAGAAATAATTTTATCACCCAATTTATAGATATATGATTGCAAAACGGTTAAATGATAACTCACTTTTTCCATAATCATAATATTCATTGCACTGTATGAGCAATGAAGAGGGTAATCTTTTAGCAACACTATTTCATATTGATGCATTGAATATTTGTTACTCTTATGCAATCATGACCCTCTAACATTTCAAGTACCAAAGTGTGCCTTTCCAGCTTCACTGAATTCAAATATACGAACATGTGCACAGAGGCTCTTCATTAAACTTTATTTAACTAATTCTTCATTAAAAGTTAATATTTTCTCGGTAGTTATTTATCCCATCGACATAAGGACACCGAATTCCTAAAATAACCGTAATTTTGCCTTTAAAATATGATTGTGTATGTTCAATTAAATTTGTGGAAAAAAATTTATAGTATAATCTCTATGCTCGACACTTATTGAATTAGTTTATTAGCATAATTACTTGGTTTTGAACTAATAAGAAATAACTGCTGAAATAATTATTATAATTTCTAAATGTACAAAATAATGTATTATGCAACAAAATTAGGAATATTTCAAAATCCATAAGCATAATTTAACGATGAGAAATTATTAAATTGGAATTCTTCAAGTAAAGGGAAACTATTAGCCGACATATATGATAGAAGACGGTAATGAGCCTCTGATTACTGAAACAGGAGTATCCGCTTGAGTAAGAGTGAAATGGCGGAAAAAGGGGAAACTCTGCTCAGAATTCCTACGCGAGGCGCCTACGACTGAACTTATAACTCCATTTACTAAATTCTACGTAATGATCAATATGAAGCTAAGAGCGTAGGTACGCATGTCAGCAGAAGTACAATAACAAGAAAGAGAAATCATTTCCGCCACGCCGATTTGGGACTTTTTCCGCAAATTTAATGTGCTAAACTACTTTTGGAACAGACCTTGTGTGAATTTCAAGCCGTAGATTTTCCTATGCCTTCCTTCTGTCCTTATAACTCCTTACATTAGAAATGATCTACCTTTGAGCCCTGAATCCCCAGGGTAAAGTTGCTCTCGTGAGCCGTACATCTCTAAAGAAAAAGACCCCTTACTAGTCTCTTAATCTAACTTCAACCTCAAGGCTGCGCGCCCCTCAGCAACCGACGTGCATACGACTGAAAACTTCAGCGCGTTCCCAACGGAGGCGGCCTCGGTGAAGTGCATGAAAGGATTCCTCGAGGGACCTTTTAGACTACGCCAGTGCAAACTAAGGCACAAATGTACTCCCGACGAAGGGCGAAACAAAGGACAGATGCTCCGGTGCGCCCACTTAACGCGTTATCAAGCATGTTTTCTCTTTCCACCACCATTCATTATGACATTTTATTTTTCCACATTTTAAAATGTTGTGGGTTTTTTTATTATATGATTGTACATTATTTTCGGTAATATTATTTTTCTCAGTAAAATTATTCAATTGCCTTTGTGTATCCATACATTAAATATATACACATGGGAATAATGAACGGAGAATCGCTAGTTTGTATGTTCTCATTAGTACGTAATTAATTGAGACGCTCGTAACGAAATTAGGCTCATTAATGAAAGAAAATTAAAGGAAGAAAAGAGGTGGTCCCGAAGGAATATGATAAATCCGAAGTTAAAATCAAAAATACTCGTCGTTCCATTTCAATGTATTCTGTTTGAAAGGCCCAGGCTAAATGTTTGGTAAAGGTAGCGAGCTCCTTTCCTACTGGGTTTTGCATTCATTTTGCGTAACAGCATGTAACAAACGTTATCTCCTCATTCAGACAACAATGCGTACACTTTCTACAACAATACATTCATATTTCCAGCGGTTAGACCGAGACGAACGTCCGTTAGACATCCCTTAGTGAACCGAACGTGGAAGTCAGAAAACATATAAAAACATACTATATTTCGAAGAATGTGATTTTCCAGCTCAAAGGTAATCCGATATCATATTGTCAGTCTCATTAGGACACCAATAGATATTTGATAATGCCTAAGTTTTCACAACTCTGAAATTCGCATCTGAGGACGCTTCAGCTATTCAGAAAAATTTTCCTTCACGTTATGAACTGTTTTACATCCTTCACAGCCTATTATATATATGTATATACATACATATATGCATATATATATATATATATATATATATATATATATAAACATGCATGCATATATATATACATATATATCTTATATTATTATTAGGTATTCTACCGGTTGAGGTAGGGTTTTGGATGGACACAGCTCCTAAATAAATATTTTGTGACTCGTAGAAAAACATTGCATCAGGTCCCTCTTCATCTCGGAGTAACTCCTTCCTCCCTTCATCCCGTCCAGCATCCCTATGCTGTTCCTTCCCTTCCCTCGTTTGCCCAACATTCTCCCCTCTAACACAGTCTTCAACATCCCACTGCTGGTCAATACCCCCTACATCCACTTTTCCTGCCTCCATAGGATTTCTCCCAACAAACACTTCTCTTCGCCCACCATACCAAGTACTTCCTCGTTTGTTTTCTTCTCTGTCCATTTAGCCTTCTTCATTCTTCTCCACAACCCCATTTCAAAAGCCTCCAATCTACGTCTATCCTCCTGCTTCAATGACCACGTTTCCGCGCCGTACATAGCTACGCTCCATATCAATGTTTTTACGAGTATTTCCTTAATACCCTTACTCAACGTCCCTATCATCAACTCCATACTCCTTGTAAAAGCCTCTTTGCCTAGCGCAATTCTTCTCCTTACATTCCTACTACTTTGACCGTATTGGTCCAAATCACTACCGAGATACGTAAACTGTTCTACCTGCTGTAGTTTTTGCCCTGCTGTTTTAATGTTTAGCTTAGCCTTTTTCTTTCTAGAAAATCGCATAACCTTGGTTTTATTAATAATGATTCTCATCCCATACCTGTTGCACCCAATTTCTTCCAATTTCCAATTCACTCAGCAATGCTTGCAACCCCTTGGCTGACTGACAAACTAAGGCTTGGTCATCAGCAAACCTAACTGATTTTACGAATTCCCTGCCTAATTTTATTCCTACCTCCAGTTCTTCCCATACCTCTTTTATCATTTCCTCTGCATGCAGGTTGAACAGCAACGGTGATAATGGGCAACCCTGCCTTAAACCTCTTCATAACACTGCCCAACCGGACTCCTCGTCCCCACTCGCACTTGAGCAGTCTGAGACATTTACAGGTAGCAATATACTCATTAGTTTTCCCAATTCATTCTATCAAACGGGTTTTCGAAATCTACGAAGCAGGCAAATATCTCCCGGTTGTATTTTATATTCCTCTCAATTAATAATCTCTTTACTGCAATGGCTTCACGTGTAACTCTCCCCTTCCTAAACCCAAACTGGTCATCCCCTAAGTAATCATTCGCCCTACTCTCTATCATTTGGTTTACGATCCATAGAACAACTTTAGCTGCGTAAGATATCAAACTAATTGTCCTATAGTCCTCACATGACGTAGCCTTTACCTTTCTCGGAATAGGAACTAAAACTGATCTCACAAAGTCTTCCGGCCAGATTCCTTCCTCATAAATACTGCAAGTCAGCCCATATAGCCCCTTTCTCTGAAATTTTCCTAAACATTTCAATAGTTCCGCGGGAATGTTATCTACCCTCACGGCCTTATTTAGTTTCATCTCACTTGATGTCCTTTCTTTCTCATCGTCAAGTAGGCCTTGACCTAAACTATCTTACTGTACGTCATGTTCCTTTTCCATGTCTAACTTTTTTGGTCTAAGTTCTTTACTATACAGTTATTTTATATATTTCCTCCATCTTTCTTAGATTTTCCTGTGTCAACTATTATCTTACCCGCCTTATCTGTAACCGATAGCAAAGATCTCCATTTATTACTGCCCGATAAAGATTTAACTTTGCTGTACAGCGCACCGATTTCACCCTTCCTCTGCAGACTTTCCATACCCTCGCACTTCGTTTTCCACCATGCTTCTTTTGCTTTATTTGTTACCCGCTTCAATTAATGGCTTAATTCTTTGTACTTCATTTTGCCTAACCCTCTATTTACATTCTTCCATTTTCTCCGCTCATTCATCTTTGTAATCATCTCATCCATGATCCACGGTTTCCTAGTCCTTTTAGCGTTAACGGTTCCAATAGTGTCTTGTGTGGCTTTAGACAACCCTTTCTTGATACTTTCCCTTTTTTCTTCGGTAGTGCTTAGTTCTTTACCATCCTCCATGATTTCTTCTACTGTTTGTTTTTACTCCTTCCTTCTCAATTCATTTAATGCTTTTACATTCCATTATCTAACCCTCCGTCCCTGCCTTATCTTTTTGAAACGGGCGCTACATTTCATAACAACTAAATTGTGGTCAGAGTCCGTATCTGCTCCCGGGAATCGTGCGAATTAGTCACTCTGTTCCTTAACCTGTGTCTAACCAGAATATAATTTACTCGATACCTTTCTGAGTCACCTGGCATTTTTCATGTATATCTGCGTCTTTTTTGGTGTCTAAACCAAGTGTAGGTGTTGACTAACCCCTGATCCCAGCTATCCTTCCATCTCACCTCCCATAGATCTAAAATATTTTTCCCCCTTTCCATCTCTCGCTTAATGTTCTCCAGTTTCTCTGTTCTCATCATTGTCCCAACATACCACGTTCCTATTCTAACTAATTTGTTCTTCTTCTCCTGCGTCTTCTCTCCTGCTGCTGCTGGTTTTCCCTTGCAAGGGTTTCGTGGGATGACGACCGCGGAATCCTTGCCTCCCCTGCTGCCGGGCACGACATACGGCCGATTGGGCCGAGCCCCGTAGTTGCCAGGACTCAAAATCTCTGTTTTGTCCATCATGTAAATCTTGGGAATGATAATTGAGGTGGTTTCCCGCTGCCTTCCTCAATAGTGTTTTTAATGTGACACCATCAATTACAGGCCGCCCCACTGGGGTCAGACGCCATTGCAGCCGCCTCACTGAGTAACATACGCTGCGTGGACTGCCTTTCGCCTGGCTCCTAACCTTCAACCTATCTGGCATGGGTGACCCTTACAAGAGCAATTATTAATACTCCCGCCAGCACAGCTCTAGGGGTCTTCGGATCGAACAATCTCTGCTCGTTCACCTTTGAGCCGCCAGAATGACGTCGAAATGGTCGGTTAAACTATTATTCTTAAAAAAAAATACAGATTGGCCGTGAAATGTTAAAAATGTGTATTTCAATTCGCAAGGTTTAATTCGCTCCTTTCATCTTAGAAGTGGAATCCATAGCGTTTGTTGAAATTACTTCTGCAATATCGCACAACAAACTCATTTATTCCAAAGAAACTGCGGGAGATACCGAAACAGTAACTCTTGACGGAGTCATCCACTCAAGTGCATTTCAAGGCAACAATTTCAAAGTGTAAAAATTATTCGACTTGACCGGGTTATCCCTGTGTCCCCGTTTCCTTTTTCTTGAAAAACATAGAGTGGGTAATAAAAAGCTATTTGAGCACATGTAAGCAATTGATATAAATGTAATCAATTCGATAGAAGGCAATAAATCATCAACTAAAATACTACATAACATGCTTGTACTTGTTTATCGATAAAATTGTAGTTTAAGTTTACTAATTACGCGAGAAAACGGAAATGACGTGTAGTTCAGTATAACAAGAGAACAGATCGGAGAGGCAGGAGGAAAAGAGTAAATTGAATACTCTTGGAATGCGGGCTTGAAAAACAATGAAGAATAAAAGAAGACTACCTTGCGTGTTGAATTATGATATAATATTTTTAGGAGGAATTCGAATTAGACTGGGAAATGGATGCAAGATATGTTGAAAGGCAGTGGAATGTTGAATGCCATAAGAGGAAAAATGTTCCTCGATGTTGTTGTGGAAGGGAAAGATTTGCCACACTGGGCGTTATGAATAGAGGGGTAATGTGTGCAGAGCTGAAATTACGTATTTTAAGGCAAATAGTGCATTCACTTGCGTAGATAAGAATATTGCCAGTGTATATTTCTTCCATATTTCTTTTTTTTAACAAATCACATTCACTTCAAATGGCCGCGGCACCAGTGTCTGACATCCTAGCATCTACCTTACTGAGTAACGGATGCTGGGCTATCCTTTTTCCCACTTCTATACTTTGATGTATGGTTGACTTTCACACGCCAAAATATTTTTTTGGGTTCATGCGTGTTCTAGGAAGGCGAAAAGAATTCCCTTAAAGTGGTAGTCTGTGGGGAAAGGTACGAATTAGAAGGACCTTGAAAACATTTATAAAATGCAATAGCTTTCCAACGAACTAATGAACCATAAGCGCTGTTAATTTAAAAAGGATTTAAGCCTGGTGAATGTATTTTTCTCAGTATTTTATTATTAAAAAGATACGTCTCTACTAAGATCAATTTTACCTTTTCCAACAGTTGAGAAGTTTATTCTTGGAAATGAGCTAAACTGCATGATTTCCTAGTGTCTTGTGACTAAAGGGGACCACTAAAATTCGCTTTATTTTTACCTTTCCCCTTTAAACAAACCTAGTACCAATCAAGTATCCAGTCTCGGCTATTTCGTTTTCCATTGCTACATGACCGTAGATACGTTTATTTTAAATTAAAAAAATTCGTCGGCATTAAATTTCACTATCAAAAATTAATGCGTTGGCATAACAGTTTCTGTCCGGTCAGGAAATGTGATGCGGGGTCTGTCCTTTCAACGCAGCCGGTTGCCAATGCGCTCCGAGTCGTCTGAGCGGAAAGAAGTGCCTCCGCGTGAAGTGTGTTTTCGACTTTGTACCAAGGCGCAAATGAGCGTTTGCTTGAACAGCGATACGCCATCAAGTTTAATTTGCAGCTAGGAAAGAATGCAACCGAAACATATCAGATGCTTCAAGAGGCCTTAAAAGATGATTCCAGTTTCAAGGATAAAGTCCGGGAGGTGGCACCAGACGCTAAAGGAGGGCCGGGAGGAGGTAGCCGTCGAACCCCATTCTGGACGCCCAATAACGGCCAGAACCGACGAAAAATCGATGTGTTTTTAAGAAGAAACTTAAGAAGTTTTCCGTTCCGACCATTGATTGAGCATCTAGCAAATTTATGACACCCTACACATCTTTAAATTTGCAGTACATGGAATAGAGACCAAGGATCTGAAAAATAGCAAGATGCGCGCGAAGCTTTTGTCGAACGTGTTGACGGAATATAAGAAAGAACTTCGAGTTTCTATCGAGCTATCAAGGACTTTTGGGTTTGATTCAAAATGAGCCGGAATTTCTAAACTCTGTCGCAACCGGTGACTAATCCTGGACGTTCGAGTATGTCCTACAATCAAAAAGGCAGAGCAGCGAGTGGCACGTAAAATCACCCCCTCCCGCCCCAAGGAAGCGCGAATAAGCAAGTTTCGCATCCAAACGATGCTCATTGTCTTCTTTGACGTCCGAGGAATCATCCCATTTTGAGTTTGCACCGCAGGGAGGAACTGTCAATTCAGCCTTTTACCTGAAGGTGTTCAAAAGCTTGGAACGCCGGGTCGCGGGCGTGAGGGTTGATATCAAAGATACGGTCAATCTCCACCATCACAATGCTCCCAACCACACGTCCTTAATCGAGACCAACTTCCTGCCACAGAGCACCCCGGTGGTCTCCCAGCCCCCTTACAGTCCCGAAAAGCCTCCGTGCGACATTTTTTCTTTTCCTCGATTGAAGAAAGAGTTGAAAGCAAAGCATTTGGAGACCGTGGGAGACATTCAAATGCATGTTACAACGTTTCCAAGAGACATTCCCGTCGAGGAGTTTCAGGGTGCATTTCAGGCGTGGCAGACACGTCTTTACCTGTATATTGATTTAGGGAGAGAGCATTTTGAAGGATTTTAAGCATTTGTACAACGATAAAGAACGTTATTTAGTAACGACAAAATTAAATTAAAACTTTGCTTTAAACATTTAAACCTAGAAATTCAGAGGAAAGAGACTCACATGTTTATTGTTGACGTTTTGGTGGCGCGGCCGTCACCATCAGAACCTGTTTTTGATGATGACGATCGTTCCGTCGAAACGTCTATTTTTACACACGTGATTTGCCTGATACCGCCTTCCCCACCTCTGAGGTGTCCGTCCTTTATATGAGTTCCTATCCCTTTTCCTTATGTCTATTTCTATGTTAATGAGTATTTGTTCGCCGTTTGGCGGGTTTTCGTGTTTGAATGTGTGTATATATATGTATATATATATATGTATATGCACATATATATATATATATATATATATATATATATATATATACATATATATATATATATGTATATATACATGTATATATATAAATATAAAATGTATGTATATATATGTATATATATATATTTATATATATATATATATATATATATATATATATATATATATATATATATATATATATATATATATATATATAAATATATGGAAATATGATAGGAGGAATTTAATGAGGGCTAAATTACTCTCCAAATTTGACTGTAGATACTGATTCTTGTAAATGGAGAGATTCTATCGCTCATTTCTTTCTCAAAAATTCAATTATTTCTTTATTAATTTTTCAACTTCGTCATTAATTCTTGAATTACTATTTTCCCATCGGGAAGCTGATGCTCCTTGAGGGGAAGGGATAAGTTTTTCCCTCGTGGTATCACTCAGAGATTCTTTTCTCCCCCGTATTTCTTTGGCCATCCCTCACCTAAATTAATATTTCATATCCCCCTGTGGGGCCACCACCTGAATTGTCAGTTTATAAAGCCAACGCCGGCATCAGGTTTCCTGCCCCCTTTATCCATCTCCCTCTCCCCTTGCTGACGCTAATGAACTTGAGACTTGACGCGCCTCTTAGCGACACAATGGCAGTGTTGGATTCTCTGAAAGGTTTTCTTTTTCCCGGGGCAGAAGGGGGTGCGGGGAGAAAAGCCATGGGGTACGGTGAGAGAGGGTCTTGGAGGTGAGGAATGCTGAAAAGCATGGAGGCGGCTCTTGGGGAGATAAAAGTGAGGGAGGGATATAGAGGAACGAAAAAATAACTCGGGAATAGAGAGGATTTTAATCTTTCGCCCTTTTAAAGGGATGAGGCGACGGGGTGGGGAGGAATATAAGCGAACGAGACAGTCGAAGGTAGGAGGGTCGACGACGGAGACAAGCAAGGGCGGAACGGGCGGAATTAAAACCTTTGGGATCGAGGTGACTGCTATCAGATATGGGACGGCGGAATGGGGGTGAAAAAGAGGCAAAGAAAAATGAAGCAGCGGCGAAGATTGCGAGATTTTAAAGGAGATGTAACCGTTTTGCGTTCGCAAAGCCGAGCCGAGCATTTGCCCTTTCTGTAAGCTGCATAGCAAATACCCTGGATGTTATGTGCTTAGGAGCTATGCCGCTCACTTGATTTTACTTAGGTTCCTCGCTTCCTTCTTTTATCTCTCATCACCAACATGAACCGTCGTCTTTGGGAATATTTTTTTAAATAACTAAATTAAAGATTCGAAAGAGAAACGGATGACAGCAGCTGGGAGTAAAAAATGACAAGAGGCGCATACCCAAAGGTGTAATGTCGGAGAAATGCTATTGTGGAAACGGTGAGTGAAGTGTAAGGGGGTAGAATATTAACATGTTTAAAGGGCAAACGCATTGATTAATTTGGTATTTCGTGTAGACGGCATGACAATAGATGATCGTAAGAAAACAAACCGGATCCCGATCGAATTCTATCCAGCTTGAGCATCGCAGGGTTAACCACAAAATTTCCACTAGGAGGACATTTCATCTGCTACAAACACACTTTGAGGGAGGATTTAGAGCGATCGTTAGAATAAAAAAATTGAATATACTTATAAGTGATTGAGGTCGTTTGTATAAATCTCCGTGTGCAGATGTGACCCAGCGTGAATGTGTAATCGGTATTAAGTGAAGAAATCCGTTCTCCTTTGAAGCAGTGTTGAAAATATTAAATTAAACATCAACCGAATAAGAACAATGGTAATTTATGTGGTTTTTCGTGGTTTAGTTTACCACAAAAGTATTGTAAGGGTTGTGTGTTTCAAGCGAGTGGCTCAATTGGTGAAAGATGGCATAAATCTAGTGAAGTTATCTTCTTCCGCTAGTGATCTTCGGTTTTAACGAATACGGGCCGTCGTGTTAGTGAAGCTTCTGTTATGCTGAAGGCAAAAATATGCGTGTAAAACCAATCGTATGTACTGTATATTGTGATTAAGGACATTCGTATTATTTGGACAAAGATGTAAAATACAATTGTAGTGTAATGGAGGGATAAGAACAGCGATAGTGAAGGATAATTAAGATGCATTTGAGGTATAAATAAAACGCATAAAAATAACAAGAAGTATGTTACAAAGCAAATTTAATGTAGGAAAGAAAAACATGTCTGAATAAAAGTTCAAGTATATAGAAAAAATTTGGAAATACTAAATCCTTACTCTTGATAAATCATAGGACTTAGTGAGTCTTACTCTCGGTTTTCGTTGTATTCGCGCCCTGTCAAGGATGAAACATAATTGTAAGTAATAGAAACATTTTGGTGAACGCAAAACAGTGGAAAGTATCGTCTTGAATTTTTTTGAAATAAATGTTTTACTCTTCATGATACAAGCGAAATGAATTTTGAAGTGTTCCAACAAACACATTTGCAACTCCACCGTGAACTTAAATTTAAAATACTTCGCCTTTCCACATAAACCACTTTTATTACTATCTAGGTTTCGTTATGGTATAACATCATCGTTATGGCATCGAAATGGTATCGTTATGGTATAACATCATCGTTATGGTGTAACAGACCTGATGACGTTATACCATAACGAAACCTAGGTAGTAATAAAAGTGGTTTATGTGGAAAGGCGAAGTATTTTAAATTTAATTTCAATTTGAAGAATTTCCACCAAATGACGCCAGAAACTGTTTCATCCACCGTGAACGAAAAAATGAAAACCTTCTTTTTCACGGTGTAAATTCTTATTAGTCGTTCAGGTAAACGGGTTTTGACGACGGCGATACTTAATACTGCCGATACGAAGGAAACTTCGCGTGCATTGAGCAGGTTGTTGATTCGGAACAATTTCACTTGGAGAATTCTGAGTCTAAGCTTGTTTGAAAATGGTGACTGAAAAGGAAGAGGAAATCATTCGAAGGCTCTTCATTACCAAACACCTGCACGCGCCTTGGGACTAGACGAGCCCTACTTTTATCCATGATTCCACTGATTGGTATCCTTGACAATATTTAGGGAAAAATTAGACAGCCATTGATAAGCAATCAGTTTAATAGATCTTTATTTTTCATTCTATTTAATTAATTGATTTATAGCTTTATAATTTCAAATAAATCAACTGAAATTGCCTTAATCTTTCGGCTATCTGCTTTCAAAGTCGAAACAGTATTTCACATAGCAAACGGGTATCACCTGAAAATATTGACCCATCTTGGATTTAAAAATGAGTTAAATGATCAAAGGCCTTCTATACTCATTTGACATGTTTGCTCAATGTAAAGAAGGGCTATGCCACTCTTGTTGTAACAGGTACAAATTCAATTACTGAAATTTCGGAATTATGACCCTAGTGAGCTCCTACCTTACCTAGGAAATTTTCTCCCAAATTTTCCCAGTATATCCTTAATTTCATGGTCGACATTGCAGTAATTAAGTTTAAAAAGTTAGGAAAAATAATTTGAAACTCACTAAAAATATTTTTACACTACATTCCTTAGAGTTGAATTAAAGTCCCCATGAGTTTTATTTTTTTTAATTTTGCAACAAGAATATGAGTTTGCAATCAATAAGTAATTTGATGAGACATTATTAAAGTAAAATAATTCCTCTCTTCATCAGTACAGTGGTGCTAGAAAATCGTATTAGTGAGAGGGTAAGCATACATCTCCCCCAATCCACCCGCTCATCACTCATCTGATCACCTGAAACGAGGGAAGTATTGCTTACGTGTCGGTCTAATGGAGACGTTTTAGGTGTGTACACATCTGCTGGTAAATGTTCAGTCTGATTTAGCATATGAAGGAGCATACAGACCCGTGGTGATATGAATGAAAATGGTAGTTGGGGACCAATTACTAAGCAGATAAATGGTTTGAGTATAAAGTGCTAATGTTTCGCTGATTAATACGTTTTTTGCATTGCAGTTAATTCCTAGTTTCCTAGCATTTTTGAACCTTGAAAAAACTCTTCTCTAAAAAATAAGTTTTCCCGTTGCTTTTGGGAACATACTTGCATTACCAATTAGATTTTGTGTGAGAAAATGAAAATGTGTGCTGACGCATGGCATCATACTGAGGTTAGAAAGGAGTTATTGCAACATATACGTGTTGAAATTGCATTAAAAGTTTTTATGCATATTTTATTGTACACTTTACTTTCTTTTAATCAATACTTATCATTGAGGCTATCTATAATTGTGAACAATATCAGAAATTTAGAAAAAAGCCTTGAAAGTATACGGTTCTAGCCTGTAAAAACGTACTTAGCAAGATAATGCAAGCGAAATACGTTGCAATTGTATTTTATGCAAATCTGATTTTGCTCTCCACGTACCCTTTCCATTTAAAAATTCCGATTTTTTCCACAACCAGATTTCCATGACATCTCGCCATCTCAACGTACACTTAAAAGTGACCAATACGTCAAAACCATAGTTTTGAAAAATAGAAATCCCTTTTTCGTCAAAAGTATTATATTAATTTACAAAACCACTACCGAGATTTTTACACTCATTAGTAGCGACGGCAAATTACTCGTATATTTACTCTATATAAAATATTAACTGTGATTGTATTGCAGAATATTTATTCATAATATTAATTTTTTAACGATTTTATTGCTCCGTGATTGAGACTTCATATTCCCTTCTTCTACCAAACCATAACACATTATGAGTACAATAAAGACAATCACAAACATCCGTACTCTATATGGACGAAAACCCACCCAGTCGGGACTCGAACATGCGACCTCTTGCCTGGCGTTACCTCACGGCAACAAGGGCCAGCAAAAGGGAGTATAGTGGATAAATAGGTGACCCCTCCGTCACCTCTACATGTGTCACAATTCTCAAATACGGCGGATGAAGTGTCAGAAAAGACTATGAAGTAGAATAAGTTAGAATTATAAAGCTGAGTATGATAGCGTTGCCCGTTATGAGCTGTCATTTTCAACGTATTCGTGTATGTGTTGGCAATAATAAGACAGGCATGGAAATAACTGGAAATAGAATTTAAATTAGATGGGGGATCCATAATTTCAGTTAGATCTGCAGATGATCAAGCTTTAGTTTCAGTTAACCAGGGGATAGCAAGCATTGCTGAGTGAATTGCGAATTCAGTTCGTTTAGTATGGTATGAGACTACGTATAAATAAACTAAGGTTATGAGATTTTCCATAAAGAGCAAAGATAAGATATTAAGATAGGAGTTCATTTGATAGAGCGGATGAAACAGTTTATCTATGGGCGAAATCTTTTCGCCCAATATGGTGAAAGTTATAAAAAGAGGAATTGCGTTGTTCAAAGAAGCTTTATTCGAAGGGAGAGTAATGATAAGGACGTTAAGTCAGAAACCTAAGGAAAGACCATTGAATTTTTTTGTATGAAGTATGATTGGATACGGCTCGGAAGCTTTGACGTTCAACGAATATGCGTGGAGGCTATTGAGACGTGGACTTTGAGAAGAATGAGCAAGCTAAAATGAACGGATGAAAAATTATAAGAAATGAGGGCAAGGCATGGTGTGGGAGGGGAGAGAGTCGTTGGGAGAAATCATTAGTTAACCGGAAAGATGGGTACAGATCACTTTGATTGGCGATGGAATGATTATTTTTACAAAGGGGAGGACGTTAGGTAAGCAAGACTTTGGAGGGGGGGGGGGAGGAAATAATAGATAGATATGGATAGGGGTCTTCATTTGGGCGAAATTGAAACTAAATGGCCCTTTCGTCTATTTAGTCCATGATACAATAATACTTGTAGGCATGCTACGTATATGGAATAGGAGGCAGGATGTATTGTAAAATGTTTTATTGTAGACTGAAGTGCCACCTTTGGTCTTCTTTAGTAAGGCTAAGAAATGTAGGAGTGTAGAGTCTATGCCCACCAAAACCTACCTTAAAATGGCGCATATTCCACAAGGTATTTGACGCTTCTTTAGCAATCGTAAAAACAGAATGCGATATGTTCCTCTATTACAGTTTTATGACTGCACCCAACTCTATATCGCCCAATTAAGGATCCTATTTTATAACGATTTTCATGACTGCATGAATTGCTGCATATACTAAGATTGCAATGAATCATATATATAAAAACAATTTTATATTTTTTAAATATTTTTAATGAAAGCTAAAATATGATCGAAATTGCCAAAAAAATTGCAATTGTGGCATGAAATAAAAACTGTCTTTTAGGGAATAATCGCCGATGGCCGTAGGAGTTAAGAAAATGAGTACCTTTAATTAATTTTCAACTTTATCATTTGACCAAGATCGCAATTTTTTGTCATTTTCGTATTTTTTAATGAAATAAGCTCTCCTAGCCGTACATTTTGATCGATCTTCGTATAACGCAACGGGTCATTTCGTTTCACAGAGTTCGCCAGTTTGCGTCATAACCGTACGCCATAGAGCGATCTTATTTTCGAGAGCCATAAAGTAACTTCCATTACGTGCGGCATTCCCATGAACTGAACTCCAGCGTAACAACAGTGACAGGTTTACGACGCCACCATATAAATATGCACATATCAACCGTCAAGACTCATTCTCTCGGCATTGATAGCACCACCATGAAATAAAATGTACATCCTCGACGGTTCGGAGAGTTTTGAGTGACATGTTCCACATTCGCGAATGCAAAATGGAATGCATCCTATCCTAGTGCAACGATTTGGAATCTAAGGAGATGAACGATCACGCGCATTTCTCATTTCACCGGCCATCTCACCCGTCTTTATGTCCATCTGACCCTATTGGTGAATTCCGCAATGGTAGCGCCACTTACTGCTATGAACATTATTTTCTACAAGATTGGTGTTGGAGAATATTTGATAGGGATTCGATTAAACTACGACAACACAATACTAGAGGTGCAACAAATTTAATTTATAGAACACGAAAATCTATGATTTGAAATCAATACAGACAATGTAATATGTCTTGATTAACCGCAAACATTGGCCTGAAGTTCACTTAGATAACCGTGGTCCATGTGGCAATGATATAAATCCAGCTGATGTACACTTAAATGATAGAAAATTCTATTTATTTTTTTTGTACGCATACTAAACATCTTTTCAGGAAGACACAGTGCTGATCTACATCGTCCGTCCCAGAAATATGTAGAATAATTCCGTAGGAAAAAAAATGATTGCACATCAAAAACATTTTTCAAAATAGCCCCCTTGTAGATCGACGCACTGATAGCAGTGCGTCTGCCAGTCGTGGTAAGCTTCCTGGAAGACGTCCACGGGAATATCTCTCAGACGTTCTTGACGTTATCCAGGGTTCCAAAATGGTTGTCTTTCCAGCTCCTTTTATTTCTCAGGGACAAAAAGAAGTCCGGTGGAGTCACATCGGGGCTGTAGTGAGGCCGGCCAAGCGTTAACAGCTTGATTTTGGCCAGGTATTCGGTAACGAGGAAAGCGGTGTGAGACTAGGGTGCGTTGTCTTGGCTTGGTCGCCTCCAGTTAGCAAACATCTTCCTTTTGTCACGTTGCACTCATTTCCGCAGCATTTCGAGGAATTCCATGTAATACTTACTGCTCACTGCCTGCCACTGAGTTACAAGCTCTTAGTGAAATACGCCTTTTGAGTCGAAGAAGACGATAGGAAAAAGATTTACTTATTTTGGGAACGCGCTGCAACTATGTATCGAGAGTCATGACATGGGAGTTTGATTCAGAGCCCTCGAGTTAGCTGCTACCGGCTAATACCAAGATAAAATTAACTGCATCTCAAACATGTGTACACGCTTTATCTATTGAAAAATATTGTGCCGAATAAATATCTCCACCATTTGTAAGGGAGAGGGGGTATAGGGAAATGACCAGACAAGAAAAGTTCGCGCGATGACACCACGGGATTTTGAATTAATCCAAATCAACATCCCATCTTGCAAATCCCCGCGAAAACTTCTGAGGATCAATAGCTCCTTTTTGGCACATGCAGTTACACCAACTGACCGTCATAATATCCCCTACTAATGTGGTAATCGGATAAATTAATTTCATCCATTTCAGCGTTGAATTAGAATAATATACCATTATTAAACGTGTGTTTACTTAAGAAGGCACAGTACTGAATCATTCACTCTTGTGACATCGATAAAATATGAATAATTACAAATTTTAAAGTTTAAATCACAAGCCCACCTGGGTTAAGGAGGTGGGCATGCAGAACATTGAGGAAAATAACATGCTAGGGCAGGAAGGTTGGCGATGAAGTTTTTTAAGTATCGAGGAAGAAGAGAGCAATTTGCGACGCTTAATTCGAAGCAAAACAAGATAAATGGATTGGGGTGACATTCGGACGCATTGGGATGTTAAATGCACGCCATAAAACGAAGAGTGCTATGCAAATGGCAAATGAGGAGATTGAGTTTTATGAATGGTGGGTGGAAAAAGGAAGAGTTGAACGAGAAAATAATAGAGAAAACACAAGAGGAAGTAATACATGTGGTTGTTGAAGTATGTTCAAAATCTACTTTTAATTATCGACCACTCTGACGAGATTATTTTATTGCATTCTAGGTTCGAGTGCGTGGGTATACGAGATATAAATATGTACATCAATTGTTCGAGTTACGGTGAAACTTTTTTTCGCTTGTGATCTGCTCGATTCTACCTTCCTCATTTACCGTCTTTTATAAGTGTTCCAATCCTTTTTTCTTGTATCTGTATCCATATCTATGTAATTGGATGCATGTATACACGCATGTATCGTAGCTATTTACGGCGCAGAAACGTGGTCATTGAAGCAGGAGAATAGACGTATATTGGAGGCTTTTGAATTGTGGGTGTAGAGAAGAACGGACAAGGTGAAATGGACAGAGAAGAAAACAAATGAGGAAGTACTTGGTATGGTGGGCGAAGAGAGGGGTTTGTTGGGAGAAATCCTATGGAAGCAGGAAAAATGGATGAAGGGGGTATTGACCGGCAGTGGGATGTTGAAAACTGTGATAGAGAGGAGAATGTTAGACAAACCAGGAAAGGGCATAAACAGGATTGGGATGTCGGACGGGATGAAGGGAAGAAGGAAGTACCGAGAGATGAAGAGGGGTCTGAGGTAGAGTAGGATGATGGACTGTGTTTCGTTAGGAGTCACAAAATATTTATTTGGTATTCGTGTCCATTCAAAAACCTACGTTAACCTCTTTGCTTGGCGCAGTTTTCTGTACATATATTTATATAGAGAGACCGATAGTGGAAGCGGAGGCCCTGGAGGTCCTCACGGCGGCCCACCACGCGGCAGCAGTGGCACCACCCAATATAGATTTGATAATATACACGGACAATCAATCTGTTATGTATTGATTGACTGAAGGCAAGGCTCTTATTATGTATGTGTTGGATATCAAACAATTGTATCTTATGTTAATAAAAGGACAGGTACGAGAGGTAGCCTGGAGGTATGTCCCCTCGCTGGAGAAGGACCGTCCTGCCTCCCTATGCCATGTCGGGCTATGATTCGCCATCAACCGGCATGGTATATAGGTGAGACGAAGCCTGGAACGAACAGTCAGTCGAAATCTCGTAAAGTTAGCAGACCTGCCTCCAGTTCTCTCTGCAAAAACATTTATATAAAAATGAATATATATATATATATATATATATATATACATATATATATACATATATATATATACATATATATATATATATTCATTTTTATATTTTTAAACGCAAAATACCAAAGCGGCTAATGTCGACTGAAATCTTATCCATCAATAGGAGTGAATGAGAGTTTTAAAACGAGGCTAAGCACTCGTGTCTCCCGAAAAAGATGCAGAACTGGCTGGCTTTTTTTTCACAAGAATTTTCATGGAGAAGTGAAGGGCATGGCTTCAAAGAGATTTATATTATAATAAAGAGGTGTACGCTGGGAAACGTGAATTGTTTTTGCAACCAGAAATAAGCAGATCTTTCGTCATGGAATCATAAGTATCTCACCATCACATACACAAGTTATGAATAGACTGAAATAGGATATTTTATTCTTTATCGCAAACCATTGTTTGTCATGAATTAATTTTTTATACTGGATTACATTAACCTAGGGAACGAGGAATTATCTCAAGCGTCATTATATTAGAATTCTGAGCGCTTGGATGGCAAGGAGATTACAGATTAAATTCAAAACAGAAATACCAATTAAAATTCGAATGACGCCTAAAGCACGGTATTCCAGGCTGCAGGTGTGGTTCTATTAACAAAATAGGCGACTTCCGAAGATGGGCATCTGGTGAGAAATTATACCCTGAGCAATTTACATTTCAAGCGTCTTTGCTCACTCATGCATTTGCCACCCCAATGATTTCTTAACTTTGAAATAACTTCTTCTAATCTTTTCTTGATTTGCTATCAAATTTTAAATCAATTATTTAAAAAGATTACGGGGGATATAGACATTATATACATTGATGGACATTAACTCCTCGTTGCTCGATCCAATACTTGGTAGGCCTTTGGTTTTTTAACTGGCCAAGTTTTCTAACTTACTAAGGTCTTCAGGGTTCTACACGATAGTTCCTATCAAAAGACCACATGGCACAAACACGCGAACAGGAAAGAGAATCCATCTTGCATGCATTGGCCGTTAATTTCGATAGAACCGATTATAAGACACGTTAATAAGTACCCTGGTTATCAAATCTTTTCTCGTCATTTCTCCTGATGGAAATTAATTGCTGGCACTACGCCAAAGACCAATGCATTAAATATCACCTCAAATAAATTTAAATTTTCCATTAATCTTAAAAGAATTGATTATTTAATAGAACATAAAAACAGGCATAGCCAGAATGCGAGGAATAAACGACTCCAGAAAAACCACCTGGTGAAAAGCGGATCACACAGTATTGTAAGATTTTTAATACGGGTTACCCTTTTGTAAGTCTTGGAACGATATTAAGTGTTAATCTTGGATAAACATGAGAGTTGCCTCAGAGGAAGCCTTCTTACGGTGATATGACGTAGCAATAATTAACCGATTCAGTGAAGTGGAAATGTTAACAAATATGATGAACTCATCAAATGTCGCTTAAAGATGTATTGCATAATGAGTGTCTTATCTTTATCACTACTTCAAAAACTATTTTCAACGAACTGGAGGATAATTCAGAATGAAGTCGACGTATGTCGGACGAAAGAAACATATTTTTTTAAATGGCTCCTGAGTACTTTAACTCGGTACTGTTTGGGGCCGTCGCCATCACACTAAGAACGAAGGCTCCACCTCTGAGGTTGGTTGAACAGAGTACTTCAGCTGGACTGAGTATTTGATTCATTCGGAGGGGCAACCTTACACGGAAACAGCCCACGAACTCCCCTCTGTTAAATTTTTGCCATCATTTAAATTACGAATTCTTAATGGGTTCTTAACATATTGATTGCATATAATTTTTGGTAACTCATGCCCGGCGTTAAATCATTACCCTC
Organism: Hetaerina americana; assembly: GCF_022747635.1. Taxonomy (NCBI): domain Eukaryota; kingdom Metazoa; phylum Arthropoda; class Insecta; order Odonata; family Calopterygidae; genus Hetaerina; species Hetaerina americana. The sequence continues at coordinate 6,870,437 of NW_027286741.1, forward strand.
TTACACACCCTAGCCCGGTTTGCACAAGAGTTCCATGCACTCAGTGGGGTGAAAGTGTGGTATTTGCGATGGCGGCAGAGAGGCAAAGGGGGGCACCCTTTCCGATCCATTCAATCGCTGCCTGAGATGGTGACGGGGAGGTGGGTGGGGGGAATGGAATATTATGAGACATTTAACAAACAGTGTAGTAGCACAGATGTGGTTGACTGCTGATTCAGGTGGAGCATTACTGATAAATGACGAGTTCCCCCCTTCTGCCCGCCCCCCGCGTTAGGGGTGTAAAGTGTGGGAAGGGAGACAGAACGTCGAAGGAGACCGAATCGACCGCCAATCAAAACAAAACTCCCTAAGAATGCAATAAAACCATCGACCAAATAAATTCAACGCCCGTTGTGAGTCCGCGGCGGACTGATATTGAAGTTAATTCATAAAAAAAACTACGACGCTGCATGCCGTTTTAGTTTTGGAGGCAACCCCTGACATTTTAAAATCCCTCTATTATCGACTTTTGAGGTTGACTCTTAGGTCATTATTACCAGTTATCGAATCCAGATTAACATTTATCGAGGGTGGAGTCGGTGAGGGAGGAGCAGGTGGAGAATTCCATGTAAGTCGGCAGTAAGTACACATACATTGGTCTCTTGGATCATGCATATAAAATTCGGGAAATAGATGCCAGAACTAGCCGACTCAAGGACTCCTTCTTCCCACGGACAATACGGGATAGAACTGCAGGGTTATAGATAGCAAAAATTCCACTTGCCACCCTCAGCGTCTAAAAAATAGTTAGTTGTATTTAAATGCATGCTCTTGCACTAACCTTATGTGTTTTGTTATAATAACCCATTCTTTCCGAATGACCTCATTCGTGTTCTGTTCATCTGTTTTTAAGTCTCTTTCCTTTCAATCCCTCGTCCCTCTTCGCGGGGGCAAATTCCTGCTACCTGCAACGTTGGGTCGCATTCCCTGCCTTTTAGAGACTCTTTGGGGGTAGAGTGTTTCGTGGTGCATTTTTATATGGTAGTGATGTTTCAATTTCTTGCTTGTTGTTTCCTGGCTTCCGTGTTGTAGGATGGCTTTCGTGCTGCATCATGGGGTGCAGTTTTTTAGTTGTTTTGCGGTATATGTGTTTGCATGAGTATTGGATGAAGGGATTTTTGCATGAGTGTGTGCGCTGCTGTGGGTGTAATTTTCCGTGTTGTTTTTTATCATGTGGTATTTTTCCTTTTTACGGTTGGTGATCTAACACCCCCCGCCACACGCCCTTGCGGCGGCTTGCGGGGTATTATGTAGATGTAGAAGTAAGTATTTTGAAGAAAAATCGCACAGAAAAGGCATTTGCAGGAAGATGAGAATTGTGGCAGGTGCATGCAGAAAACATTTGAAGAAAAAATTAATAAAGGCTTTCACGTGGAGCGGGAAGCTTTATGGATGGGAGGCTTTATTTTGGAACAAGATGATGACCATAGATTGGGATGCTTTGGAGATGTGTGGGTGTGGTAGAAAATAGAGACAGTTAGTTGTAAAGAGGGGAAATACAAACAACACAATACAAAAGGTTCTAAATAGGGTGGGTGAAGAGAGGAAGTTGTTACTAGGGGAAATCTAAAAATGCCAAAAAGGTTGAAGGAGGAAATATTGAAATGGTAATAGTATGCTTAAAGCCATGATAGAGGGGAGAAAGTAAGAAAAGTGGAGGAGAGGAAACAAGATTGGAGTAATTTTTAGATAGTATAACGTGATGAAGAAGTTAAAAAGATATGAAATAGGAAGTTCTCACGATGCTTAGAAATTAATGGTCGTTAGGGACTGAGCGAAACTTAACTTTAAAATATGCAGAATGCCTTAATTTATTGATAGTTCGCCGAGCAAGAAATAACAAATGAGTAAAAAACATAACCACTAACTGCTGACCGTGTTTAAAATAAATGTCAGAACTGCAAATATTTTAAACTTCGAAAGTCAGCAATCAGCCGAGTATACCTTCTTTGACATTTCTCGATATAATAGGGCACCCAATTCACACGTCCAAAATACGACATTTTAGCAGTATTCCAGGAGATATTACCACTCACGATATGTTTTCTGGATGAATTACTAAATTAAATTATAAAAATTCTGAATTTTCTTCAGTTCCTTTGGATTAGATTCATAAAATGAGTTATTTAATTCAAGTGAATAACTTTTCGGGACACGAAACATTATACAGTTAGGGTCTATTTTTATCATTTTACTGCGAGAAATGTAGCGTCCAATTATGTGCGTAGAGGGAAAATACCGGTTGAAGCAAATAAAGATACAAGGACATTTTAGAAGTCTTTGGTTTAATCAAATTCAAAGGTTTTGTGCCGGGTACTAGATCATGGAATTTGCGTTCCTCGGCAATATAGGCGAAGCACAAACCGAGGCACTCAAATGCAAAGCGAAGAGGGTTTTTAATTCCTGGCACGCTGAGTAAAACCTCCCGTGATCACATGATAAATGGAAAGTCTTCCCTCGCTGCAGTTGGGAGGGATGGATTTTTACAAAGGAGGACGAGCGGTCAGCGCAGTGGACACTTAATGGATCTCGGACATTCACAGCCGAACGCCTCGGGTGTATGAAAAAAAAGGCTCGTTAAATCGGCGTAAAAATACGGTTTCTTTCTCTCGCATCGTCATCCGGTCCGTACAAATTCCGTTCATTTTCATCCGCGGTCACGTGAATCTCCCTCTGATTTATCTCAGTTTCCTTCCTCCATTCCCTTTTTTTATATATTTTATTGCACGACCTCACTCTCACCGATCCAAGCGGGGCTTTCACAAAAAATGATATTAAAAATCCCTTGAAAAGTTTCAAAATCCCTGTGAGTCCGGCTAGTGAAACTGAGCTCCTGGTTGTTTGAGAGAAGGGTTTTTTTTTCATTTCTCTCCCTCTCATATTCATGCGGAGTATATAGTGAGCTGGGGGTTCATACATTGGACAGCGATGAAATATTGCTCGGATCAGCCGAGCGATTGACTCCATCCGAGAGCTCAAAAAACATATATGTTTCGGATTGGTTAGTTTTAGGATGGGTTCGCACAGAGGCGATCACGATGAAGGATAGTAGACGGGTAGATGCCGCACCAAACTCGCCTAGGGCCAAAGAATCGGGTGGATCACGACAGTAAATTAAAGCATCACGCGGACCACACCTTCAAGTGGTACACGTCGACTCGTAATTGGTGGGGTAGCTCAAGTGATGCCTCGAAACACTAAGAAAGTGGTATCCAGGCCTGCACGAGCCTCTCATTTAAGAGCAATCATGTTTTTATTCGCATCATTTATTTTGTTTAATTCTAAAACACTATGTAAAATTGTTGCTTGCATTTAAAATTCATAAGTGGTAGACGTTTAATTAACTTGATTCGAGACTAACGTCAGATAGAGCCACTGCAATTTTTAACTTGCTCATTTCGCCTACTCTTGCTTCTTGCAATAAAAACACTTTACCAGAAAGATTCTTCCGCATTGAAAAATCGGAAACGTGAAATGTTTACTAAATTGTAACATCGAAATAGATCTGAACAAAAAATGAGAATTTAGAATACATTTCACGTTCATTTTTGCATGACAATCGCGCCTTTGCAGGGGGATTCGCGAAACCCAGCGTAAGAAGGATATTTAACGTAAAAGTTTTCTATCGCCAACGTGCGAGTGGGATCCAATGAATTTGTGAATACTTCGAATGGCTCTCTTCAAGTTATTCGTTGATAATCTCATCTTATAGTGGCAGTACTGTGGATGTTAATTTTTACTTTAGTAATAGCAGTAACTGGAGCTCCGAGTCCACATTCATTTGAACTCATCTTTCTCACATCTTAAAACATATTAAGCCACATTCTACATATACTATAGAAAAGAAATGGCTTTTCTCAAGCTGTCTTTGGTATTGCATAGACTTCGACTAATAATTGTTTTTTTTCGCGACAGCAATATTTCAAATCAACTTCGCGTGTTACCTCTATTATTGCGTAGACAAACTGAACTTAATTCAAATTTCAACGGCTACCACTGACGCAATGCTAGGGTACTCAAACTTAATTTAAAGATCTATTTAACTTCTCAAAAAGAATTTCCTAGTTTTTTGGTTAAATATGCGTTTAGAGAAAATGTCCTTTTGGGAATACTAAGCTGAGTAGCAGCGGGAAAGTTATAAATTACAATAATCCAAACGTGTTGACTTTAATCACACTTTTAGACCAATAAGGACTTACATAAAATTAGAAGAATCAAAACTTTTTGTGCAGAAGGAAGTGAGCTAGCAAGGCCTTAACCTAAAGAAAACTGAAAGAAATTTCTTAAAGAAATGAGTTTTTGGTAAACAATGGAAAATGTGGTGTGCTTTGTACTGTGCAAGACAATTTAATAATTGAGTTTAATACTTATGTTAAAATGATTGAATATCAAATAGCAGAAACAATGAAGCATTTCCTCAAAGTTACAAGTGTCTATTTGATCAATTTCATTTTTTATGACAACGTAGATTATGTTGGTAAATGGGGGCCGAGGCATTTTTCTATTTAGAATTGTATTAAGATATTTGTAATAATCGAGATACCGAACACGGAATTTTTAATTTACAGAAGAAATGAAAACACCTTAAAAAATATCGACCCGCTGCACTTTGTTCCACCAGTATGCATTAAATGTACAAGGGAACATTTGGCCTGAATTTCCCTCTAACAAAGTCCTCAGTCTATCACTGTGGGAATTCTCACCGATGGTCCGTCGCATTGTACATGGGAATGCTTTCTTTCATATGCCGACAAAGCTGTAAACACATAGAAGATACCATAGGTGCGCTACCATTAACCAATGTGGAACCCCTTCTGCAAACAAATTAACAGTGAATGTAGATACAAAAGAAGAACTGATGATGTGAACACATTACAGTCTATCTTTCAGATTTGAATCCATATGTTTAAAGACCTTACCCTTTGTTGACCTGGCCGATTATAAGGTCGAAAAAAAAGAAATATATAAATTTAGCCGAGAGCAGTCCACCCGCTTAGGGTAGGGTTTTTAATATACCCTGGAAATACGCGCAGCATTACTGTAGCTCCTAATATCAGTCCATGGGGGAGGGTGAATTCAGGGAAATATCCACAGGTGATGAGCAAACTAATCCCCTAAGATTATCCCGCATGGAAGGGGAGATATTTACTCCAAGGAGCAAAGATGGGCCCTGACTTTTATCTCGTTTTGTTGCCTCACTTTTGAGATTTAAGACGCCCGTCTTTGCAGAGCTTACTCTCCCACCGTTACGCGGGTGAACATATCTGCAGCCACTTCAACCCGCAGCCGACGCAGCAGAAGAACTCTCTCTCATTTATTTCTTTTTCGACCCATAATATTTTAATTCTCGACTCTGGCGAAATCTCGTCATGAAAGCAAATATGACGCCCTCCCTAAACCGCATCCCACAATTGAGCGCTTCCTTGAGCATCTGGCGCACCCGCACTCGAGCGCTGGACCGCACATGGTGACCCGGCGCCGCGCAGCCCTGGAAGACGTGAGGACATAGAAATGGTAAGCCCGCTGCGGGATCCTTCCGCAAAGGGAAGTCTGGGATTCATTCAGGGTGTTTCGGCGCCATCGTCTTCGTGCGTGGGCAAGAAATATCTCAGGGAGCTTCTCTACCTTCGGAAAAGATTAAAGCTCCCAATCAGATTAAATCCCTCACCCAAGTAGTTTTATTTGTGTTGTATGTTGATCGAGCGTTATTTAATAACGATTAATTTATTAAAGCGTATTTATAATAATGTTTTGCATTCTTTTCTAAAGAAGACGCAGTATTCTTTAGCATTAAAAATGCGAAACTATTGATCGCTACAATAAATCAGAACAGGAAACCAAATCATTAAAAGATTAAATTTGGTGCACCTGCGTTTCATTTTTACGTATTTAATAACATAAAGAGTCCAATATTTTCAGATTAATAGTACGTAATTCACGGAGAAATTTATGAAACAATGCAGCCACAGAGGGAGTATTTGCGAAAATATGATTCGATTACTAGGTTTCGTAGCCACCAAAAATGATGAGAGGAATTATTCTTATCTGAAACGACATTAAAGATTTTATCTATTGAAATAAGCATAATTTAAGGTTACCCTAAATTGAAAAACTCACTCGTACCACTTGCATGTTTGATCAAACTGACGGTGTGCGACTTTCCCCCAAGCAGGAACGAGACATCTGCATGGCCACACTCCCACACGTGGGATTGGGCTATGAAAGAGGCCATCAACTTATTTCTCTCTTCAGGTGCACCTTACTTATTTTTCGGGAGAACACGTCCCTTCTTCCAGATACATGTGAATATAATTCCGTGAGACGATTATTAAATATACGAGGGAGAGAGCACTTTCAAGGGAACGGGTCGCCTGCCAGAATACCCTTTGAGACGCCCCCTTTTATGCATGCAGTGTACTCGACAGGTTCACCCTCTCCTCCATTTAACCTCCGGAACCATTCGATCAGCGCGCGTCCCCCTTCTCCCCTCCCGCCCCCGGGCGATTTGAAACACACCCACCCCCCCGTGCTCCCTCCCACGTGCAACCTATTCCCTCATCCACATTTTTATGACCGTCTCCAAACTTTTGTCCCACCCTCGCTCAACTCCCCCACCCTTTCCCTCCCTCGTGACGTCCTCGCTCCTCCCCCGCACCTCCCCACCTACACACCGCCGCGACCCCCTCCTTAACCTCTACGCCACGAAATTGGGCCCCTCCCCCAAATCCCTCACAAACACACCCTACTGCTCATTCCGACGCACGCCACCCCGAAATACACGCACACGTATAAATATATATATATATATATATATATATATATATATATATATATATATATATATATATATATATGTACATATACATATACATATATACACACACACATATGTGTATATGGGATACAGGCTGGCGTCTCCGTGTCCGTCTATCGTAAAAAGGGGAACAGGATGGGCGGGAGCCTGTTGGGGGGCGGGGGAGAGTTTAGTGCCGCGCCGTGTGTGTGTCTGTCAGGCGGTGTGTGAGCAAAATAGGGGGTGGGTGCGGGGGAAGGAAGGACGACAGGGGGACGAGACGGAGCCCAGGCGACTCGGTGGGGACATTAGTTTGGGGTGGAAATGGCGTGGAAGATGGCGTATTGGAAATGGCCTGAGAATTACTGGGCGGGTGAGGGGAGAAGGGGGAGGGTAGGGAGGGCGGGGAGGGAGTCGAGAGCGGCAGGTTTAAAGGGGAAACGCGGTAGGCTACTCTGGAAAGTTCCAAGAGAGCCCGGGCGTATTTAAAAAGGATAGTGATGCATGTAATGACTGTAGAAATAAACGGCAATAACAAGAGTGAAAAAGCATTGGTTACTCAAACCTAAAATATAACCAGTAAAATGAATGCATTTGGGCATTAAAAGAATAACTAAACATGCAGATTAATATATAAATATTATAAAATTTCGCCAATCATCCATTTACTGTGATTTCATGTATTAAGACAATTCTCACTCGAGAAATCCCAATAGTCGTTCTTAATGGGCTGCAAAAGGGACACATAAAAAAGTCCACAAGGATGTTCTTATTGTATCAACTTTTTTGCCATATTTTCCGATTAAATATGCAACCTAAGTTTGGGCTGTCAGTTCAAATTTTGAAAACTATTTTGTAAAGAAAAGTTAATGTTTATCAATTCAAGAACACTTTTGAAATATCAAATGATATTTTTTAGAGGTGCCGCCAGTATCACCCCATCAAAGCACCGTCTGGCCAAGGAGTTGGCCAAGAGAGCCAGTTAAATAGCTCTACGAGTAATCGTTGAACTCTCCACTTGTCCCAGGTAGCGAGTCCTCGCGATGATAGAAGCGCGTCTAATCGGAATACGAACTCGTCAAGCACGGGGTCAGCTGCCTCGTGCACTTTGGGCCGCATGGTAAAAATGATCAATCGATCCTAAGGATAACTCGTCAACTTTTTGAGTAGGGATGATCGTTGCGCTTTACAAAATCAATCCCTTTACTGCTTATTTAACTATTTAAATAAATAGCATACATCGTAATAAACAGAAGTGCAGTACTACAGTACAGTATTTCTGTTTCTTCCGATGAAGACGGAGCTAAATTCCGTCGAAATACTCAAGAAATTACGTCTGAGTGTTCTTTTTATGTGTTCTTATATTGTTAGTTGCTGTCCAATTTTTTTCTTCAACATTTCCGTGTTATTTCGACGAAATCATAAATAATATAATAATATAAATCATAAGTACCATATATATACATATATATATATATATATATATATATACATTAGAATGTACAATATATATTTATTCAAATGGATATAGATGCAAGGAAAAGGGATAGGAACGCGTATAAAAGAAAGAAAAAGGAATGGTCGGGAAGGCGGAATTGAGCAGATTACAAGCACTGAAATGTTTTCTTGAACGGGAGTTGAAAGATAACAGGACAGTTTACGTTTCCTCCCAGCCAAGAACACTTTTTTTCGCTTGTAATCCACTCGAATCTGTCTTCACCACCATTCCTACATTTGTCTTTAATCTACATCTACATCTGCATCAATACCCTGCAAGCCACCAAAAAGGTGTGTGGCAGGGGGTGCAGCACCAGGAGGAAAGGGTAAGGGATGAGGGGGTTAGTGTTTTTCAAATGGATGGGGAAAGGTAAGGGGAACCTGCAAAAAAATTATATAAAATATATATATATATATATATATATATATATATATATATATATATATATATATATATAATCGTATAACCATGCGCAGTCGCTACCTTGTAGGTTAATACTTATTATGTCGAGCCGGCTCCTGGGGGATTTCGATTACAAGATCGTCTTTAATCTACATCTACATCTACATCTACATCAATACCCTGCAAGCCACCGAAAAGGTGTGTGGCAGGGGGTGCAGCACCAGGAGCCTGCCTTTGTCTTTAATATGCGTTCCCATCCCTTTTCCTTGTATGTATTTCCTTGTGAATGATAAAGTGTTCGCCATTTGATGGTTTTCCGTGTTGGAATGTGGAATGTATATACGACCAATATTTTAAAAGAAATTTAACGGACAGATTCGCACAAACACCTAGAATTCTTCGAGGTACTGTCCTTGTTTCTTTACACATTTTTTCCAGCGACTCCGACATGACCGGTTCGCGTCCTAAAAGGCGCCTTCGGGGACCTCTCGTAACGCCTTCCTCACGTCTGATTGGATCTCTTCTATGGACGAAAGACGGATTCCTTTCAGGTCTACCTTACTCCGAGGGGACAAAAAGAAGTCTGCCGGGATGACGTCAGGACTATAAAGGTGGAGTTTGGAGCCACTTTGGGGCTAGGAGTTTGGCCAGGAACTCGCGGACTCGTAACGTGTTGTGGCAAGGCGCGTTGTCGTGATGGAGTTGGCAGTAGCGGAGACGTATTTTCTCGTCCTAATGACTCTTTTTCGGAGTCTTTCCAGCACATCCACGACGTAGGCAGTTTCAACTGGCTGTCCTTGAGGAAAATACTCCCTATGGACCACTCCTTTCATGTCGAAAAAGACAATGAGAATTGTTTTCACTTTTGATTTGCTCATTTTGTTTTTTTTGCGCTCGTATTTACTCTATTTATTCCACTCATCACTTAAAAAGACCTAAGATTTGGTTTTCGCAAAATTCAACTGGATTCCAACGTAGAAGTGAAAATGCATTCATTTTCCTACCTCGCGTCACACATCCCTCATGTCTCAATGTTCCGGATTATCACGCATTACTTGAAATTCTCTAATAGTAATCCTCCACTAACATGCTATATCTCCCTCTATACCAGTGAAATAACCCATGAAACAACCCCACGTTAAATTGGGACAAATCAAACCAAAATATTTGAACTCCGTTTGAAGTCAAAGCCTGGTCCAAATATTGGTAAAGTAGGATTGTTATGGCCATCTCAAGTTATTAAAAACCATAAACACAGAAATCAATCCGAAGGTTCGTTTGGTAGGTGATGGCAGGGTTCACTCAGTACTAAGCCCTATTTATGGTGTGTGAAATTTACACATCAGGGTAGGGGGGCCAGTTCCTTTCCCTGTGCCGGGTATCGTACCCGAAAAATCACATAGCTTGGGAAGGAGCTGCAGGTGCTCAGAGAGGCTTGCCTGGGAATCGAACCGGTCCGTAGTCCAACACTAAACCCCCTGGACTACCGTCACCTACTTCATGCTATTAAATAAAGGATATTGAACAAACATTTGAGTTATAACATAACTTCCAAGGATTACAAGGTCCGTCCCAAAAATAAGTATAATTAACCTGGGGAAAAAGTTTATTTCAGATCAATGTACAAATTGCTAAAATTCTTCATAAGAACACCCATATGTATCGACACACCACGCCTGCACCTCCGCCAGTTGTGGTATGCTTCCTTTAAGGCATCAATTGGAATTTCGTTCAGGCACCTCGTTATGGCCACTATGACATAATCCAGTGGTCTAAAATGGTACTCAATGGGGTTTTACTTGGGTCGTACGCAAAGAACCAAGTCTCGTTAACGGTAACCACCTATGCTAAAGCATTCAGGTCACTTTCACCGTGGTCCAGAAGGTCCAAGGCTATATTGTAACACAAGCAGCCTTCTAACAGCTCCTTGGGGACCATCTTGGCACACCTTATTCATTGCTAAAACTTATGTAAGAATGAAAAGCACCGTGTTTCTCTGAATATTGCACTCTCCTGCTAATATCCTGACACTTTTGGGCCAATCGGAATTGAGCATTTGTCTTAAATTTTACACATTTTCATCGCACTGTGCTGTTGATGGATATCCTGGGTATTCCTCATCGTCAATCTCCTCGTTACCCTCCCGGGGCATCTTGTACCAGCGAGAACCATTCCTCGGGACATTGCTGTATCTCTCAAACCCAGTTTTCCGGACTTGACAAACAATTTTGTTTCGTTTCTTTGCCCCATGGAACGTGGCATCGTGAATTCGTGAACCCTCGAGCAGGGGTCCGATTTTGTAGTGATTCACACTCTGTAACGGCCCATAGACTGCTGACGCGGGTCGCCTAGCTTTTCCAAGACCTTCCACCACTTTTCCCGCCACAAATCGCCCCATCCAGCCGCCCACGTTGGCGGAAAAACCTATCTACATTTTTTTGTACAACCCATATATGTATTTTTAATGCTATTACCATCTCGCATACTACCTTGATCAAAAATTTCCCGGAATTTATTCAGAAAATTAAAAATACAAGTTTATTCATCTAAATCTATATTGTCCCCTTCAAAGTAATCCCCATCGACTGCAACACACTTATGCCAGCGCTTGATCCAATCCTCGAAACATTTTTTATATTCGGTTTTCGGTATGTCCATCAGTGCTTCCTGCGATTTTTCCATTACTTCCTCTCGGCTGCTAAAACGCGTTCCCCGTAATGGTTTTTTAACTCGATTGAACAGAAAGAAGTCACAGGGAGCCAAATCAGGTGAATTCGGTGGCTGTTGGATGGTATTTGTTGCATTTTTCGTCAAAAAATTACGAATAATGATAGCACTGTGCGACGGTGCGTTATCATGGTGCAAAATCTGTGAGTGAGTTTTCTGCCCACATTTCTGGTCTCTTTCGGCGAATTGCTTCACGCAAACGTCTCATAACGCCCAAATAATACTCTTTGTTTACTGTCTGGCCTTCTGGCAAAAATTCATGATGCACTACACCGTTGTAATCCATGAAAACCGTCAGCATTGCCTTCTTTTTTGACTGAAAACGACGTGGTTTTTTTGGTCTCGGCTCATTTGGTGAACGCCATTCACTTGCCTGATGTCTGGATTGCGTGTCGTACTCATAAACCCACGTCTCGTCTCCAGTAATGATCCTTTTGATGAATGTGGGATCGGATTCAGCCTCGCAAATCATGTCTTTTGCGACGTCAACACGGTCTCTTTTTTGCATGAAATTGAGGTCTTTTGCTGCTACACGACGGAAACCCAAATCATTAACCACAATGTCTTGGGCGGATCCATAGGCAATGTTCAAGTCCTCCGCTATTTCTCTGATGGTTAATTTGCGGTTATTGACCAACATTTCTTTTACTTTATCAATTTTTTCACCGACTTTCGATGTCGATGGTCTGCCACTGCGTTCATCATCTTCGATTGACTCACGACCACTTCTGAACCGCTCGTGCCACTGGTAAACGACCGTTTTTTTTAGAGAATCGTTGCCGAAACACTTTTCCAACATTTCCAACGTCCGTGCGCCACTAAATCCGTTTTTTACGCAAAATTTAATACAAGTTCGTTGTTGCAAATTTAAATCCATTTCTGAAATTGTAAAAAATCGCCAACACACACAGAGATAGATGTACTCTAGGCTACGTAACTTTTGCAAATGTCAAGTTATGACACTAAGATTTAAAGGGAATTTCAACAACAGATGTACCAATTTAACAAAAAAAACAGAACTCAAATCGGAACGATGGGAGCGCCACACGGTGGTTATTCCGGGAACTTTTTGATCAAGGTAGTATTTGGAGTAGCAATAGTAATAATTAGTAATATTTTATTCTATTAGGGTAATGTTTTAGCTGTTTTGATACTTATAAATATATTATTAGCTCAAATGGTTTTCTTGTATCTGCACTTCACTCTCTGAGTATTTTTTCAATGTTTTATTGAGAAAACTTGATTCGATAGGGAATAAAATGGAGGGCATTCCATGTGTTTTATTGTCATGTGTCGCAGCCTATAATGAACATGGAGAAGTTATCTAGATTTTGTGTGATACTTCAATCTTTAAGATCGCTGAGTTCGCAGATTATCAAAAAGCAGGTCAAAATTGTTACTTCACAAGTGACGCTTGAGAAACTTATAACCTTGATTCCTTTGTGTTTCCCTGAAAGCCTGTTGAGTAAGGCATTTGATTTTCAGCCTTTAGGCAACAAAGTCAATTTCTCATACAGGTGTTCCACGAAGTAGTGGCATTATATAATGCCTCTACTTGGAGGAACCAATACCTTCAACCTTCGTGGATGATCAAACTTCATGCCAGTGTGAACCATAAAAATGTTGTAAGTTATATATTTATCGTAAAAATTAAAGTAGATATATTTTTGCCTATTCATTGCGGAGCTAAAATTCCTTTAAAGGTTTTATTATACCAGTAAAGAAAATTTAATATAGTTATTAATTACCATCCATTAGTTTTGGATAGATTTGTCTTTTTTTTAATTAAGACAGACTTAAATAATTCAAGAAATGTATTAAATACCTGTCAATCACTCTTCGATGTGAAAAGAAATTAAGTTCACAGCCAATGTAAATGCCTTTGTGCCGTTTCCGACTGCCTTGTTAAATAATAAATAAAAAGTTTACTTTGATATTACGTTTTAGCCCGTATTTCTAAGTTTTATGGATAAACATTTGAAAATTATTAATGATTTTTTTCATACTGCCAGCAAACGTTACTGACTTTATGGTTCACAATTTTTTTTCCCGAATTCAGCGCAATACATTCCCTTTGTCATTAATCAAGAATATCTTGTATCAATATAATGCTACTACTCTCTTTTCTCTGCTGGTGTTTAGTTATATTGTTTCCTCACATTAGAGTGAAGGGTATCAAAAATATTTCTATTCTGGGTGAATCTTAAATCTATTTATATGCTGTTTTTCAATATTAGGAAAATTTTAATAGAACCATGAAAAATAATCGAAAACATTTTTTAGAAATAGAAAAAAAAATTTCTTGAATTACCCAATTTCTAAATTCAGAGATTTTTCTTAGTGACCAAAATAATAATGAATTCCAGATAGATTTTTTGACTATATATAAGAGAATAAGAGGAATGATAGGCACATTCCTATCACGAGCGAATGCAAAAATAGGATTGAATAAGAACTTTAAAATTCGTGAGGGAAAATTATGACTGAATTTAGATATGAGAAAAATTTTTGAAATATTTATAAAAATTTTGTTGAAAAACTTTGAATGTATTTATTCCCAAGATATTCGTAGAAAAGGCAAAATCATATTGTAAAATGCTTTCCTCCGGAGTCTTCAGCCGAGACTGAACGATCAATGAATAAATATCGATTGTAGCTAAGGAGTGTGCTCGACTAACTAAGTTACTATATATTCAGTGTTGCGCGTCAATGCCGTGGCAAACGTGCACTTGCTACGCAGTAGCCAGCCGTCGAAACCATAAAAACGCTTGGTTGAATGTAGAACTTCCCTCGGTGTTTTACCTCACCTCAAAATCCTTAATACGAATCCAGTCGTTGTAAAGGTTTACACAGTATTTCCTTGTCGCCGTTTTCCTCTAAGATACCGAGAAAACATTACCTCTTGAAATACCTTTTACGTTAAGGTCGTTACCGTTAGAGAGAAATAAACGACGCCCCGATATTTTCCAACGTAATAACAATCTAGGTCAGTGACATATTTGCCAAACGGATAAGCCACGAGTAGCTTTCCAAATATCATGAGAATCGTTTAGTGATTTGCTGTTCTTTCTCACGGTGACAGAGAAAAGTTACTGAATTTTAGATATTTTTTTTTTGTTGGGAATTGATCACCAAAGCATAAATTGAGGTCTTTCTTGGGCGAATTTGAGGACAAATTCATTCCTTCTTTCATTTAACCCATCCTCATATGCATATTACATTAGCCATAAAATTTATAATTAAATACATACACATAAATACATATAGACAGGCATACATTATGCAACAAATATAAATAAAAAGATAATGGAAAGCAAACATCCAATGGAGTTTAATATGAGATATAAATAAGGAGAAGATTCTGTACATATGTATTGATATTTTAACTAATTTTAAACTGTTACCATTCTAAGCATTAAAACACTTGTGAAAACATTTCAGCAAACGAGTGAAGTTTGTTAAACCAGAATCATCACCTCATGTTATGTGTTGATAGTAGGGAACTATTTTTAAAGGAACAAAGATCTGCATGGGGCTCGCGATCCGCGATTTGTTCACACCCCTAGTAGGTACTGCCTCAAAATGCCTCGTGACGGTTAATAGGATTGTTAAAGAGCACGTCAGTTGGGTAATGATGAATGCACGGAAAACCCAAACCAGTCACCTTGCACCCGACACCTTAGCATACGTAAACGAATGATCCTCATTCAATCCGCATTATTATGCTTAAGATAGTCTATAGATGCGAGATAGACTTTGGAAAAGCGGTAACACAACCATCATTGACCTCTTTATCCAGTTAAAATCCTTTGTTTTTGAATGCTTCTTACTTTAATCTACAGCATTTCATTTTTTATGCCAGTCGCCCTTCCGTAAAAAAAGGTCTACTCTCTTCCTCGCATACTCGATGTTATATCTTCTAACACATCATTCAATATTTCAACCCTTCTCAATATATGTATTGAGTATACCTGTACACTCAATTCATTTTTTATTGCTTTCAATGAATTCCATCCAATTGTTTTCTCTCCTCCAGGACCACAATTGATCTTTAGCTGGTATTCATCATATCTCTCACTCTCTCTCCAAATCATATTTGCAATTCTTTCCCGCATCACTTAAGCCTCTAAATTTACCCTCATCCTCTTTTTTCACGTCCCTCACGTTTTTGGAAACACACAGCACTACACAAAATTCACACTAAAGTCTGCGCTAATATTTTCTAAGTATTTTTCTCAGAGTATCTGATATCAAATGTCTTCTTTGTAAATTCTTTCGGCATCCCTGTATTTCTCCAAATATCTCTATTACTTCGTCTATTGTCCTACATATCACAAGATCTGTTCAAAAAGTAGTATAACTGAGTCGATTAAAAAAATGCATCATTCGAATTGATACATCAACTCAAAAATCTTCGGATTAGGACCCTTGTGCGTTCATAGATCGCTACCCACAGGTTTACCACGCCACGTACGTCTTTTGTTCGTCCGAGAGCACATTTTTTTACTCGTCTTGAAATGACGAAAGTGAACGAAGACCTCTCAACAAGGGCAGTCAAAGCACATTAAATTTCAACTTCTCGACCGAACATCTCATTTGACAGAAACTAATTTCTGCAATCACTACTCCCTCTTGCAAAACTGGCCGTTACCACAATTCCCCTTCAGGTCAAAAAGGTCTATTTTCTTCAATCATGTTGAATAATCCCCCTTTTCATCCCCCACCCCCCTCCCCACCCCCTCCCCAAATGACATCATTCCATACGACCACAATACCTTCGCATTCCCTAAATTCGCGAGTCAGCTTTCTTCGAATAACCTTCCATGGACTTATACCTCTCTTTCTCCAAACAATCTTGAGTTTATTCTATTGTTTCAGGCTTCACTTCGTGGAAGTAATTGATATCCATTATTGAAATAGAAAGAAAGACTCGTACTTTTTTTTAATTTTTAATAATGGAAATCTTGAGTTTCTTCTTTTCTCTTCCCCTGATGGTCGGCTTTATCGAAACAGAACCATATCAGACAAGAATATGAGAAAAAGGCTTAATTTCATGGAGTAACCCCGTTTGAGGTACATCAATATTTTTATTTGGTGGCAATTTGAAATATGGAAAAGTACATTGGAGCCAAAAACTGCGTTCGATTGTTTAAACAATCCATCATGCTGGGTGGCTACGCCAAATCAAAATGTAACGCATACAGGCCCATTATATCATATCCAGGATTCCAATTAATGCAGTTAATAAGCGCCGAGGAATTACTCAAAATGGCCTGCATCAGTTGACACACATCGAGGTTGATTGAGTCACTGAGCAAAGAGGAGTGCTTATCCAACGTTCATTAATTACCGCTTCCTATCCATAGAGAAGAGGTGGGGGTGGGGATGGACTCTCTATTGAGGAAATATCTTGAGGGAGTATTTATGAGGGAAATCTTCTTGTTAGTATTCCCTTTTCTCTTTGAAACCGACTCGACTCCCTAGGGAAATCAGGCCTCCGAGAATTGGACCGAAGTACTCGAGAGAGGATGGGGGAGGGGAGGGGGGGAGGAGAGGGTGGGAGGGAGGCTTGGTCGTAACTGGCCCCAGGGGAGAATTTCCGCAAGAGTTTGGAAGGATTTTCGAACTTGATCCTCCGCCGAGCCTCTTGCATTCGAACGGAAGACCCTCTCAATCTTTTGAAATGGTTTGAACGAATGAATACCTAAAAGAAGCATCTTATTTTGTTAGGAAATGAATTAATGCTCGCGTTACATAATGCGTCACCCATCTTTTCCATTGACTGGCAGCTGAGAGCGACAGTCGCTTCTTCCCCTAGACGCTGAGAACTGTCAGCTCACTAAACTCCAGTTTACTGCTGGCAGCTTATATGGTGAGAATATCAATGAGTACTACGAATCGAATGAGATCCATAGACTTTGCATGCATTTTTCCGACTCTTCCGATGAGACGCACTTAGTCAATGAAACTTCCAAATGATCGAATGTGGCCGACGTCAGTTTTAAAATTAAGATTCCCTTTGTCTTCAGACTTATATGATCAGCATTGAGTAAATTATGAATTGTTTGATGATTTAGGGGGGCATCTAAATTTCATTTTAAAATACATGTACCCGATAGTTGTTTTTCCTCTCGATCAATTCTTTGACACTAAAATAAAATTCTAGCCTTCGCGTCACAAGAACGATAGACACTTGATGCATTTTTACGTATAATTAGCGATGTCGATTCAAAATATTATATTTTAATTTCTGTTAGAGTTAAAGCGACAATATCGCAATGGCTACTCGATCCAAATCCCCACAATTCCTCCAATCCCATATGGCACGAAGGGCTAAATACGTATATTTCGATTGTGACATAAATAAAACGCGGCTTAGACTTAGATTAAAAAAAAGCCAATTGCGCTGCTTGTTTAACAAAAAAACAGGAAAAACATACATTATATTTACCGTCACCAATGTACCATAATTCATTCGTGAAATGAAATTGGATTTTTGTTCGCGCAAAGCAATTTGAAAAATGGCAATAGCCATTCGGCGAAGCGAGTAGACGCGAAGGAATGAGATTAGTTGATCCAGCGAACGCCTCCCCGTGTTTATTGCGCTTTTCAATTGATTACGGTGGCATAAATGGGCTAAAAAAAAACTTAAGGCTCATAACTCCTACGTCATTTAGGAGAGGACAGAATTCCGTCATTAGGGTTTCTCAAATGGGATTAAAGCGACATGGGATTTCCGGAAAGGAAGCCGTAAAAAAAGCAATTTAATACCACCAGGCGACATCAGGTATATGAGAAAACTATCAAGCTTCCACGAAATCCCACTGGAATTAATGAAATTCGGGATGTGTATACGCGGCCCGAGCAGTCTTTTGAGGTTTACAGTGCGTGAATTACTAAATTATGAGAGTTGGTTGCTACACGTTGAAGGACATCTCGCGGCATGAAATAAAAAGGGGAACTGATGGCAATGGTGTGACGACAGGGGGAGATGTAAGTGGAATGCTCATGATGCAAAAAAGGGGTCGGAGCTCGATAGAGACAATAAGATCCTGAATATCACACGGGGGGCGCCCCTAGGGAATGGGAGGCTTGAGAGAAAAGAGAATTAAAGAGGGAAGCCTGGCGGAAGATGAGGGACGATGAAATGAACAGAGGAATAACTGATTGAGTAACTTTAAGCATATTCCGCCCCGGTATAGACACAGGAGTGACAGTCAAGTCACGGCATTATGTGGAAGTCCTCCGATACTCTTCAAGGCATCCCTCGCGAACCCTCCTTCACTAAAGCTGATACTTATATGCATCTAAAAACTCACGAAATTATGCTTGCAGATTATGGAAGATAGACGAACTCTCGACTGCTAAAGTACTATTTTAAATAAACATTCTTTAGGTATTCAGCATGGTAATGCATAATTTGAATCTCTGATTTCATTCATTCTATTTATTATTTTTTAGTAAAAACCCCATTGAAACTTTAGGAAAATGAAAGCATTTTATAGATTTTAATTTAAAATTCATATCTAGTGCTAATGAGCATAGATATTATACTTTTTTAGTATAATTATTACTTAGGAAAACTTCTTGAATCATATTGCAAATTAGTATTTTACGAATATAAGTTCTAGGTTGATATTACCATATTTATTGTTAATTATAGCTTCCTTTGATATTAACTGGCTAGGTTCTTTTATTTTTGGTTTAGGGCATTAGTCTTCTTAATAATAGACGGTGACTACCAAAAAATTAGTAATTCCTTCATCTAAAATAATTCCACCTTGTTAATGAGAGCTTATTCCATAGATTCTAAAACTATCTTAAATCATTTCTAATTCATCAAGTTGTGAATATACATGTACTTAGCTCATCTTGTTTTGCGATATCTGATGACGATGTGAAAGTTGTAAGCTGTTAAATATTATATCTGAGGACCAATTAAGCAAGAAACATTTTCGACTCAGAATTGAAAAGTTCCGAATGCTCTTGGAGGCGAAGCCCATCTGAGAAATAGGACATCAACTTTACAAAAGTTCCTTACAAGTTTGGAGACTTGCTCCTACTAACCTCCAGGAACCAGTAGAAGACGCTCTCTTTTCGGCAGACATTCTTTTTGAAAACAAACGGGTGGAGAATGATTAAACATTTTAGCATTGTGGGAGCGTATAAAATGATTTTATGGCACTGTGGCAGCAAATAAAACGATGTCAGGAGAGTACTTCAAGTGCAATTAAGAGAAGAATATGAATCATAAATTTTATTTAAGTCCACTTTTTTATGGAAATATAATCATACTTTGAGTTGACGGCGGCAGCTAACCTGACACTCTATAAAATGCTTGCTCAGAAGGTTTACTTCTTCGTAGACGTCCGGGATTTCTCGACAGGGACAGCAAGTGTCCGTCTAAGAGATTCCATGGGACGCAAAAGTAGATGCAAATAATTTTTTCGTCACGATATGTTTGAGAGTCACTTCAAAAGAACGGCTTCATTTTGCCTGTTGTGTTACCATAGTGTTTTTAAAAAAATAAAGATTTTTTCAAAACGTTTCAAATTAGTCCAGTCACGTTTTGAAAAAATGCTGTCGTACCTTTTGGATGGAATGTTAATTATGGATTCAGAAGGAGGCAAAAGAAAAGTCGCTAGATTTTGCAGGAAACTGGTGAAATGCAGAATGTCTTTCGAAGTTATTAGATGAAGTAGGACGAGAGTTCGCTCCGGCAGTGTGGGGAACCCAAGAGCTCTTGATTATGGATGAGTCGCGTCACTCACTAAGTAAGAGAATAAAGCTGACTTTTAGAAAATCTCAACACTCTCGAGTCTCTTTCTGATAACAAGAATAATATCGAAACCCTGCAATGTGTATGAGCGGCTGAGACTACCAGGATAAAATAAAGGAAATATTTAGCATTAAGATATGTACCAATAATCTTTTCTCCCTGACTATATTTTCGACGATAGCAAGATCACAAATGGTGCACTAACAAAATCAATAGAAATTTGTTGAAAATTTCAATTCATTTTATAAAAAAAATCGATGAGTACCCAAAGTTCTTCAAATGGTGCAAAATAAAATGTAGCTTTTCTTAAATTCCAGACCATAATTCCATTACTTCTCATTTACTATGCCATTAAAACTTCAAGTCATATTAAAAAAATCCTTTTTGCTCTATCTATGAAATAGACATGGTACTATGATTATCTTCGTCATTTTTTCCAGAATGTTGTAAAATTTGTGAGCATTGTCGGATAGCATGCGTTAAAAGTTATTTTACTGATATTTTATACTTTTATATTTTCGAGAAATTTTACTGAACAAATTAATTTCTGTAAAAATAGATCTTTGGAAATCAAAAAAACGTCAATACATCTGACCAATATTCGGAATCAAATTAAAAGGTAGTAATGGAACTAGTAATAATTATCACATCGTGTTCAGTGGAATTCACTGCCCTGAAAACCTGTCGCGCCAGCTTTATAACAGTTCCAAGGTTTGAAATCCATGAGCGAAATCCGAATCCGGAGGTGGCATGTAGCACACCACTTGTAAGAATACGTGCCTCTTTTTTCTTTCTGAAATTAGGGTATTCTCGATTTCTGAGCCATGAGTCGGAAAAAGTTGGGAAATTCTCAGGACGAAGTACGACCATCTTCGTGCTTTCGTTCATTAGGCACCTCACATGTCCGCTTCAAGCGGACAAACTAGTTTCAATTTAATGCAATGCGCATGTAACCGTACAAAGCTTCGCGTGATTACGTACAACGTTGCATAGGTATGGTGACGGCAAGGCCTCATCGGATTTGAAGTGAAAGATCGATTCAGATATAAAATAGCTTTGCATTAAAAATATCGGGAAAATTTTCGGAATGTTAGATTTATTTCAGTGATTACTACAATGCCTCATAATTCCTCATAGTAAATCCCTTGAAAGCGTCAAAATATTATTGCCAACAGCTTTTCCACGACATAAAGGCTGCCTGGTCCGCGGATTCCTGAAGGCCCTTAAGGGTACGCGTGAAGACTCCTTTGATGGCACTTAAAATGCCTTGGTGACCTACTGTGATGGACGTTGGATTTCACTTTTATAGGGAATAGGTATTATAGTCTTCTGGTGCTAAGTCGGGACTGTGTTGGGGAATCGTGGCGGTGCCATTGCAGAGGTCTTCGCAAGCGGACAGATACTCGACTCTGCTCTTTTGGTTGACCGTCCAAATACCTTCGGGAGAACGAGTTTAGCGCAGATCTTTCGCATCGCCAAATTTTCAGTGATAATGGTGTGCACTGTTACTGTCTTATGAATGCAAATACGATCTGCGATCATGAGCACACCTAACCAGCGGGAATGCAGAACTTCACTTATACGTCAGGAAGAAAATTGTCACCGATACTTTTTCTACAAGCGATGTAGGTTCACGGGATGCGCAATTTAATCAGCGAGGCACAAAGGGTTTTGCGGTCTGCGCACCCCATATTTGGCTTTTGAGGGAAAAGTAGAGCAAAGTTTACACAAAAGAGGGATTATTCTGGGTAAAAGGGAAATGGAAAGGAAGGAAGGAAGGCTTTAAGGGAGCGAACAAAAGGATGGGGAGGGAATGGGTCGGACCAGACACCCTCAAAGAAGGTGGGAAACGAAGAGGGAAGAGGACCCTGCCCCATGAAATTGGTTGCACGAGTGTTGTCGCGGCAGAAATAATTCATCGCGGGGGCGGGGTGGGAGGGAGAGGGTTGGTGTGGGGAAGGGGGGGGGGAAAGAGAGGTGGAAGGACTGAGATGCGGTCTCAATTTCCCCCGCCGCTAAATATTTGATGATGCGAGATTTGTTTCTCTTTTTTTATTTCCTTGTGTCGCCCGACTCACCTTACCGCTTACAAGGAGAGGCAGAGAGTTATTCCTCCTTTCTTTAATAAAGGGCAACACGAGGACGTTTGGAATGCAAGGGGTGGACGGGGGAGGAAGATGTGGCGGGTGGCATCAGACTGGGGGGAGTAGGAGGGGGGCGAGAGGGGGGGGGGAGAATATTTCATAATTTATATGTGCCTCCGGTTGCGGGAGGGAGATTCAATTTAATTCGGCGGAATGCGAAGCTATGAATTTTTTCGGGCGCTGAGGGTAATCTTTTGGTCACGCACTTTGAAAACTTTGTGGAGGCACGAAAGGGAAACTAATGCCGGGCACCAACCGAGGATTCCCAGCGCCCTCGTGCCAACAAAAAAACACGACATCGGTATCAATAATCTTTCCTGTATTTTCTCCACGTTATTGTGAGAATCGCCACCACTCTTTGGCATAGGGTTTGAGGTGGATCGGACAGCAATCCGAAGATATTATAGAGGTGTATCGCGCATTCGAAAAAATTTTTAAGTTGCACGTTGAAACGAGGTGATCTGGCTCAAATATTTCTTTTACGAAGACCTTCATGGATTCCTCTGGTCACAGCGACAAATTTGTAGTTGAAAAATAAAGCGCAGATGAGAATATACGATTAAAACCACAGTACTTACATTGCAAAATCACCTCGACAGGCATGGGACGGAACTTACGAAAGTATTGAGAACCATGAGAAATACGAAGACTTAATATGAGATCAGGTCGAAAGTTCACTCATATTGAGATGAAAATCACCAAAGTAGTGGCAGTATTAGAAGAAATATAAGTCAGAAAGAAATTACAATATGAAGGAAATTATTGACGTCAATGAGTATTGATTCAAGGAATAGCAAAAACTTTTACATGAAACGTAGTTTTATAGGGCACAGAAACTTGATTGTTGAATCAAGATGATGGCAATTTGCAACATTGTATTATTTTGTCTCAAACCTGTGCTTGGTCGTCACGGTTTCCAACATTTCGTCTCACTAACAGCTTATTTTAAACGGTACCGCGTACATCATGTTTCGTTGAGATGTAATGATGGCATGCTAATCTACGCTAACCTACGATATTTCCAGTCTTTATCATTTTCATGAAAGACGTTATCGAAGAATCAAGATCTACTTTTATGAGTATTTCAATTACCAAGAATTTCCCAGTTCACGTGCTGATGAGGATGACGTAGATCATTTGGTCAGCGCGTCTGCATGACTACCTGTGCAGCCGCCCGTCGCGGCGAGAGTCTCCTCCGCACGCGGCGCCTGGAAATATCCTCAACAATATCTCTTATGATAATTGCGTTATTTTAAATGTGATCCTAGATAAAAAGTCATACAATGACACTGCATGTTTGCAGGACTTCACATTTAATTAACAATGGAATTTAAAAACTGTTTAATGATAACTAATGTGATGTGTAAAAATGGACTCAATTAGTTAACTTGTTTCACACGGCAATAGATAAGCATTCAACCTTTAATTATGACTAGTGTGGTTTACATGATAGTATAGAGATTCATATTCATGCATAAGTTTAAAACGACCTGTGAATCGCATTTAGTCGTCAAAATTGAAGCCCTTTTTAATGAATACAAGTAAAGACTCGTCAAGCC
The DNA here is from genome assembly GCF_022747635.1 of Hetaerina americana. NCBI lineage: Eukaryota > Metazoa > Arthropoda > Insecta > Odonata > Calopterygidae > Hetaerina > Hetaerina americana. The sequence goes on from NW_027286741.1 coordinate 6,894,378, forward strand.
TTTGATATGGAGCGTAGTTACGTACAGCGCTGAAAAGTGGTCACTGAAGCAACAGGGCAGACATGAGGGCAGACAGGTTGGAGGCTTTTGAAATGTGGGTGTAGAGAAGATTAAAGAAGGTAAAGTGGACTGAAAGGAAAACAAATGAGGAAGTACTAGCTATGGGCGAGAAAAGGGGTTTGTTGGGAGAAATCTTAAGGAAAAAGGGATATATATATATATATATATATATATATATATATATATATATATATATATATATATATATATATATATATATATAATATATATATATATATATACAAAGGGCATTAACAGAGATGAAGCTAAATAAGGCCGTGGGGGGGAAAACATCCCCATGGACATATTGAAATCTTTAGGAAAATGTGGGAGGAAGGGGCTAAATGGGCTGATTCGTAGTATTTATGAGGAAGGAATCTGGCCACAAGACTTTGAGAGATCAGTTTTAGTTCCTATTCCGAGAAAGGTAAAGGCTACGTCATGTGAGGACTACAGGACCATAAGTTTGATATCCCACGCAGTTAAAGTTGTTCCCAGGATCATAAACAAAAGGATAGAGGGTAGGGTTAATGATTACTTGGGGGATGATCAGTTTGGATTTAGGAAGGGGAGAGATAATCGTGATGCCATTACAATAATGAGATTATTAATTAAGATGAATATAGAATACAACCAGGAGGTATTTGCCTGTTTATTAGATTTCGAAAAAGCGTTTGATAGAGTTAACTGGGAAAAACTAATGAGTATATTGCAGAAAATAGGAATAGATGGGAGGGAAGGGAAGCTAATCCGCAACCTGTACATGTCTCAGACTGCTGAGGTGCGGGTGGGAAACGGGGAGTCCGGATGGGCAGTGTTAGGAAGAGGTGTAAGGCAAGGTTGCCCATTATCACCGTTGCTGTTCAACCTGTATGTAGAGGAAATGATTAAAGAGGCATGGGAAGAACTCGAGGTAGGAATGAAAGTGGGCGGGGAATTCGTAAAATCAGTTAGGTTTGCTGATGACCAAGCTTTAGTTTGTCAGTCAGCCAAGGGGCTGCAAGCATTGCTGAGTGAATTGGAAATTCAGTGGGACAGGTATGGGATGAGAATCAATATTAATAAAACAAAGGTTATGCGATTTTCTAGAAAGAAAAAGGCTAAGCTAAACATTAAAACAGCAGGGCAAAAACTACAGCAGGTAGAACAGTTTACGTATCTTGGTAGTGATTTGGACCAACACGGTCAAAGTAGTAGAGACGTAAGGAGAAGAATTGCGCTAGGCAAAGAGGCTTTCACAAGGAGGAGGGAGTTGATGACGTTGAGATGGTAGGAATTTAAAGAAGAACTGTAGAGCAAAGAACTTCGACCAACAAAGTTAGACATAGAAAAGTAACATGACGTAGAGGAAGATATCTTAGGTCCAGCACACTCGACGATGACCCGAGAAACCGACCCGAGGGTCGGTTTAGTAGGGGATGGTAGAGTTCACCCAGTACTAAGTCCTACGGCGTGTGAAATTCACACATCAGGTTAGGGGGGCCAGTTCTTTTCCCTGTACCGGTTATGATTTCCAAGGAAGATCTGGTATCCGAAAAATCACATAGTTTTGGTGGAGGGGCAGGTGCACCCGAGACCCTCCGGTCAGCAGGGGCGTCGTTGTATACATATATATATATATATATATATATATATATATATATATATATATATATATATATATATATATATATATATATATATATATATATATATATATATATATATATAGTATATATATATATATTTATATATATATATTTATATATATATATATATTTATATATATATATATATATAGAATTAGGTAATCTATCGGTTAAGGTAGGTTTTTCGATGGACACAGCTACAAAATAAATATTTTGCATCAAATCCCTCCTCCTTGTGAAATCCTTTTTTTGGATGGACACAACCACCAAACAAACATTTTATTACTCCTAACAAAACACAAAATCCATCATCCTACTCTCTATCAGGTCCCTATATATATATATATATATATATATATATATTAGTGGGTGGGCGAGGAGAGGGGTTTGTTGGGAGAAATGGATGAAGGGCATATTGATCGGCATTGGGATGTGGAAGACTGTAATTGAGGGGCAATGTTAAATGTTCGGCAAACGAGGAAAGGGCAGGATTAGGATAGGGGTGCTGGACATGATGAAGGAAAGAAGGACGTACATAGAGATGAAGCTGGACTTGATATAGAGTAGGTTGCTGGGATGCGTTTTGTTAGTAGGACAATATTTATTTGGTGGTTTTCTCCATCAAAAATCCACCTTAACCGGTAGATTACTTAATGATAATAACTCTTGTGAAATTATGAATTGGTCTTGCAAAACTAAAATCTTGAAGGAAATATGGGACGTGACTTTGCAATCTTATTGACGGTTTCATAAAAAAATAGCAACTCTTAGTCATTATTCGCAGCAGTTGTCTGGCATTAGCTGTTTTGCTTTCCTGACGTCAGACTCGATGAGGTGACATTTATGTATTATCTTTTTCGTTCACTGATCTTATATTCTATATGAGTCTGGCATTAATATGGCAGTGAAACACTTTAAAAATCAGATTATCAAAGGTTTTATGCCTCTAACTTCCGAAAGACGTAGGGCCTTTGGAGTTTTTCCGTGTAACACAGTGTTGATATAAAATACCTACATTATGAAATTAACTCTGTCAAAGTTTTTAGTTCAATTCTTTAAAACGCAATAAATAAGCTGGTGCCTGACCGTGGATTTTGCTCGTTCCACACTCGCCAAAACGAAATTTTCCATTGCGAGACTTCGCCATCTCGTATCTAGGTGCAAATGAGGCAACGCCTGGTGTTGTGTTGTACTGCCGTAACTTGAAATTTAGGGATTGGTTACAGCGTTTTTGTATCCAACGTATACAGCTTTTTAACGTATTTCAGGCGACTAAATGATTGTGAATGATGGTTTAACTAAAGAAAAAGGCCAACATGCAACCGGATGAGAGTTTTTATTTAAAGAATATCTGACGAATGCGTGAATACATTTTAAAATGGCGGAAAATAGTGTAGAGATCTGAAAATCTTCATTTTTTGATTTATGAGGAATAGTGAATGTAGCAAATGAGTACAGCTGAATTAAGCTAATGTATCCAAGTTATCTTCGAAATCTTCAGCCCATAGATTCTACCATCATACGTTAAATATCTATTTACAGACATGCATTAATGACTGGATCTAACATATCCAAATTTTTATAGGATACTGAGGAGTCAAAGTATCTAGAGAGCTTATGAGCCTCAGAAGTGAAATTAATTTGAACTGTGTGCAGCCGACTCCAGAATTTTATTTTTCAACGCTAAGGGCGGAATTCGTATTTTTTTAAAAATGGAAGTTTCTCTACTCTCGCCTTTATATGCCAATTTTATTAAGCCGAACAGCCTCCTCATTTATTTCACGCATTCCCCGGTTCGAACGTTCCCACGAGTGTTGTACAAAATAGGAAATATCCCGCCTTCATACGGGAAACATCCCGCCCTCGTACAAGTGAACATGTTACTCCTCAAGCAGATCCATCTCCAATTAGAGAACTAATTAATGTCCTTTCTTCCAGGCATTAAATTCGACCTATGGTACGGTAATTAAATAAGAGTCATGTACCAAATACCTTAAAAAGGAGATATGTACGCTACCTTTCTAGACTCATTTTGATACAAAAATTTTAGTTTCATTGTACGGAAAATCTGTAACCCTTAATGATAGGATATTTTAGTATTTATCCAATTAAAATCTTTTTTCCATTAATTTTTTTTAAATCGTTATCTGGCTGAGGACGAACTTTGCTTCATTATTTTTCGCTGAGATAGGATTCATTTTTTTAATTCAACGTGGACAGAAAGCTAATTGGAGCCGCTGTCTATTCATAAATTAATTTAATTTCCATGGAAACGGACTGATATGCTAATTACGAAGTACTGCAAAATGAAATACACACTGAAAGCGTTGCATTAACTGAAACTGTAACACGCAGACAATGATGCAAAGGTTTCAACTAAGAATAAATCCAAGGTTTCCATCATTGTTGCGCAGAGCTCGTGCATTGGTGCACGGGATAGAAACTCACGGAGACTAAATAAAATTCTCAGCAAATGAAGAACTATGCCCGTCAAGGGTAGTCGGTATTGCTTTGGATGACTACTGCAAGGATATCCCTGCTTAAAATTAATACTTCTCCCTCCCTTCCAGGGCATGTGAATAAGCTTCTTTCTTTTGTATTTGGAACATGCGGATGGAGCAAATATTGTGTGGGAATAGAAGTCGAGAGGGTGTGACGAGTATCGTCAGTGGGTTGGTGATGCGAGAGCGAATCTGAGTACGTCGGTGCGGTGGCGCGGTGAGAGTGATGGGTGGGGCGTGAGGGTGGTTGGCCGACCCTCCCCCCTATCCTCCTGCTGACCCCTTCCCCGCTCTACATTGACCGCGATTAGCATTCGGGGCACACGTTGCCCAGGCGCGGCGTTCTCCAACGCTCGACCTGTTGTCGTCCCTCCTCTTGCCTCGTCCAACTTGCGCGCATTGTGACTTACCATCACAGACGAGGCAATTATGAAGTTTTGTTTTTTTTAAACGTGTCCCGTGCATACATATTTTCTCTAAGAGTCGCCTTGGCGCATCGAATGAACGATTTTTCAAACGTTTTTTTTACTATTTACAAAGGTTAACACACAAATGTTAAAAATTATAAAGAAATTAAAATAAATGGCACGGTAAACACTCGGATCGGTTGACTACAGAATATTTACTGAACAAAAGGCTTCACTTCGACTTAAAAATATATTAAATCTACACAATGTCTTACAAGCCGTCGCGAGGACGTGTGGCAGGGGGCGAAAGGTCACCAGCCATTCTACACATTCTACTGGTAGATATATTCCCTCCATTTCCTCGTGCACGTGGTACTCCGCGTAGAAAGTGTTATACCAAACACCATTCATGCAACATGCCTACACATATTACGGGTATTACATGGTTAGTAGATGTTCTCGTGCCTACACAAACAGGATAAGAAAAATCATTAAGGAAGATCAGGCAAACATGATATTCAGACACTTATTACCGGTTAGTATTCTATGCATACCGGACGGTGAATTCACGAATGCGATAGACTTTATTTAAATTCATCTACACACCAACTACCACAAGGGCGCACGGTGGGGGAGGTCAGAACGCCAAACTTGGAGAGAGTGTTAATGGGAGTTTAATCTTGTATACTCCAATTTTGTCAGCGTATACCTATTCTATCTTTCTTAGGTGCTCCCCTTTTTATCGTTGTCGCGAATAATACGCGGGAAAAACGAATACTTGACTCTATCCGTATAATAAATATTACAAGATACAATATGAAAATATTCCAACGCCTCTCCTCTTCATATTCTTTGGAACACTTTAGCAAATTTTAATATCATTAATTTCAAAATAAACTGTGGGAGATGCCGCAACAGTAACTTTTAACGGAGTCATCCGCCAGTATGCATTTCAGTGCAACATCAGATCCCAGTCAAGGCGGTTGATTTTTACACTCTGAAATTATTGCATCGCTATCATAACTTCATATTACGTGACTTGCCTTTGTAGTGTAATGTGATAAAAATTTACAATGTGTGGAGACATAACTTCCTTTTTTATAAAGCAAAACCCCTTAAAATTAAATTTATATACTTGCAATGAGTATACAAATGTAATGTAAACAATATAAGTTCTTAGGGTTGACCGAATGATTAATCTATTCCGGAAGACCCAACAGACATATTATAATAATCATCAATACAAAAATGTATATATAAAATCAATATCAATATAAAAATTCTCCTGCCCACCTACTTACTTAAAAAATAGTTATGCCCCTTTCGACGGTTTGAATTTCAACAGATCAAACATGATTCAAATTCAAGGATGGGAAGAAATAAAGAGTCGCATCACTGATGAACATGCCTTTTGAAAATTCGCCAATGGGTTATGGCAAATTGCAATGTCGCGGACGGTAGGAGTGTGGATGAAAATATTTTAACTATCTTTCAACGCTGGACTCAACTCAAATAAAATTCTTCAATCATTATTTGTTCAAGGAAAAAGTAAATTATGAAGGTTTCGTTTTAAATTTTCGATCTAAATTCATAAAATGGGGGAAATGAGACGCAATAAATTCTCATAACATTAACCATTAAATTATTTCAAAGCCGATATGAACATATTTAAAACAGCACTGAAAAATTAAAAAAGCAAAATAATTGCAATTTTTCATGAGTTCAATGACAACTATATACAAGATCACTATAATTATTGCTAACATGAGAGGAGCATGTTTAAATAAGCCCAACGAAAGGGTGCGGTGGCTATCGCACTAGCTTCCCACCCAGAGGGCCCGGGTTCAAATGCCGGCGGTATTGAATATTTTTCAGAGGTATCTCGATCCCTGCTTGAGGTGCTTTGTGGAGGGCACTTTGAGTGAGTACGCCGTCCGTCGGATGGGACGTTAAGCTGCGGACCCCTTGGCGCCTTTCGTAAAGAGTAGGCTAATGCCGACGCCGGGTTTCTCTCCACCATTCATCCTTCCCCATCCATCCCTAATGGCGCAAATGACCTTAGCTGTCGGTCGCCTCCCCTCAATACTACCACTAAGAGGGCATAGAATACAATGGGGCTTCGGCTTATAGCCTGTGCACTGTATCCATTTGTTCACTTTAAACAAAATGGGACACTCAGAATGGGAATTACTGATACATTGCCAATAAAATACAACATGAGTTGGACCTCGCCAAAAGAAACATTGGATTGGAGGTGTTTTTTAAATTTTTTTTCATTTCATATTTATCTATATACTTTCAATAATTGTACAACTTTGTGGCCCAATGTATGGACGCTC